>NC_138315.1:24965000-25362500 GCF_965601325.2 Salmo salar
TCCCGCCTGTGTACTGGAGTCCTAGCTAAACATTTTCCTGATTGATCATAATTAGACTGAGAAAACCCCCCACAATACCACAGATATCCACTGGTGGTGCAGAGGGTTAATGATCTGGCTGCAAAGCTGAAGATTATTATTATTTTTTTAACAACTGTGAAATTGAGGCTCAGATATAATCTACTAAAAGAGATGTCTTTTGTTTGTCCAGATTTATAAATCCAGTCTGAAATGCAGAATTCAGGCTAACTGTAAAAAAGAAAACATTGGGTATAAATTGACTGTTAAACTTCAAAAACGCACCCGATATAATTCTTACTTTAGGATGCTTGATATGGTCCCTCCCAGTCTTATTTTTATTATCTGAAAAGCAAAAGTTATCCTAGATCAGAACTCATAGTTTTGGATAGTGGAAGTACGCAGCATATGAAGAGGATGGGTGAAGTGATGGTGAATAACCCAGTTACCAGTATTTCCCTGGGTTACTTATGTCTAAGAAGGCGAAAAAGGAATCATGGCATTCCTGATTGACCATACTGCCATGGCTACAGTGCCTTCAGAAAGTATTTACACCTCTTCACTTTCCACATTTTGTGTTACAGCCTGAATTTTAAATACAATAAATTGAGATGTTTTGTCAGTGGCCTACACACAATACCCCATAATGTCAAAGTGGAAGTATGTTTTTCAAAATGTTTACAAATTAATTAAGTTAAAAGCTGAAATGTCTTGAGCCTAAATAAGTTCAGGAGTAAAAATGTACTTAACATGTCACATAGTAAGCTGCATGATTTTTGAATGACTACCTCATTGCTGTACCCCACACATACAATTAGGTCCCTCAGTCGAGCAGTGGATTTGAAACACAGATGAATCCACAAAGACTAGCTAGGTTTTCCAATGACTCACAAAGAATGGCACCTAATGGTAGATGGGTAAAAATAAATAAAGAAGATCCAATACAACTCCAATACAATACAACTGAGTACCACTCTCCATATTTTCAAGCATAGTGGTGGCTGCATCATGTTATGGGCATGCTTGTAATCGTTAAGGACTGGGGAGTTTTTCAGGATAAAAAAGAAACGAAATGGAGCTAAACACAGGCAAAATCCTAGAGAAAAACCTGGTTCAGTCTGCTTTCCACCAGACACTGGGATAATAATTCACCTTTCGGGAGGACAATAACCTAAAACACAAGGCCAAATCTACACTGGAGTTACTTACCAAGAAAAAAGTGAATGTTCCTGAGTTGCAGAGTTACAGTTTTGACTTAAATCTACTTGAAAATCTATGGCAAGGCCTGAAAATGGTTGTCTAGCAATGATCAACAACCAACTTAACAGAGCTTTAAGAATTTTGAAAATAATATTTGGCAAATGTTGCAAATCCAGGTGTGGAATGGTCTTAAGAGACTTACCGAGAAAGACTCCCAGCTGTAATCACTGCTGAAGGTACTTCCACATAGTATTCACTCAGGGGTGTGAATACTTATGGAAATTAGATTTCTGTATTTCATTTTCAATAAAAGTGCAAAAATGTCTAAACATGTTTGTCACTTGTCATTATGAGGTGTTGTGTATAGATGGGTAAGAAAACAATTCCATTTTGAATTCAGGCTGTAACACAACAAAATATAGATAAATAAAGTGTTAAACATATGGTTGTTTGTGTATGATTTAAATGCTGTTCAGATGTCCTATGAATTAAATGTAAATGCCATTTGTGTCTATATCACCTTGTAGTGAGCCTACAATACAGTCCTAAAATCCAAATTCTTTAAATGTTCTGAGGACTTCCAAGACAAGGTCAAATGTATATTGTGTGTATGTCAATGGAATATTATGTTAAACCTAAAACAAATATGCTATGAACATCATAAAAACTGGCTTATTTGGACATTATGTGAATGTTCTGTGCAACTTTCGTGAATATCACAAGAATAGTCTTCCAACATCCCAGACATTTCTTGTAATGTACCCACACTGTTACCACAACCTAATTAAATGTTTTGGGAACCTTTAAAGAACTCAGAAAGGCTGTTCTGTCAACATTCTTGCAACATCAAAGGAGTGTTTTGTGCACGTTATTTGAATGTCAGCACAACTGGACAGTTTTAGGTTCCCAAAACACGATCTCCTGTTATATCCCCATAATGTTCCCACAACCTAAAGAAAAGTTTTAAGAACTTTTAAAGAACATAAAATGTTTTGTTTTGGGAACGTTCTTGTAACGTCAAGTGAATGTTTTTTGCACCCTTAAAGAAACATATAATCATCCACGCAACTGGACAGTTTTTGTGTTTTGTACCCACAATGTTCCCACCAGACTGTTCCCACAACCTAATGAAGCATTCTGTGAACTGCAAAATAACAGATAAAATGTGTTGTGGGAACATTCTTGCAATAATAGGCAAATGTTTTATGCAAGCGTATAATCATCAGCACGACTGGACAGTTTTTGTGTTATGAAAACATTTGCCACAACCTAACGAATGTTCTGGGAACTTGCACAGAACCAAATTTGGTTTGCTGGGAATACATTGCTGCTACTGTACATTATGTAATTGCATTACCTGGAAACCTAATGAGAACTTGTGGGGAATGTTCTTTGGTGGTTGTTGTAGATGTGCATTTTTTTGAATTTTAGGAGAACATTACAAGGATATTTAATTTCAAACATAAAAAAATGTGTTATTAAAAACATTCTTTGAATGTTTTTGGGATGTTATCATTCTAATGTTAGTGTTTTATCTATCTAGAACTTAATGGGAATCTTAGCTAATGTTATGGGAATATTCCTTGTTTGGTGTGCAGGATTCTAAGTCAATGGTGTGAAATGAAGGTCCTACTGTATGATATGAAATCAGGGTCTGCAGCTTGCCTCTCAGCAGCCATTTGTGAAAAGCCATTTGTGGAAAATAAAGTGGTCGCACCCTTGATGTAGTGTGTGGCTTCAATGCATACTCCATCAAGTTTGGAGTATTGTAATGGCCACCTCTATTCTTCTTGTCCTAAATGGGACCCATTTAACTGTCAAATAAGATGGTTACAATGGGGGATGTTTTTTAGGTCTTACTATTGATAGAGCAAATTACCCTGCTCTCATTTTCACCACATTCAGACCAAAACATAAATAAGTGGCCAGAGAGAGTGATACAAGGTATATTGACCACTCTGGCCAGCAGAGCAGCATTTGCAGCTTTCACTACAGGATTAGCTGGCTAAGGTTAGCAGTATTGCAAGAAACAGCGTCTGCATAAAATAAGCCTGAGTATTTAGGGTATTTGGGGATTAAGTGCATTTGTAGGACACATGGGGGCTTGTGAAAATGGCATCTTCCACAGATAAATTCAAAATATCTTTATTTGGATTGAATAAATACATTCATATAGAATGTGAAATAATGCAATTCATAACACATGGACCTTTTTTTAGCTTGCCAGTCAGTCAATCATTCTAGATGGCAGGAGAAGAGGCAGGAGAGCCATTGTCTGTCCTCCCTCTCTAACCCACTCAATCTGGGCTAGATAAGGCTGAGTGGAGGCAGATGAGCAGGGAAAGGCTCTGTTCTGCACGCTTAGCATCTTCTGCCTCTCTCTAAAGTCTCCTCTGAGATGGGAGCTCAAGTCACTCACTCACCCCTCATATTCTGGGAGAACAGTGGGAGTCCACTGATCCACATCCCCACCATGTTCTACTGTTGGCAAAACTGACAGACAGACAGTGACTGGAGAGATTTTTTATTTTGGCTTTGACCAAGAGGAGCTATTGTCATTTTTAAAAGAAGCGCTGAATAAAGAAAGTTATGTGGCTGGCAAATGTCAAGTTGGTCTATGTGTTTGATATCCTTCTCTGCACCTCTTTGTGTAATTGGTTGTCCTCTATCCATGCCTAGCCTGTTCAGGTGTAGAGTTGGCGTGATTAATTTAGCACTAAAGCATCCATTGCCTTTATTTTAGCTTAGCTATTTATTTATTTTACTCACTGGTCATAGTTGGTTGGATTCAGGACTCTGGTTATTCGTCTAAACAATTATCAAATTCATCCTCTCCTCCGTCTCCTTTACCGTCTTCTCTACCTCCGTCTCCTATCCCTCTTCTCCCCCTTCTTCTCCACAAAGTTTTACTGCTTACCCTGTCATTGAAGAAGGGTGAAGATGTTAATCATCCATATTTCCCTAATGAAACTCCACGTCTTCCATTAATTACTCCCTGGCCTCTCCCAACAATTTCCAGAAAACCAAGCTGTCAGTCGCCTTTTATTGCAAACAATTAATTAGCAATCGAGCTGACTCAGATAGTGCCTTGAGTATTCTGTATGTATGGTTTATGGCTTCTAGAAAGCACTGGATTCAGCCCGTATCTCCAGAATTGATCACATGTTCACCACTAAGACCAATTAAGCACTCCATCCAGAGGAGATTGTAGAGTACATGTGCCATTGAGTTGGAGTTATAGGATAGAATTAAGGTGTTCATGTTTTATCCAAGCACCTTACCAATGGTTCAGTAAAAATGCCAGATGTTTTAGTGCAAAGCAAGGACAGAAATATGTGTGCTATGTCCTGTTAGGACAAACATGTTCTTTATGTTTGTCCTAGTACTCTGATGCAACCCTATTTTCATGCCAAGCACATACAGTCAGCTGTATCTATTTGATTTAATTTGGTATTTTTGGTCGCTATTGAATTGCCATTCAAGTATCCCTGCTCACTAAGATAACAGTAGAAATTCAATCAATGAATGAGACACCTGGAATATGTCAACTCAATATTTTTTCAGTTGATGTATGAACAACAACGTTTTTTGGCAGAGACTTCCCAATGCCCTGTATGGATATATGGATTTCAGTTTATTTCGTATTTTCCTGGAATTATGTTTGTTTGGACTTGTCAATGTGTATCAGCTGTGCCAGTGGCATCAGATGCACTGCATGTTATACGGGTTGATTAATGCCTCGTATATTCCATTTAAAGGTGCAATATGCAGAAATTGATCACCCATTTCCTGGTTGCTAAAATTCGAATAGTTTGCCTAATTTCAGTTTGTGACAAAACAAGCACTTAGAGAATAATTGTACCATCTAAACTGCTGTGAAATATCTTTTCAGGAACCAAAAATATTGTATTTTCAGCTGTTTGAAGCTTGTGTACAAAAACAAAACTTAAAGGGAGCATTGAAATAGCTCACATAGAACAGATCTACAGTGTCTTAGACTTGCTTTCATTGCAAATTACAGATCTATAACTCCCAATTTTATGTGAATTTGGTCGGGTCGGCCAAAAAGTTACTTATTGCAGCTTTAAGTATTTCCAATGAACAGGTGGATGTGACATTGGTGGATTTGTCATTATATTACACAATGTGCAGAGTTTATATTGTGTGTGTGTGTGTGCAGGAGTTACAATGAATTCAACTTTGTGGCTGTAATTCCCTACACCAGTGTTTTCCAACTTCAGTCCTTGAGTACCCCCAACAACACACATTTTTGTTGTAGCCCCAGACAATCTCGCATGATTCAACTCATTAAGGGTTGATCAGGTGTGCTTGTCCGGAGCTGCAACACAATTGTGTGCTGTTGGGGGTACTCGAGGACCAGAGTAGGGAAACACTGCCCTACACTGCAAATGAAAGAAGCATGGTGGTATGTGCACGTTAACATCTAAATAAATCATTGGCTTTGTTCACCCTGAAGTGTCTTCAGTTCTGTCCACCTTTATCAGTAGATTCAAATGTACTGCATTTATTACCAGTTGATTAATGCCATGTCCATTACATGTTAGAATTTACAATGAATTAGTGGAGGCTGGATTGTTGGATGATCATGGTGACGCTCATGTCTGTGTCCCCCTCCAGATGTGGGTTCAGTGGAGGGGTTGGCGTACCACCGTGCCTGGGACACTCTGTACTGGACCAGCTCTACCACCTCCAGCATCACCAGGCACAGCGTGGACCAAAGCCGGCCCGGTTCCTTCAGCAGAGAGGCTGTGGTCACACTCTCTGAAGATGACCACCCCCATGTCCTCGCCCTGAATGAGTGCCAAAAGTATGTGGTTCTGGTTCTACTCAGTCTCCCAATAACCTGGTCTTGACAACTGCCATGGTCATTGTCACTACATAGGAGCTGGCAAGACAGCACAACCACATCTGGGACCAGGCTGGTCTTTTTAATAGTTTGTTGCTAAATTATGTCTGAATTTGTATGCCACCCAACTGTAGTTCCGTAGCTACTACTTCAGATGCAGTATGTCATTCTATGCCTGAGGCTATGGTTGTATGCCTTTGCTCAACAGATATATAAGCTCACAATCATATTGGGTGCATTACAAAACAAGACATGCCTCCTTGGACAGAGAGAAATTTATTTCTGTCTTAAGACAATTCCATCTAACTAAGTTCATTTCTTAAACAGACCTCAGTGGACTTTTTGTTAGAGCAATCAGTATAATTGTACATGACCCATACAGTATGTATTCAGTTCTGTAGAGAAGATTGTATCTCCAAAGTGTACTGAAGGAGGGACATCTAATTGGTTTGACACACTCCCATTTCAAGAAATACTGCCTACAGTGCTTTCACAATAACTAACAAATGTTCCTGTTATATCCATTAAGAAATAAAAGCACGTCTCAATCTACGGTAATTACACGTCAAGAAGGTTATCGCGGAATGCGGACCCAGAGTTCACTAACTAATTAAACTCTTGATCTTAGTGTGTATGCGTTTAGTTCGTAATTTGGCAAGTTTTCAAACAAACTCCAGAATGCTGCTAATTTGAATTTCATCTGCTATAATAAATTAGCACTCTCTGACATATTCTTACTAGCCCCTATAAATCAATACAGACTTTCAATGTTGTAAACATATTCTACTGTAGGGAGGATCCAGGATAACCATACCTATCTCCAAGTTCAACCTTTGCTAAGAACTTCAAAAGTATTGATTGTTTAACTTTGAAACAATCTCTTGTAGTTTGAATGAGGATATAAGCCCTCTACTTTCAGTGCTCAGTATCGTATCTACAACTGTTGTACACTGCAATACAATTCACAGATTCCTTTTATTTAGCAAAACCTACTTCCGATAGATATTCCATTTATTTACACTCCCACACGATTGTAATTTGTAATATTCTTAGTAGTCAGCCCAAAGAAATGTAAATACACATTCTGTCTAGCATTCATTGAGTAGCAAAACTGAAGCTGAGGCAGCGCCTTATCAGAGATGGGAGCTGCAGTAGCTCATGCAAGGCGATGCTAACACAGCCGATACAAAATGAGGAGCAGATGACAGGTCATGCAGGCCATCGTGAGTTACGGGATCACTAGATAACAGGAGTGACACAACCAGATAGAGCAACAGGCAATATAGAACGGCTGCCTATGAATAATTCTTACAGTGATTAGTGTTTATTTTACCCTACAAAGAAAGGCAAGGAGCTTGACAAGTTACAATTGCAGTCCTATTTAAGCCATCATACACTCCCCTGATTCAATTTCAGAGAACATTTGTTTTGTCCTCCTCACTGAGGGGGTGTAAATATGTCTGAGGGAAAATGTGCATAAAGAGATATCGAATCTGGGTTACATCTGTTTGCAGTGAAGGTGGAAATTGCTTTTAGACTTGAGATAAAAGACTCGTAAAAGAAAAAAAAAACTTTTACTATCCATCTTTCCTGTTCCCAGTCAACTGACTTCTTTGAGGTGGTTTCTCAAATGTCCATATAGTTAATAGTAGGTTTTTGAATGTCTTTTGAATGTTTATTTCAGCCTGATGTTCTGGACTAACTGGAATGAGCAGCGTCCCAGTATTATGAGGTCCACCCTGGCAGGAAACAACATGAAGGTGATCGTCAGCACAGACATCCTCACTCCTAACGGACTCACCATCGACCACAAAGCTGAGAAGATCTACTTCTCTGATGGAAGTCTGGGGAAGATAGAGAGGTGTGATTACGACGGCTCACACAGATATGTGAGTATGACCAACATGAGGATTCCATATGTATGCCATCACAGTTACACTATGTTACACCATGGGCTGGATTACGAATCACTTTTAATGGAGATTAAGCATGCTTTTTAGTCCAGGACTAGGTTTAATCTGTGTCCTGGAAAGCAGCCATAAGGGCTGAACTTAAGTCATAGAATGAATGACATCATGGCATTTTATTAACACGTTCTAATGAATGTCCCCTCTTATCATGCATGACATGCTGCAGCTTGTTTGACTTGGTCTGTAGAAAAGACCACAGAATTTAGACGAATTGATTGAATCTCACTAAGGACCAAAAGTATAGGCAGTTCAAAAAGGCAATTACTTCTTGTTGAACCAACATGTGTTCTGACGTTGTCACGGGCCGTAGCTTTCTATGGAGGAGAGAAATGATATTTGAAACATGGTAGACACAAAGGCAATGATTCTCTGCTGAAATGTCAAAGTATTATGTCCCCTTAAACTGAGATGGGACTCATTTTATACCCGTTACATTATCTCCCATTCCTGTTGAGCCTGATGGCATTTTAGCCGTAATACAATGGATAGCTTCTGTAATACCGCTCAGCATTCTTTTCATATATTATATCTCAAAAGACAGTGAATGGTTTACTTAATTATAGAAGTCATTTCCCTTCAAAAGTAAAGGAGCTCAGAAAGAGGGTCGGTCTAATTTTATCCATGAGAGGTGCCATGCATAATATATATTCATAGTGGTGAAAATCCAGGATATGTATCCCCAGCATGTAAGGGATTACATAAAAATTTGGCTCTCCTCTTTGCCGACGGTTGACACGATCTATGTGACTGAGGACCTTGACCCATCTCAATTTGTTACCCATATGTTTGCAAAAGCAGGGTTGTGCATCACAAAAGTCACATCCTTTGGGTTCCCGCGTTCCCCGCCTGCAGTCTTTCTCCTGCTAATGAAAGCTCACACAGAAGAGCCCTGTGGGGGAGTGCCCATCACTGTCCCAATTAGAATGTGAAAATTAAGCAGAGCTAACGGATTATCAACAGAGCAGTGGTGGGAGGGAGGGAGAGGGAGAGCTTCCTGCTATTATGTGTGATGGTGTGGAGGCGATGTGGGGCGGTATGGGGGCAGGGTGGTGCAGGGTTGTACTGTATGGCACCTCCAGCCCAGGGATCTGGGAGTGTCATTACAGCCTGACAGCCTGACTGTGTGACACCCCTTTCCCCCCTTCTGCTCTGACAGACATGAGATGAACACAGAGTACAGCAGCGAGCTCTAAAGGCCCACTTGCCCTCCACACTCCACTGTGGCATTTTAAGTGGAGCTGTTGTGTCATTACCCATGCTGACGAAAGCCTAGAGAGCCCGCTTGAGTATGTGATGGGGATAAGATGTTAACACATTCAAGCAGTGAAAAGACAACCTTTTAGGTGTGAAGAGACTGAATACGAATTAAGAACTGGTACTCAAGGGTGGTAAGCATGTGGCTATATGATCACTGAATATGATTTTCAAGATTTATGACCATCCCAAATCCCAAAATAATGAATTAAATTGCATTTGAAGAATGTGATGTTTCAATTTAAAATGTAACCTTTATTAAACTAGGTAAGTCAGTTAAGAACAAATTCTTATTTGAAATGACAGCCTACTGGGGAACAGTGGGTTAACTATCTTGTTCATGGGCAGAATGACAGATGTTTACAGATGTTTACCTTGTCAGCCTGGGGATTCAATCCAGCAACCTTTCGGTTACTGGCCCAACGCTCTAACCACTAGGCTACCTGCTGCATTACTAAATTGTGTGACGTTTCAGAAAATTGACAAACTTAGAAACATTATTGAGAGCTTAGATATGAGTTATGCAAGTAATAAAGTACTTATGGTGTTATGTTCAATATACTCAGAACATACATATACAGTACCAGTCAAAAGTTTGGACACACCTAGTCATTCAAGGTTTTTTTTACTATTTTCTACATTGTAGAATAATAATGAAGACATCAAAACTATGAAATAACACATATGGAATCATGAAGTAACCAAAAAAGTGGTAAACAAATCTAAATATATTTTATATTTTAGATATTTTAAAGAAGCCACCCTTTGCCTTGATGACAGATTTGTACACTCTTGGCATTCCCTCAACCAGATTCATGAGGAATGCTTTTCCAGCAGTTTTGAAGGAGTTCCTACATATGCTGAGCACTTGTTGGCTGCTTTTCCTTCACTCTGTGGTTTAACTCATCCCAAACCATCTCAATTGGGTTGAGGACGGGTGATTGTGGAGGCCAGATCATCTGATGCAACAGCCTGGAGGTGTGCTCGGTCATCGTCCTTTTGAAAAACAAATGATAGTCCCACTAAGGGCAAACCAGATGGGATGGCGTATCACTGCAGAATGCTGTGGTAGCCATGCTGGTTAAGTGTGCCTTGAATTCTAAATAAATCACAGACCGTGTCACCAGCAATGCACCCCCCACACCATCACAACTCCTCCTCCATGCTTTGCGGTGGGAACCACACATGCAGATATCATTCATTCACCTACTTTGGGTCTCACAAAGACACAGCGGTTGGAACCAAAAATCTCAGATTTGTCTCATCAGACCATAGGACAGATTTCCACCGGTCTAATGTCCATGCTTCTCGTGTTTTTTTGGTGCAAGTCTCTTCTTCTAATTCGTGTCATTTAGTAGTGGTTTCTTTGCTGCAATTTGACCATGAAGACCTGATTCACGCTGTGTCCTCTGAACAGTTGATTTTGAGATGTCTGTTACTTGAACTCTGTGAAGCATTTATTTGGGCTGCAATCTGAGGTGCAATTAACTCTAATGAACTTTGTGTATTTTGTGTAACTCTGTGAACTTTGTGTAACTCTGTGTATTCCTTTCCTGTGTCGGTCTTCATGAGAGCCAGTTTCATCATGGCGCTTGATGGTTTTTGCATTAACACTTGATGAAAATGTTCCGTATTGACTGACCTTCATGTCTTAAACTAATGATGGACTGTCATTTCTCTTTGCTTATTTGAGCTGATCTTGCCATAATATGGATTTGGTCTTTTACCAAATAGTGTTATCTTCTGTATACCACCCCTACCTTGTCACATCACAGCTGATTGTCTCAAACGTGTTAAGAAGGAAAGAAATTCTACAAATGTACTTTTATTGAATAGCATTCCAGATGACTACTTCATGAAGCTGGTTGAGAGAAGGCCAACAGTGTGCAAAGCTGTCGTCAAGGCAAAGGGTGGCTACTTTGAAGAATCTGAAATGTAAAATATTTGTTTAACACTTTTTTGGTTACTACATGATTCCATGTGTTATTTCATAGTTTTGACATCTTCACTATTATTCTACAATGTGGAAAATAGTAAAAATAAAGAAAAACCCTTAAATGAGTAGGTGTTTCAACTTTTGACTGGTACTGTACTTTAAGTAGACTCTAAGAGATTTGGAACACAGTAGTATTTAGACCTTGCGTACAAAACTAGCGTCCTCTCTAATCGAATTTATTGTCAATAAGTTCTGTCAAAATCCTTCTGGCGGCCTTGTCGTTTCTCTCTCTCTCTCCTGCTGGCCAGTTGTTTTCCCTGTAACACGTTGGGCTCCTTTAATCAACACCTGTCCTATTAATCCCTGTATGGTAGCAGGGCTAATGTGATGGTTACAAGCGTGTCCCACTAATGGCTGAGACTACAGAGCTGTAGGAAAGCAGAGAGTGAGACTCCCGAAGGAGCTGTCTGTCTGATGTATGCCTGCCTCCCTCTCCACGAGACTGTAATTTACTCTGCCAACATCTGGGTTAAGCACTAACCTCGGGGAGGGGTGTGTGTGTGCTTTTTTGTACAGGGGTTGATGATGCAGTGATTCATTTCCTAGTGCAATCTGTTTTTCAAACAAAATCAAACAAAAGCATTTGATGTTTAGAAGTAACAGATATGAAGTCTTTGAAAATCATATAATGTGTTTAAGTAGAGTACAAGGAGGTAGATGGTTTAGCTATGGCTTTATATTGGCACTGTAGACATATAACATAGTGTTTGATGGCTGCCAAGTTCTGAATGCTTTAACTGATGTACTGCTTTGTAACTTACAGGTCATTGTGAAGTCAGGACCAGGAACGTTCTTTGGCCTGGCTATTTATGGGGAGTTTATCTTTTGGTCAGACTGGGCTCGCAGGGCCGTGCTGAGATCCAACAAGTACACAGGTGGAGAAACAAAGGTACTGCGATCAGACATCCCCCACCAGCCCATGGGAATCATCGCTGTAGCAAACGACACCAACAGCTGTGAGTATTCTCCCTGGAATGACTTATCTCAAAGAGAAAGAGACTGTTTGTGAATGTTTTATTTGTATGTGTGAGTGTGTGGAAGCCTGTGCTGTGCATACACGTGTATATACAGTGCCTTCGGAAAGTGTTCAGAACCCTTGACTTTTTTCACATTTTGTTACGTTACAGCCTATTTTAAAATTGATTAAATTTTTTTTTTTTCTCATCAATCTACACACAATATCCCATAATGACAAAGCAAAAACAGGTTTTTAGAATTTTAGGTAATTTATAAAAAATAAAAACTGAAATATCACATTTAGATCAGTATTCAGACCCTTTACTCAGTCCTTGGTTGAAGCACCTTTGGCATCGAGTCTTCATGGGTATGACGCTACAAGCTTGGCATACCTGTATTTGGGGAGTTTCTCCCATTCTTCTCTGCATATCCTCTCAATCTCTGTCAGTTGGATGGCGAGTGTTGCTGCACAGCTATTTTCAGGTCTCTCCAGATATGTTAGATTGGGTTCAAGTCCGGGCTCTGGCTTGGCCACTCAAGAACCTTCAGAAACTTGTCCCGAAGCCACTCCTGTTTTGTCTTGGCTGTGTGCGCTTAGGGTTGTTGTCCTGTTGGAAGGTGAACCTTTGCCCCAGTCTGTAGTCCTGAGTGCTCTGGAGCAGGTTTTCATCAAGGTTCTCTCTTGACTTTTCTCCGTTCATATTTGCCTCGATCCTGACTAGTCTCCCAGTCCCTGCCGCTGAAAACATCCCCACAGTATGATGCTGCCAACACCATTCTTCAACGTAATGATGGTGTAAGGAAGTGGAGGCTCCTCAGAGGAGGAGGACCATCCTCAGTGAGTTTCACAATTTTTAAAACATTTAAAAGTTTTAAAACATTTAAAAGTTATCCTTTTTAGATAAAACTATACTAAATATAAATCAAATGTCACCAAATAATTTATTAAAACACTATTTTGCAAAGAAGGTCTACAGTATCCTCAACAGCACTCTGTAGGGTAGCATCATGGTGTAGCCAGAGGACAGCTAGCTTCCGTCCACTGAGTACATTGACTTCAATATAAAACCTAGGAGGCTCGTGGTTCTCACCCCCTTCCATAGACTTTTATTTATTTATTTATTTTAAATTTGGGGGGGTTACCCCTTTTTCTCCCTAATTTCCTGGTATCCAATTGATAGTTACAGTCCTGTCCCATCTCTGATACTGCCGTACGGACTCAGGAGAGGCGAAGGTCGAGAGCCGTGCGTCCTCCGAAACACAACCCAGCCAAGCCGCACTGCTTTTTGACACAACACCCGCTTAACCCGGAAGCCAGCCATACCAATGTGTCGGAGGAAGCACCGTACACCTGGCGACCGTGTCAGTTTGCATTGCGCCCGGCCCGCCACTGGTGTTGCTAGGGTGCGATGGGACAGGAACATCCCTGCCAGCCAAACCCTGCCCTAACCCGGACGACGCTGGGCCAATAGTGCACCGCCCATAGGTCTCCCAGTTGTGGATGGCTGCAACAGAGAACTGGAGTCGAACCAGGTTCTCTAGTGGGACAGCTAGCACTGCGATGCAGTGCCTTAGACCACTGCGCTGCTCGGGAGGCCCTTTCCATAGACTTGCACAGTAATTATGAAAGGTTGGAGGACATCCTCCGGAAGTTCTCCAACCTATCAGAGCTCTTGCAGCATGAACTGACATGTTGTCCACCCAATCAAAGGATCAGAGAATGGATCTAGTACTGAAAGAATAAGCTACAGCTAGCTAGCACTGCAGTGCATAACGTGGTGAGTAGTTGACTCAAAGACAGAGAAAGACAAAAGTTTAACAGTTTTGAACAAATTCATTTCTTCTTAAATGAAGGAGAAGCAAGAGAGAAAGAGAGATTTCGTCATTTTTTTTCTTCAGTTTCACTTACTTAGCTAGGAAATGCAGCTAGCTAGTTTAGCCTACTGAAACACCCTGCTCAAACATAGGGATGCAATGTTAAGCTTTTGGTTTTACTAATTTATTGCCACCGGGGCCCGCTGGTGTAACTGCTTACACTGTAATGTTACTGCATGATAGTAGCGTGTTTACTAACCCGTTCATTCTATTAGCTATGCTGACTATGACGTTACTTTAGCTAATATGGTGACAACGATGTAGGCTGTGTGTAGCGGTTTGGTTTGGAAAGGTTTTTTCGCCTAGTCACATACAGCTGGTGTTGTGCATTGAAGTCCACAAGCAAGGGAAGAGGTGAAAGGAGGAGAGCGCATAATGTAGATGCGAGAAGGAATACAACGTGGCTGCTATGAAACTGTGAACTGTGTTTACAGGTCTATTCATTCCATCGATTTTGTTGAAAAACGTTTCTTAAACAGAAGCAAATGGAAGAAAACGGGGATAGACATACCTCAATTTGTACTATATAAACTCTTGTTTGCAACTAATGATTAAACCCACTATGAGCTAAATGCAGGTAAGAGTGTGCTAGGCGGTATTGAATGTCTCTGTCTGTCCATGTGTCACTGTCTGTCACATCAAATTTGTCTATTGACCTGTGTGCACCTACATTGTAAACTTTCATACATAGGCTAGGTTGTAGCAACCTCATGATGGGTATATGGAAAATTTGAGAATTACTTAATAGCCTAAACCTATCGCTGTTACATTTATCTGGGTGAATGGAATGTGAATGACAGTCATCCAATATGCTGTAAAAGAAATAAGGCCATCCTCTTGAAAAATAATCCTTCTCCATCATCTGAAACGGCACTGACCACCACTGGTGCCAGGTTTCCTCCAGACGTTCCTCCAGAGTTCAATCTTGGTTTTGTCAGACCAGAAAATCTTGTTTCTCATGGTCTGAGAGTCTTTAGGTGCCTTTTGGCAAACTCCAAGCGGGCTGTCATGTGCCTTTTACTGAGGAGTGGCTTCCGTCTGGCCACTCTACCATAAAGGCCTGATTGGTGTAGTGTAGAGATGGTTGTCCTTCTGGAAGGTTCTCCCATCTCTGCAGAGGAACTCTGGAGTTCTGTCAGAGTGACCATCAGGTTCTTGGTCACCTACCTGACCAAGGCCCTTCTCCCCTGATTGCTCAGTTTGGCTGAGCGACCAGCTCTAGGAAGAGTCTTGGTGGTTCCAAACGTCTTCCATTTAAGAATGATGGAGGCAACTGTGTTCTTGAGGACCTTCAATGCTGCTGAAATGTTTTCGTACCCTTCCCCAGATCTGTGCCTGGACACAATACTGTCTCGGTCCTCTCTGGACAATTCCTTCGACCTCATGGCTTGGTTTTTGCTTTGACATGCGCTGTCAACTGACCTTATATAGACAGGTGTGTGCCTTTCCAAAGCATGTCCAATCAATTGAACTTACCACAGGTGAACTCCAATCAATTTGTAGAAACATCTCAAGGATGATCAATGGAAGCAGGATGAACCGGAGCTCAATTTCGAGTCTCATAGCAAAGGGGCTGAATACTTATGTAAATACATTTTTTCTTTTTTATATACATTAGCTAAAATTTCTAAAAACCTGTTTTCGCTTTGCCATTATGGGGTGTTGTGTGTAGATTGCTGAGGATTTTTTTAAAAAATGTAATCCATTTTCGAATAAGGCTGTAATGTAACAAAATGTGGAAAAAGTCATGGGGTCTGAATACTTTCTGAAGGCACTGCTGAATAAGAGCAAATGTGGGAGCTAAGACTATATCTATTAGTGTGAACAATGTTTCTTGGTGGTTTTTAGCTGTCATTGATAGATATGTGGACTAGATAGATTTGCTTGCATTTGTTTGTTTAATTTAGTTTGGGGGTCTTATCTTTGCTATAGTTCTCCACTTAAACAAATCACAGCAGTGTATTTATCTACCAGGGCTCCTTATAAATTAGGATGGTCTTATTTAGCTAGGAAGAAAGTAAACCTGGAGGAGAGGAGGGCTCTGAAGTGTTGCATATGTAAGAACTAGGACATTGGGAAAAGGACTTAAGGGCGTCCCAACGGCTTGACTCCCTCTGTGAGGATGCTGAGAGTGACTTTTCCTTCTCATTTTTTTCATCATCACAAATGATCGCAGACATCACCCTCTGACCTCTCCGTCTTGCCAAAGGGATGAGTAACACCTTGCAACGTTAAAGGAAAGAATACTGCTCTTTATTTCAAATGCCACTAAGCAGATACTTTTATCCAAAGTGACTTACAGTACAGTTAATGCATACATTTGTTGTACATGTATGGGATCCCTGTGTGGATTGTACCTACACGATTGCTACTGTCACGCTCTCAAATGTACCAACTGACCCCTGTTGTTCTCACCATAGTTTTCACTTCCTGGTTGTGAAATGTGAATAAAATGGTAGAATCTCAATCGCATACTCCTCGCATCCTCTCTCCTTGGCTCCTTCTGAAAAACCATTGGAGGGGAGGGACCCCTGGCTTTCTCATCCAATGGTTTTGAGAAGGAGGCGAGGAGAGAGGACGCAAGGTGTATGCAATTGAGATTCTTCCAATGTCTCCCTATCTTCATTAGTCTTCCTGTCTGTCTGTCTGTCTTGTCCCTCTGTAATCAGATGACTCCAACCTGAACCTGGGGGCTCTAGGAGCTCTTCCAGGGGTTTGCTGAGTCATCACACACACACACACACACACACACACACACACACACACACACACACACACACACACACACACCACACACACACACACACACACACACACACACGCATCCCTTACACAGACACAGATGCATGAATGGGTTTGAGGGAAGGAAAGCTACGGTTCATTTGTCATGCATCTCTCCGGTGAGCGCTTGTGATGCTGGCACTTTATCGTTTCCCTTCTCTCTGCATCCCTTGCTCTTTCTTTATCAGGGAGGATGAGACCATACCTGCTTGTTCCTGTCACACTGACTGAGCTAATGCGTCTTTTATGGTGGGCTGGTGGGAGCTGGGGGTTGTGACCGTTGGCGTTGAAATAAACACTAGGCTATTTGAGATTTAGCCCTTAATAAGCTGGTGACGTTTAGTTTATTGGTCTCTCAGCATTATTAAAGGTTCCTATAAACAGTTGATATTCAACATTCGGAATGGCTTTGACGTTACAATATACTGTAATAATTGCAACCTCACTTTGTCTTTTTGCCTTCTGTTATGTCTATAGCATCTGTTGTTGGTCTCTTGTTATGTCTATACTATCTCTGGTTGGCTGTGTGTTTTGCAGGTGAGCTGTCCCCATGTAGAGTCAATAACGGTGGCTGTGGTGACCTGTGTCTGTTGACCCCAGATGGAAGAGTCAACTGTAGTTGTCGGGGAGCACGTGTCTTATTAGATGACAACAAATGCATTTGTAAGCCATGACGTTTTGCCTTTTTAAACAGTCATACATTCAATAACCTTGCAATTCTCACAACAAATATAATGTAGTTGAATGCTCTAGATTTTCAACTTAACAATATATATTTTTCTGAGAGAAATGTTCCCTCTTTAGTTATTGTCTCTATACACTTTTATTCACTGGCAAGGATAGGCCGTTTTAGGCAGTTGTACTACTTTATCAACTGATTAACTTACTTTAGGTGGAGAATATACACCGACTATATCAAACATTAGGAACACCTTCCTAATATTGAGTTGCACCGCCCCACACCTTTGCCCTCAGAACAGCCTCAATTTGTCGGAGCATGGAGTCTACAAGATGTCAAAAGCGTTCCACAGGGATGCTGGCCCATGTGGACTCCAATGCTTCCCACAGTTGACTGGATCTCCTTTGGGTAGTGGACCATTCTGGATACATATGGGAAACTGCAGAGTTTCAGTTCTTGACAAAAACCGGTGGGCCTGGAACCTACTACCATACCCTGTTCAAAAGCACATAAATATTTTGTCTTCCCCATTCACCCTCTGAATGGCACACATACACAATCCATGTCTCAATTGTCTCCAAGCTTAGAAATCCTTCTTTAACCTATCTCCTCCCCTTCATCTACACTGATTGATGTGGATTTAACAAGTGGCATCAATAATAGCTTTCACCTGGATTCACCTGGTCAGTCTGTCATGTTTTATATACTCAGTGTACAGTGTATGTACTTTTGACATCAAGGTCATACTGGTACGTTTACAGCTAAGCTTAGTGCAGCTTCTGCAAACTTTGAGACCACAGCTAAAGCCAGTATGGTGAGAGAATAAATCAACATTTGACTTGACTAGCTAATTAAACATGTTATCTACTTTTACAGCAGAGAATTCCTCCTGCAACATCCACACAGAGTTTGAATGCGGAAACGGCGAGTGCATCAACTATCAGTTCACGTGTGATGGAGTAGCTCACTGCAAAGACAAGTCAGATGAGAAAATGCAATATTGTGGTAAGCAATTGATCTTACTATATATTATCATAGGCCCTCGACTTCGTCTTAGGCCTAGCAAAACCCGTGCCAATATATCCTCCAAACACAGGCTTCTGGTGCATTATCACTTAACTACATGCTAACAAAATAGCCTGGTCAAATACTATGTGCTGTAACCATCCATATGGCATGACAACAATAGCAGGGTTGGCTACAACACGGCCTGATCACTAACGCCGATGAGACAGCCTATAGGGAGGAGGTCAGAGACCTGGCAGTGTGGTGTCAGGACAACAACCTCTCCCTCAAAGTGAGCAAGACAAAAGAGCTGATTGTGGACTACAGGAAAAGGAGGGCCGAACAGGCCCCCATTAACATCGATGGGGCTGTAGTGGAGTGGGTCGAGAGTTTCAAGTTCCTTGGTGTCAACATCACTAAGGACCTATCATGGTCCAAACACAGCAAGACAGTTGTTAAGAGGGCACAAGAACACCTTTTCCCTCTCAGGAGACTGAAAAGATTTGGCACGGGTCCCCAGATCCTCAAAAACGTATACAGCTACACCATCGAGAGCATCCTGAACAGTTGCATCACCGCCTGGTATTGCAACTGCTTGGCATCTGTCCATAAGGCGCTACAGAGGTAGTGTGTACGGCCCAATGCATCACTGGGGCCAAGCTTCCTGCCATCCATGACCCAAGTCATAGACTCTTCTCTCTGCTACCACACGACAAGTGTTACCGGAGCGTCAAGTCTCGGTCCAAAAGGTTCCTTAACAGCTTCTACCCCCAAGCTATAAGACTGCTGAACAATTAATCAAATGACCACCCGGAATATTTACATTGACCCCCCCCCCTACCCCTACTCGCTGTTTATTATCTATGAATAGTCACTTTACCCCTACCTACAGTACATGTACAAATTACCTCGACTAACCTGTACCACCACACATTGACTCCGTACCGGTACCCCCTGCATATAGCCTCGTTATTGTTATGTAGTTTTATTGTGTTTTTATAAAAATGTTTACTTTAGTTTATTTAGTAAATGTTTTCTTAACTCTATTTCTTGAACTGCATTGTTGGTTTAGGGCTTGTTCGTAAGCATTTCACGGTAAGGTCTTCACCTGTTGTATTCGGCACATGTGACAAATAAAATTTGATTTATGATTGTCGTTATGATATATGGTTGTTGTTATGACAACCTTACACTCTTAGAATTTTTTTTTATTTTGATTCATTTATTCATACAATTTCATCCTTCCACAAGATATAGTCCCCTCACAAATCTAGGGTTGCTACCCAAGCTGGCTGGTCGTTCGTTACACCGGTTCGGTTGACGGTGACGTGACCCAGTCATTGAGTCTTTCTGTTCTGTATCTATGGACGCGACCCAGTCGTTCATTCTAAATGTTCTATTGCTATACTGGCTGACCGTTCTTATCCCTTGCTTGCTTGCTAGCCAACTACGGCTACAAAAAAGGGTTCCAAAAGGGTTCTTCGTCTGTCCCCATAGGCAAAAAATGTTTTGGTTCCAGGGAGAACTCTTTTGGGTTCCCGCTGTGGAAAGGTTCCTACATGGAACCCAAAAGGGTTCTACCTGGAAACAAAATGGTTCTACCTGGAACCAAAAAGGGTTCTTCAAAGTGTTATCCTATGGGGACAGCAGAAGAACCATTATAGGTTCTAGATAGACCCTCTAGTTTTCGAAGAGTGTAGAAGAATTGGCTAGAGCACATGTAGTGTGGGACTATGCCAGTTGTAGTCTAGAGGATGTCATGTGAAGAAAGTGACAGTAGCCTAAGGACTACCATTAGCATTTCCTTTCAAAGTGAACATATTTTGTTTTGTCATTTCGCCAGACAACAGGATTTGTAGGAGAGGCTTCAGGGCATGCTACAACCAGCGCTGTGTGGCCAACAGTCGTTTTTGCGATGGGGTCGATGACTGTGGGGATAACTCAGACGAGGCCTTCTGTAACAGTGAGTATGGATAGACTGCTTAATCTCCCAGTCAATCCTGATACTTCAGAAGGCAGGTCCCTCCCTGCTTACGCTCTCTCTGTGTGTGGGTGGGTGAGTGATTGGGTGGGTGGGTGAGTGAGGGGTGGGTGGGTGGGTGGGTGGGTGCGTGTGTGTGCAGCATTGCAGGCTCCACACTGGGCTAAGCCCTTCTCTTTAATGAGCCCCAACATCATATACCAAGGATACCACATACATACCACTCCTCAGAGAAATAAGGGGAGGATGTTAGGCACAAAATGTTCAGAAAATTATCATTAAAGTGGCTCACTCTTCATGTTGTCATTTCCGTCATAATTTTCTACAAAATTATAATCATGCAAAGATGGCCCCTAATCTCCAATATTTGTTATTGCTATTCAAATCAAGTGGTATTCAAAATCCAATTAGCTATTATGTTCGCAATTTTTTACATTTTGTTTCTGGGGCTGTGATTCAGCAGTTGGCCCAGAGGAAAACAAACCTAGCACTGTTTAGCAGGAACTTAATGTTCTTTAAACCTGAAACAAGACAATTGAGAGGCTGTGAGGCAGCAGTTCTCTAAAGATGGATGAAGCTTTCCAGGACTGTGAAATCAGGCACATCTAGCTGTAATGTGTCTCCCCGCATGCAGTCGGTTCAGTTTTTAATGGTAAATAATCAACAACACCCCTGTTAAAACATGTAATTATATGCATCTAAATGAAAAGACCAAAGTAAATTGAGCAAGAAAACCCCTTCTCTTCACTAGATCTATCAAAGATAATGTCTTAGTATCTAATGTGCAGTGGTTTATTAGTAGGGCTCATAATAACAGACCATACATGGCTTTCCCATAAACTAAATGATCATAAATAAATCCTGAAATTATCATGTTTTTACACGACTCATGTTTATTTTTTTATTTGCTTTGAACTCATTCGTGCGCACACACACACATATATATATATATATACCCCTGACATCCTCCCTATCCTAGATATTCTCCCTGAACCTGATGCTAAACACTACTGAGTCATCTACCTGGTTCACACTATTAAGTGCTCTCTACCTCCCTGATGATTTAGCATCGGGCCTTTTTGAAGTGTTAATTTCCCTTTCCCACTCTCCTCTCAGATGTCACGTGCGTGTCATCTGAATCATCCTGCCAAGATGGGAGCTGTATCACCGGCTCAGCCTGGTGTAACCAGGTCATTGACTGTGCTGATGCCTCAGATGAAAAGAACTGCAGTAAGTTAAGCCTTGTCAAGGTGTGGTGTGTGATGATCCCAAAAAGTGTTAGCAGGCTACCATGTTTGCAAACTATCACCATTGATGGATCACTTGGGTTCAGTCATCCAGCATTATCCAGATTATATTTATAGTCTTATTACACAGGTAAAAGAGCAACTTAATGTACAGTGTTAACTTGACTTTTACCTGTTTATACCTTATCCATCCAAATCTAGGAGAAGTGTTAGCGACTGTTTGCGGATTTGTAGTAGCTAATGTTTAGCTAGCTAATGTTTTTGTGTAGACCACACAGACTGCTCTGACTTCTACAAACTGGGGGTAAAAGAGAGAGTCTTCATTAGCTGTAACTCCACCTCACTGTGTATCCACCCCTCCTGGATCTGTGATGGAGCCAACGACTGTGGAGATTACGCAGATGAGACCAACTGCCAGGGTGAGTCTCTTCTCTCCTCTCCTCTCGTCACGTCACATCACGTCTCCTCTCATCACCTCTCTCGTCTCGTCTCCTCTCTCCTCCTCTCTCCATGCTCTCTGCTTAGGGAAGACAGATTGAGGAAGTCGGCTTCAATTAGAGAAGAGTTAGAGAAAATCATAAAACATAAATATGATTTCCTGAAGTGATTAGGCGAGACAGAATTAGGGATTCGCAGAGAGCTTAGGGAAAAGATAATGACCTGAATCATTACTGAATCACCACTGAATCACCTCTAACACCCAGATGACGATTCCCTTCCATTGTTGTCTGCCCTAGTTTCCCATGGGCAGAAATGTGAAGAGGGCCACTTCGCCTGCCCAAGCGGTAACTGTATCTCCAGCGTGTGGCTGTGTGATGGACAGAAGGACTGTGAGGACGGGGCAGATGAATTTCAGTGTGGTAAGGCTTTGCTATGTTGATGGTCCCATTACATTACAAAGAGACGGTTTCTAAGACCGCTTGTCTGAATGACTTAAAGACATCAATAGGAAGCCACAAATCCAGTGTATTAATATGGACAGAAAGACTGTGATGACTTGGCCGCTGAAGTTCAGTGCAGTAAGGGCTTGCTATGTTTATAAGACCATGTGGGTAGCGACATTACATTCCACTACAAAGATACCATTTATTATTGGGCTTGTCTGAATGACTTCTAGACAACCACAGGAAGCCACAAATCCAGTGTTAGTCATGGCAAATCAGTAATGATTAGAGTTAATTGTACAGTACGTCACAGAGCCATGTCTCTTCTACACATTCTATTATGCTTCCTCATTGTGTGTTTAATTGCATTTCCAAGCTGTCTGTTAACCTACTGGGTGTTGTAGAGAGAGTTTATCTCCAGCCTCGATATTCAAATATAGCCACTTAAAAAGGACACAGTGTGTTTTTCTTTCCTGGCTTTGAATTAGCATATTCTACCTTTGTGTGTAACTATTAATTAATTAGCCATCAGTCATTATGAGTTGTTTTCAGAGATGGAAACATGTGGGTTCACTGAAAAGTGACTGATATCTGAAAGGATCACATGGAATGTTCCTTTCACATGGAACCCTTTTACCCACTCTCACCAGGGAAGACACCTCTATGATCATCTTTAATGTATGCATAACTTACCATGACAAAGTAAAGGACTTTCCAATTAGATAGCTAGAGCATAACTGAGTCATGGTCTGGGTAAATATGCTATCAAACCAATTTCTTATTCATGTACACCATACATGTCATTGCTTCTGTCATCGAAGTGAAGAAAAAGGATCTTCCAAGAGCGCTTGAGTGCCACTGAGGTGTTATTACGTATGCTCAACTCACCTCTGTCAGAGTTAGGCTTCCGATTAATAAATGCACTGAACTACTGAGGAATTCATTCATTTTGTTACAATGGTCCACACAAATAACACTGTCCTATGTGTTGACTGTCTTGAAGAGTAAGATCATGCTTGTTTGTTGAAGTGAAATAAATTACAGTAAATTGTCTAAATCAAGGGAAGAATGCGGTTTGGTAATCGTATTTAATGAATTACATGTTAACTGGGTGACTCATAGGATACCATTTCATCTAACATGATTCTGTGTACCATCAAAGGAGTGAAGAACATGTTCCCATTCATTTAGCTAAGTGCTTCATTATTGTTTGAATTTATTTGAATTAGAAATCATGATATCGAGAATCAAAAATGTACCGTAGCTCCTTTCTATGCTGAGCAGAATGATGCTGCTGTCTGAATGGCATTCAGTCTGTTAGATGTTTTAGAATTGGCATTCCCAGGACAAATAGCGAAATTGGAATATATTATAAGTCAAAAAGCCAATGATATTGATAAATTACAGTAAAGGAAAACAGTTTGAAGAAAATGTCATTTTCACTGGTAATCCAAAATCTCACAACTGATTAGATTAAATACTTGTCATTGTAAGGGTGGGTGGGAGGGTGGTTCTGTGAAGTTAAATGAATCCCGATATGAAGATATTTGTTCCTATCTGTATCTCCATCATCTGTGATTGTCCTGTTCAACAGTGTAAGACTTATTTTTGATTTACAACATGTAAATCAGCGTGACCTTGATAGAAAAAGCATATATGATCTATGAATAGACACCAGACTCGGGTTCATGACATGCATATTTAAATACTTATTTTCAAATAATGTGGCAAATCAGCAACTTATTTCATTCAAAATAAATTATTTAATATACCTCTAGGACCAAACAGACCTAGGTTCAAATGCATGGAGTATTGAAATAATTGTATTTTTCTGTGTATTTTCAAATACACGCCAATACTTTCCAAGTGTATTTCCAAATACATCGCAATATTCAACTACTTGTATTTTCAAAGAATTTGTATGTTACGAATTTGTTACAAACTTGTTACGATTTTGTTCTGGAAAATGTCATTATTTCAGTAGGGAGTACATTCTCAAATCATAGACCCTTTTGGCAATATTTGTTATTCTTCACACTTTTGCATTATGCAAACCTCCAGCCATTTGATTTAGAAAATAAAAACGTAAATGTAAATGGGTTTTTTTCTTTTCACATTTGTAACCAGTCGGCTCTCCTTAAATCCCCTACAGATGTTTTATACTAAAAACTGAAGAAGAGAAAACACAACGTCTTCTAATTGGCTCCAAGGCCAGTAACCCTCTCTGAAAATAGAAAGGCTAAGGGGCAAATGAGAAAAGTGTGCTTTGATTGAAAAGAACGAGGCGACTTCTACTACAGTGTGTTGTTTTTGTCTTTTATTTCTTTCACTTACATGTTTAGATTTATGGTGTTGGGAATGTGCTATTTCTCCCCTAGACTCCTCTTGCCTGTGGAACCAGTTTGCCTGCTCTAAGAACAAGTGCATCGCCAAGCAGTGGCTGTGTGATGGAGAGAACGACTGTGAGGACGGACTGGATGAGAGTGTGCAGATCTGTGGTAAGTACCCATGGTCATGCGGCAATACTTTGGGTGAAGGCAACATGTATCTCAAACATGCAGTTTGAGACCAGTCTGACAACCTGATTGCAACATTGTAGAACATTATTTTGAGACCAGTTGTAGACCTTTGAGTTTTAGACTAGGCTATTGAAATTATGCACAGAAATGAAATTAAAGAGATTAAAAATACTTTGACGACGTGGTGAGGGAAAATTTATTTTTCATCATTATGGGCAAGAGGCAGAGCAATTTTACAGCATAAATGAGATGTTACAATAATTAATTTCCCAATAAACAGAAATAATCATACAACAATAAATAGAAAATGTTTGCTGGGAACAGTGGTATAATTGGATTGTAATAGAAATGTCAAGGCAATATTAATGAAATAGCCCTAAACCTTTCCCTTCACTATTGCAATCGAAAGCAAGAAAGTGCAGTTTAACCAGACAAGCATTATTGAGCAAATGTACTTCAGTTTATTTTCACAGAATGAGGATTTTCATTAATTGCTTTGTATTGTCTCTGAGGCCACATAAAACGTAACAGATCTTATACGATATAGGCCTATACTTGAATGTAAGTGGCAAGAAGGGAATGGATATTATAAATTATCCCTTCTATGTTGTAACTCATAATGGTCTTAGGATATAGTTCAGCTTAGTACATTATGCAGTTTGCTTGACCTTTCCCCTCTTTCCCCCTATTTGCCCCCTCAGGTTTGGTGACTTGTGCTCCAGGGTTATTCAGCTGCCCTGGGTCCTACGCCTGTGTCCCCAAACACTGGCTCTGTGACGGGGAGAGAGACTGTCCTGATGGCAGCGACGAACTGGCTGCAGCTGGATGTGGTACGTTTTTAATGGCCCTCCATATTAATGTTAGATAGTGTTGTCTGTGGCTCTATCTTTACTATCTGTTAGATGACAACACTAGATCACTCCATGTCAATGTTGATTGGGTAACACTTGACATTGTATCCCCTATTTCTATGTACTACAGCTACACAGTAATAACTAGTAAAAACATAGTTGTTAAATAGGTAAGTGTGTGTAATTACGTTAATAAGGTTGTAGCACAATCAGTTATTACACAATTGGAACAAGGAATGTGTAATTACACATCCACTTGCTGAAGGTTATTCCACATGTTTAATTACTGACGTTATTACACATATACTTGTTCCACTATGTAAGTAATGTTTTGTATTAACACATTTCAAAGTCACCTGTGAATTACCATGTTAATAACTCAACCCCAAATCTGTCCTTGTAACTACAAGGTGCCACTACCATCAAATCCACATGTAATACCAGGATTAATAAATAGGCTAGGACCTGGTAACACCATTCTGTATACATCTGGCCCTTCTTTGGACACTGTGCTAACAAACCTCCAAACGAGCTTCAACGCCATATAACACTCCTTCCGTGGCCTCCAACTGCTTTTAAATGCTAGTAAAACTAAGTGTATGCTCTTCAACCGATTGCTGCCCGCACCCTCCTGCCCGACTAGCATCACTGCTCTGGACGGTTCTGACCTGGAATATGTGGACAACTACAAATACCTAGGTGTCTGGTTAGACTGTAAACTCTCCTTCCAGACTCACACCAAGCATCTCCAATCCAAAATGTAATCTAGAATCGCTTCCTATTTCGCAACAAAGCCTCCTTTACTCATGCCGCCAAACATACCCTCGTAAAACTGACTATCCTACTGATCCTTGACTTCGGCGATGTAATTTACAAAATAGCCCCCAACACTCAGCAAACTGGATGTAGTATATCACAGTGCCATCCGTTTTATCACCAAAGCCCCATATACTACCCACCACTGCAACCTGTATGCTCTTGTTGGCTGGCCCTCACTACATATCCGTCGCCAAACCCACTGGCTCCAGGTCATCTATAAGTCTTTGCTAGGTAAAGCCCCGCCTTATCTTAGCTCACTGGTCACCATAGCAACACCCACCCGTAGCACGCGCTCCAGCAGGTACAGTTGAATTCGGAAGTTTACATACACTTAGGTTGGAGTCATTAAAACTTGTTTTTCAACCACTCCACAAATTTCTTGTTAACAAACTATAGTTTTGGCAAGTCGGTTAGGACATCTACTTTGTGCATGACACAAGTCATTTTTCCAACAATTGTTTACAGATTATTTCACTTATAATTCACTGTATCACAATTCCAGTGGGTCAGAAGTTTACATACACTAAGTTGACTGTGCTTTTAAGCAGCTTGGAAAATTCCAGAAAATTATGTCATGGCTTTAGAAGCTTCTGTTAGGCTAATTGACATCATTTGAGTCAATTGGAGGTGTACCTGTGGATGTATTTCAAGGCCCACCTTCAAACTCAGTACCTCTTTGCTTGACATCATGGGAAAATCAAACAAAATCAGCCAAGACCTCAGAAAAAAAAATTGTAGACCTCCACAAGTCTTCATCCTTGGGAGCAATTTCCAAATGCCTGAAGGTACCACGTTCATCTGTACAAAACAATAGTACGCAAGTATAAACACCATGGGACCACGCAGCCATCATACCGCTCAGGAAGGAGACGCGTTCTGTCTCCTAGAGATGAATGTACTTTGGTGTGAAAAGTGCAAATCAATCCCAGAACAACAGCAAAGGACCTTGTGAAGATGCTGGAGGAAACGGGTACAAAAGTATCTATATCGACAGTAAAAGGAGTCCTATATTGACATAACCTGAAAGGCCGCTCAGCAAGGAAGAAACCACTGCTCCAAAACCGGCATAAAAAAGCCAGACTACGGTTTGCAACTGCACATGGGGACAAAGATCGTACTTTTTGGAGAAATGTCATCTGGTCTGATGAAACAAAAATAGAACTGTTTGGCCATAATGACCATCGTTATGTTTGGAGGAAAAAGGGGGAGGCTTGCAAGCGTACTTCCAAAGTTGTGGCAAAATGGCTTAAGGACAACAAAGTCAAGGTATTGGAGTTGCCATCGCAAAGCCTTGACCTCAATCGTATAGAAAATATGTAGGCAGAACTGAAAAAGCGTGTGCGAGCAAGGAGGCCTACAAACCTGACTCAGTTACACCAGCTCTGTCAGGAGGAATGGGCCAAAATTCACTCAATTTATTGTGGGATGCTTGTGGAAGGCTACCTGAAATGTTTGACCCCAGTTAAACAATTTAAAGGCAATGCTACCAAATACTAAGTGAGTGTATGTAAACTTCTGACCCACTGGGAACGTGATGAAAGAAATAAAAGCTGAAATAAATCATTCTCTCTACTATTATTCTGACATTTCACATTCTTAAAATAAAGTGGTGATCCTAACTGACCTAAGACAGGGCATTTTTAATAGGATTAGATGTCAGGAATTTTCAAAAACTGAGTTTAAATGTATTTGGCTAAGGTGTATGTAAACTTCTGACTTCAAATTTATATTGCACTGGTCATCCCCAAAGCCAACACTTAATTTGGCCGCCTTTCCTTCCAGTTCTCTGCTGCCAATGACTGGAACGAATTGCAAAAATCTCTGAAGCTGGAGTCTTATATCTCCCTCTCTAACTTTCTGCATCAGCTATCAGAGCAGCTTACCGATCACTGTACCTTTACACAGCCAATCTGTAAATAGCACACCCGACTACCTCATCCCCATATTATTACTTACCCTCTTGCTCTTTTTTGCACCCCAGTATCTCTACTTGCACATCATCATCTGCATATCTATCACTCCAGTATTAATGCTAAATTGTAATTATTTTCGCCTCTATGGCCTATTTATTGCCTACCTCCCTACTCTTCTACATTTGCACACACTGTACATAAATCTTTCTATTTTTATTTTATTTTGTGTTATTGACCGTACGTTTGTTCATGTGTAACTGTGTTGTTTTTGTCACACTGCTTTGCTTTATCTTGGCCAGGTGGCAGTTGTAAATGAGAACTTGTTCTCAACTGGCCTACCTGGTTAAATAAAGGTGAAATAAAATACAATAAAATAAAAAAAACTATTGTAACAAGGCACACCCTGTCATTAACAGCTGGTCATTTTCAATTAGTTTATTTCTATTGTACATATTGTATTTTCAGCTTTTTGAAGCTGGTGTACTAAACCGAAAGTAAAAGATGCAAAAATGAAAGTTAAGACCGGGAAGCATAGAAATAGCGCACATATTTTAGACTTGCTTTCAATGAGAATGACAGATATGTAACTCATATTTCTATGTGAATTTGGTCTGGTTGCCCAAAAAGTTACATATTGCAGCTTTAATGTAACGTGTAGTGACTTTTTGTATTACTTTGTAGTTACAATGTAACAACCTTTGCAAACAATAGGCTAACCAGGAGAAAATAAGGAGACAGGAGAAAATGTTTCATTTGGACTTATCTTTAATGGATTTGACAAACCATTCAAATTCAATTCCTCATATCAGAATCAATGGAATAACTATTTTAGTTAGCTTTACCACTCTGTGTTAGTATGTTTTACTAACTAGGATTTCCACATTACTCACTAAAGTAGCTAGCTAGCCAAGCACTGGCACAATGTCAACACGTTTTCCAACTCGGTCAATAAACGTTACTAAATCGTCATAAAACTCATGAAACATTTAGTTAACAATGTTATTTCATAATTTTTGACACTTACATTGCACCTTTGCACGTTACAAACATATTAAAACATAAATTAAGAGACAGAAATGGCATGTGGCTTCCATTTTGGCTGCAGAGGAGAGTGTGAGAGGTCAGTGTGATGTCACTACCTGGTGACACCCCAGCGTTCCTCTGACGTCTTGTTTTCCTTCTTTTGAATGTGCAAACACTGTAAGTCACTAAATAGTGAACAAAAAAGGTTAACAAAATGTTTATTGAGTTTTTGTTTTTTAGGATTTTGGAGAAGTTAGAGTTCACCAGGAATAAAAATGAAAGTGATATGAAAATACCTCCTCCACCTCCACCCCACTTCCTCCAGTGCTGACTCCATATTGTTGAGCATATGCATTGTGATGCCACATCTCTAGAGTGATGTTGACTCATAATGTAACCCTTCAACATTGTTTCTCACCCCCCTAGCACCCAACAACACATGTGATGACAACTCCTTCCGTTGCCACAACAAAGGCTGCGTCCCCCTGCGTTTTGTCTGTGATCATGACGATGACTGTGGGGATGGATCTGACGAGTCACTTGAATGTGGCAAGTAGATTTGTTGCTTTGTCTTCATTACCACAGAGTAATAACTGAGTAATAACATTGTATTACATTATAAGAGTTAAAACTCATTAAGACCTTACTGTAACAGAAAATTAGTTGGAAGTAGAATGCCTTTACAGTAATCTAACTCGGATCTGCAATGATGTGTTGGCCTGTGTGAGTGTCAGTTAGTGAGGCTGCAGCGCTCTCTTTGTCTCTCTGTGTCTGCAGAGTACCGGTCCTGTGGACCTGAGGAGTTTCGCTGTGGGGACGGCCGCTGCCTGCTGAGTGCTCAGTGGGAGTGTGACGGCTACCCGGACTGTCCTGACGGATCTGACGAGCTGCCCCTGAACCTCAAATGCCTGGCTGCAGGTAATGTAGTCTACTGCTGTTAGTACTTTCTGGCTGCAGGTAGTACAGTTGACTGCTGTTAGTACATTCTGGCTGCAGGTAGTACAGTCTACTGCTGTTTGCTAAGATACAGGTACTGTCTGCTGCTGTTTGGTTCTCTATACAGTACGAATCTATCCATTACTGTCAGCAGTCTAACTAATAGAGGATAGAAACCAAAGGTATGAAGACTGTACGAGTAAAACTTTCTGAATAGCATTCATCTGTTGATCTTGGAATCTTGAATAAAGTTAATCTGATTTACCAAAATGCAGTATAAAAAAATAACAGTCGGAAATACTTTTTGCTTCACCATTGAGTTATAAATTACCTTCCAGGGAGTCTGTGCAACGGTTCATTCTTCATGTGTTCCAATGGACGCTGCATCTCTGAAGGGAGTCTGTGTGACAAGAAAGACGACTGTGGAGACAGGTCCGATGAGAAGAACTGCAACGTGAACGAGTGTCTGAATCGCAGAGTCAGTGGCTGTACACAGGACTGTCAGGAACTTCCTGTTGGATACAAGGTAGGAATCACCACACTCGGGCCTTGATACGTAACTTGGACAACTACACATGGGCCAGTATACACAGAATCATAATCAAGGTTAGTTTTCCTTTCCTCAGGTTTTATAAGTTCTTGATATCCCATCCTTAGTTCTGTCAAAGACAGATTGATAGGTGGACAGTTGTAACACGCAGGAGGGTTTGCAGGTATTACCAATAATAATGTAGCCAAAACAATAGAAACGTTTTAAATAAGTACAGAATGTCACGTCCTGACCAGTAAAAGGGGTTGTTTGTTATTATAGTTTGGTCAGGGCGTGGCAGGGGGTGTTTGTTTAGGGTGTTTCGGGGTGTTTTGGTTTATGTTCTATGTTAGTGTATTTCTATGTTCGTTCTATTTGTTCTATTTCTATGCATAGTTTATTGGGTTGACCTTCAATTGGAGGCAGCTGTTCCTCGTTGCCTCTAATTGAAGGTCCTATTTAATAGAGGTGTTTTTGTCATGGGATTTGTGGGTAGTTGTTTCTCTCTATAGTCATTCTGTCCTTACGAGACTGTTTTTTTGTCGTTGTGTTGTTTAAGTGTTTTGTATCACGTTTCTTTTATAAATAAAGAAGAAGATGAGCACTTACATTCCCGCTGCGTTTTGGTCCACTCCATACAACGAACGTGACACAGAACCTGAGTTTAATCAAGGAAACTGTATTGTTTCTGAAATATTTTGTATGCAGAAGCCTATAACACAGCACTGGTAAAGTGCCAATATTATTATCTCCTTATTTTCATGATTTAAATGATTGATTATGTTGTGCCTGAGGCTATATTAGGCTTACACACACAAGCTAAAAACACACAAACACAGTCAAGCAAGCAAGCACAGTCAATTCATCACAGAGTAAGGTTATACACACAGTACAGTAGGATCCTATCATCATATTGTATACACACCTATGCTATGGATACAAGTGATGAAATATGAGTAAATGGTTTTGGGAAGGCTTCCGTACCAGCTGTCCAGGAGCGTGTTTGTTTGCTGGTCAAAGAGAAAGGCTGTGTCTCAAATGACACCCTATTCCCTAGTGTACTACTTTTTACCAAAGTCCTATGGGCCCTAGAATAGGAATATGGTGCCATTTGAGCCACAGCCAGAGAGAAGGACAGTTCTGCTGAGTGTTCTGAGGGGTGACTGTGCTATTCTGCTGTCTGGCCTGGATCCAGGGCACGGTCGTCGCTCCGGGGTGACCCCACAGCCATCAGAGATGTCAGAATAACACACTCTGACCCTCACTCTGGGTTCTCCCCTTACCCCCTCCTTGCCCCCTGCTCTCTGCATTAAAAAGTGACCAACAAGGATAGAGTAAAAAAGTATTCCCTGACCTGGCTGTCTAGAGATTGAAGCATAACAGAGCTGGATGACCAGAGAGCACATCAACAGAGACCACTAGCTCATCCATCTGGCCTGAACAGATATATCAGCAGAAAGGCCTAGAAGGTTAGAACTGTAGATCAGAGAGGAATTTAAGCAGTGGCCAGTAGCAGCTGATACAGTTATTTTGGGCTGGATTTGCTGAATGGCAGCAGTTTTATTGTATTTTGTATTGTTCTTGTGCCATGACATGTAGGTCATCATACTGATGCCAGTGGTTTTTATTGGTCTTGTGTTGTTTCGTGAGTAGATGTACTGGCAAATTGAGAAGTTAGATTTAAGTGAGTGTTGTTACAATTTCAAATTGTAGCTGAATGTCCGTCTGTCTCTGCAAAGCATTTACTGTATCAACCAGCTGCTGCAATATCTTGAGGAAATAGACTACAATTTGTTAAATTTGTCTAGGCTAAAATATGCTCCATTACTTTTCTGTTTGTGTGATGATCAGTGCAAGTGTTGGCCTGGATTCCAGCTGAAGGATGACGGGAAAACGTGTGTGGACGTTGATGAATGTTCCTCCAGCCTGCCCTGCAGCCAGCGTTGCATCAACACCTATGGATCCTTCAAGTGTCTGTGTGTGGATGGCTACGAAGCCCTGGAGCGCAGCCCCAACACCTGCAAGGCTCTCTCAGGTAAGGATATTCACGTCTTGGTAATTAGCTTGTAGTTTATTAACCTGCTGTCCATCAGAATGGTTCTCTAGTGATGTACAGTATTTCACAAGAGATGTTCTGAAGGATGTTTACCTATTTAGTACTGTAGAATACCAGTACTGTACTGTAGTCTGATGGAATGGTTCCAGTGACACATTGGATTCCAGTGTTTTTTGTTTTTGTTTACCTTATTCTAAAGGACATTTGTTTGTTCTCTTCCTTTCAGTGGAGGAACCTTTTCTCATACTGGCAGATCATCATGAAATCAGGAAACTAAGTGTGGATGGATCAAACTACACCATTTTGAAACAGGTAAGAGGAAACCATATATCCACAAGATAATATAGAAAACATATCTACACAAGTGAAAGTATTTGTTTTAAACTGATGCCAAAATATGCATATGAATCTTAGTCTGTCTGTCACTCTGTTTTGGAAAGATAAGACCGTCTCAGGGTAAAATGACAGAAACCAGAAGATCAAGTGCACACAATTAGATCTGTAACCGTATCTGGTTTGCATATATTTATCCCTGTCAGTAAGATTACCTTGCTACTACCCTGCCATGTTGCATTTAGTTAAGATTTTACATTTGAGTCATTTAGCAGATGCTCTTATCCAGAGCAACTTACAATTAGTGCATTCATAGTTGTCCTTGTCTTGTGTTTCACATGTCTCTGATTCATCTGCTGACTTTGACTGTTAATGAGAGAGGGGGAGAGAGAGAGAGAGAGATTAAAACCGGATCATGAAATGGAACCGTGAAACCTTAATGGTGCAACAATTAAGATCCGTATAGTGACTCATCTGTTATAACAAGTGGCCCACAATACTGGCCCGTTGAAAACACCCTCATTTAGCCCTGTTAATACACTCTGCCTGCAAAGTGAGTCATTATCTAAATCAGTTAAATGTAGTCTATTTAGTGTCTTCTTTGTACTAAGTACTGACACTTTTTTGTATGTCATTGCCTAGCAGGTAGCCTAGCGGTTAAGAGAGTTGGGCCAGTAACTGAAAGGTCGCTGGTTCAAATCCCAGAGTCAACTAGGTGAATAATTTGCCGATGTGCCCTTGAGCGATTAGCACTTAACTCTAACTGCTCTGGATGAACGAATCTGCTAATTTACTAAAATGGAAACTGATAAATGTATGGTATATTGCATTTAATGTCATTGTAGAAAATACTGACACCTTTTCATGGATCACTGCCTAAGCTAATTGAATCATGTACGGTATCTTGTTTGTATTTAATTTATATTAATTTCAAAGTGCTCCAGGTTACTTAGATACAGGTATAGTTATTTGGAGAGATAATGGACTTTCTTACAGCAAAATGTTTACATTACTTCTCATTCCTATTTCATAGGAAATATCAGAAGCATTTTTAGCAGAGATATACATGGTCTAGGTTGCCTAGCCTGACCTTGTTATGAAGATATGATAGTTGAGATGTTGTCAGAAGAGCCACAGCTGCTTGCTTCTTACAGAGAGAGCTTTGTATTACAGTATATACCCTGTGTACCATCTACGTTTAGGAATTACATTACATCATTTTGTCATTCTCCAGTTTGTCAACCTTCCAATTTCAATGTGATTCTTCACTCGCCCTCCCTGTGGGGGAGTCGACCTGCTCGTGTTGATTGACAGTGGGAAATAGTGTTAGTGAGGTCCCTACGGAGAATCTATTTCAATCACGGTTAGTTCTCATCACCACTGTCATGTTAGCCACTTGAATCCCAGGTTCATTTTATGAGTCACACACTCTGAGAATAGAGTTTAACTTGGGGGAATTCTATAGGGGCCTATTGAGAATCATCTCTTCCTCCTGACTCTGTTGAGTGGCCTGGCTGGCCTCAGCAGCAATCATTCACTTTAATCACTATGTTAGCATTAATAGAAGCTGAAGTGGGGGATCTGCATATGGCCATCTCTACTAAGTAGCACTGCTGTATTACTGTCTGGCTGACACTCCACTGACCTCGTGTCAGTGTATCAAACCATTACATGTTCAATGTAAGTCATGCCACTAATGATTTTATGTAAATCTGAGATGATGATCCAATCAGCATATTACAGTTATTAACCCTTTTCATCAGATGGAATGTATCTGGACTTAATCACACTACAAATGCAGTTGAGTCATCTTACCATATCCATAATTTTCATACAATTAGGCCTACAATATACTTTATTATGCCTGATGACAGGCCTACATACAATAGTCTACTTTGGACCTCTGTTTTTCTCCCCCTTTGTATTATTAAATGTAAGAGATTGAGTCCGCCCATATGCAGTCCTTTCCTCCAATGAGCTGTTTGGCCTTAAGAGCTGCTCTGTCTGAGAGAGAGGAAAGAGAGTGCTCCCCTAGAGAGGTCCCTAAGGATACTGGCACAGGCTGTCTTTGAGGGTGTTGATGATCTGATGAAGATGTCTAGTACAGCCTGTCAGATTCTCCAACACCTTATCCTGGCACCTGCCGTGCAGCCCAGCAGAGGAGGTGCAATTGTTAAGGGAGTGTTTCCTATCTGACTGACAGGGGGTCTTCTGAACATGACAGCAAGAGATGTACCTCACTCTTATGTCTTTGATAGGATAGGGCTTCTCTTGGTAGTGCTTCAGTTTTCACTGGGTTTAAGAAAATAGCTGAAGACAGTCACTGCATTTCGCAGGAGACTCATGCATGCTTTTACTACAAGCAGGCTTGACTACTGTAATGCTCTCCTGTCTGGTCTACCCAAGAAAGCCATTGGTCAACTGCAAAACATACAGAATGCTGCAGCACGGGTACTGACCAAGACCGGACGGAGAGCACACATTACACAGGTTTTAAAGTCTGCACTGGCTGCCTGTGAGTTTAAGAATTCATGTTAAGATTATTTTATTGGTTTTTAAATCAATCCACGATTGTGCACCCCAATACATGTCAGACATGCTTTTAAGTTATGTAACCAGTAGGTCTCTCAGGTCATCTGGCACTGCCCTTTTAACTATCCCAAAGCCTAGGAACAAGAGGCATGGAGAGGCAGTCTTTAGATGTTATGCCCCCAGCCTCTGGAATAGCCTGTCAGAGAACCTGAAGGGGGCCTTAACTGACATATTTAAAAGAGATCTTAAAACACATATTTTTAGCTTTGCTTTTCCTTAGCGTGCTTTTTAGTTGTTTACTTAGTTTCATTGTTTTGTTTTTTATCTTGTTTGATGTGAAGTAAATATTTCAGCATTTATTTTCATTGCTCATTTTCCTGTCCACAGCGTCACCATGTGACCAAACTGAACTATATTCTACAGGTTAGCTAGACTCCTATCCCCAAGCGTGTGTGCCAAATTTCATTACTCCCAGTTAAACAGATATAGAAATATAAACATGTGCCCATTATAGCGCCACCGTGTGGTTGATCACAATGTCCTTGCATTGGTTGAGTCTTGACTTTGTTTGGAACATGTGCATCAAGTTTTGTCACAATATTAATATTTTGTGTGTGATTTATATGCATTTATGTGCCAGACCACGACCAGGTGAATGTTTATTGGTAGAGTGGAGACCATGTTGTGTGAGATGCTAGCTTGGAAAATATTGCGTTGAGAGACCTTGGGCCAAAAATGCTGTATATGAAGTTTCGTGCAGATCGGTCATTCGGTGCCAGCAGAGTAGCATTTTAAGTGTTTTTTTTCACAAATATTCAATATGGCGTCTTTGAGGCAAGTGTGTTCCTTATGAGTAGAGAGACCTATGTACCTATTTGACTCAAGTCAAATGGGGCATGCCATTGCATGAGAGGGTGTGATTCATGGGCCTTTACCATCATGCCAATTTGCACCCTCCCAAGCCATCTCACAGCAGTTTGTATATTTCACCAAATCTTTGGAGAACCAGAATAATGAACATCAACAAATACAATAGGGTGTCAACCAGCTTCGCTGCTTGCAACCCAAGCTAAATCTAAATATGTTGACCGGCCAGTATGTGTGGATTACTTACATTTGTGAATCACCCACTTCCAGAGTCTCACTGAAGAAGATGCCCTCACTTACAGTATACATATAGTGCTTTCGGAAAGTATCAACACCCCTTGACTTTTTCCACATTTTGTTATGTTACAGCCTTATTCTAAAATAGATTAAATCGTTTTTTCCCCTCAATCTTCACACAAAAACCTATAATGACAAAGCAAAAACAGGTTTTAAAATTTTTTTGTAAATGCGTAATCATTTTTTTTACTGAAATATCACATTTACATAATGTAAGTATTTAGACCCTTACTCAGTACTTTGTTGAAGAACCTTTGGCAGCGATTACAGCCTTGAGTCATCTTGGGTATGACGCTACAAGCTTGGCACATCGGTATTTAAGGAGTTTCTCCCATTCTTCTTTGCAGATTCTCTTAAGCTCTGTTAGGTTGGATGGGGAGCGTTGCTGCTCAGCTATTTTCTGGTCTCTCCAGAGATGTTCGATTGGGTTAAAGTCCGGGCTCTGGCTGGGCCACTCAAGGACATTCAGAGACTTGTCCCGAAGCCACTCCTGCGTTGTCTTGACTGTGTGCTTAGGGTCATTGTCCTGTTGGAAGGTGAACTTTCGCCCCAGTCTGAGTGCTCTGGAGCAGGTTTTAATCAAGGATCTCTCTCTACTTTGCTCTGTTCATCTTTCCCTCGATCCTGACTAGTCTCCCAGTCCCTGCCGCTGAAAAACATCCCCACAGTATGATGCTGCCACCATGCTTCTCCGTAGGGATTGTGCCAGGTTTCCTCCGGATGTGACGCTTGGCATTCAGGCCAAAGTGTTCAATCTTGGTTTCATCAGAGCAGAGAATCTTGTTTCTTATGGTCTGAGAGTCCTTTAGGTGCCTTTTGGCAAACTCCAAGCGGGCTGTCATGTGCCTTTTCCTGAGGAGTGGCATCCATCTGGCCACTCTACCATAAATACCTGATTGGTGGAGTGCTGCAGAGATGGTTGTCCTTCTGGTAGGTTCTCCCATCTCCACAGAGGAACTCTGGAGCTCTGTCAGAGTGACCATCAGGTTCTTGGTCACCTCCCTGACCAAGGCCCTTCTCCGCCGATTGCTCAACTTCTTGCTCCCAACTTCTTCCATTTAAGAATGATGGAGGCCACCATGTTCTTGGGGACCTTCAATGCTGCAGAAATGTTTTGGTACTCTTTCCCAGATATGTGCCTCGACATAATCCTGTCTCAGAGTTCTAGGACAATTCCTTGTCCTAGAGTTTTTGCTCTGACATGTACTGTCAACTGTGGGAGCTTATATAGACAGGTGTGTGCCTTTCCAAATCATGACGAATCAATTGAATTTATCACAGGTGTACTCCAATCAAGTTGCCGAAACATCTCAAAGATGATAAATAGAAACAGGATGCATCTGAGCTCAATTTTGAGTCTCATGGCAAAGGGTCTGAATATTTATGTAAATAAAGTATTTCTGTTTTTTATTTTTAATACATTTGCAAAAATTTCAAAAAAAGTTTTCGCTTTGCCATTATGGCGTGTTGTGTGTACATTGAGTATTTTTTTTATTTAATCATTTTAGAATAAGGCTGTAACAACAAAATGTGGAAGAAATCAAGGCATCTGAATACTTTCTGAATGCACTCTACTTTCTTACTGTTCTTTGCATTACTGAAGCAATTTTATGATGACGTACCACTTAATCACAGCTTTTATTTACTCTTTATTCTGCTTTTAAATCTTGCTTATACTCTGAATTACGCTCAATTGCAATTCAAAAATCTATTTAACTTGTGAAAAGAGTACTTCGGGTAGCATTTACCCTTTATGTTCAATTTTGTGTAGCTTCTTATATATGTAGATTTGGTTCATGGGGGCATTGTTCATGTCTGACTATTTACTGTTTGTTTCCTGCATATGTTTCTATGTGGCTTGTGTATGTAATGTCTGAACTGCAGTAAGATTTTCCTTTTTTAGGACAATAAATGTCAATTGAATCTAATACTTTCTCACTTGTATCTACAGGGCCTGAACAATATCATTCACATAGACTTTGACTACAGGAAGGAGTTCATCTACTGGATCGACTCTTCCAGGCCCAGTGGACGGAGGATCAACAGAATGAGACTCAATGGGAGTGACCTTAAGGTACTGCTGCTAGGGGGGTAGTCAATGCCCCTGAATGCCCCTACCATATGCTACCTACCTTATGCTATTTTACTCCTGAGAGCTTGCTCCCATGCCCCATGCCCCATTTCCCTCTCACCATCCTCTTATGCCCAGCTGGCTTCTTTTATGTAGATGAGGATCATCCTGCAGTGCACACTGCGGTGTGAATGAACTTAGTTCACTCTTCAGTTGTGTCCCAATGGTACCCTATACCTTATATAGTACACTGGTCAAAATGATGGGCCCTGGTCAAAAGTACTGCACGATAAAAGGAATAGAGTGTCATTTGGGATGCATAATTCAATGGATATAGAGGTTGTAAATGTCATTGCTCCCAGTTGATAATTGATTCATTTCATCCTGTTTATAGGCAGGCATCATAATGGACTTGTATCATTCACTGAGACAGTAAACAGAGAGGCAACACTGTAATCAATACCTATTAACAATACAACAATTAGCTGAACGCAACAGGTCTGTAACATAACAGCTTTTCTCTGGCTTAATCATGGAGGTCCGTTCGGGTCATGGGATTGGAGCCCAGAACACACAGACGTCACAGGAACACCTGGTGGCCGCCCCGTCGCTCCCCGTTCTCTCAACTCATTAGAATTAGTGTGTGGGGGGCAGGAGGCTCATTCAGCTCAATTACACCCAGCCTGTGTCCCAAATGATATTCTTGTTCCCTATGTAGTACACTACCTTTGACCAGGACTGATAGGGCTCTGGTCAAAAGGGTGCCATTTTGGATACTGACCCAGTAGTTCTTGTTTGCCACACTGCCAACACCACCATGCCACCCTGCCACGGATCAGAACCAGCTAAAGGGTTTGAGATAGATCTGTAGTTTTAGCATGGGGGTTAATTAAGAGAACAGTGACTAATGCGGTTGATAGTCTAGCAATAGCCTAACAATATGACTTATTTTATGGCAAAGACAGGGAGAAGGCAAAGCTGGGGATTTGTGCTTGTGTACTACAAGGCAAGTTAATCCCCGTTAAATGAAGAGCATATGTTTCTTCTCTTTTCAGGCATGGAAAATTGTGTTATTTTTTTATTTTTTTTAGATGTAGCAGTACCATATTTAGACTTACAGGAAAGGATGAGCGTTTTTCTACATACATTAATGTTTTTTCTTTGGCATTGTTTGACAATGCAATTTAGACAATTATGTTATAAATAGACCTCTGGGTTATAGGTACTGTTATAACTAACCCTAACCCAACATTTTAAGTAAGAAGTAGGTACATCTGTTGCTATAGGGTAATGATGTTAGGGACAATATAGGATGAATCCCAATAATTGTTTGCCAAAATAATAATGCTTGCCAAATATGTAATTTTCCTGGTTATAGGTAACAATCCTTCGTATGAACTGCCTCCATTATTACACATATTATTTGTTAATTGTGGAAATAAATTAAGATATGCAAGATTTGTTGTTATATATACAGTACCAGTCAAAGGTTTGGCAGAGACTAAAATAAGAGAGGTCATTTTTGATTATGTCATCCAATTAAGTCAGGCAAGTCAGTTAAGAACATATCCTTATTTTTCCAATGACAGCCTACCCCAGCCAAACCCAGACGATGCTGGGCCAATTGTGTGCCACCCTATGGGACTCCCAATCACGGCAGGATGTGATGCAAAAAAAATTCTAACCAGGGACTGCAGTGACGCCTCTTGCACTGAGATGCAGGGCCTTAGACCACTGCGCCACTCGGAGCCCAATAGCTGGCAGCTTCATTAAATAGTACCCGCAAAACACCAGTCTCAACGTCAACAGTGAAGAAGCGACTCTTGGCCTTCTAGGCAGAGTTGCAAAGAAAAAGCCATATCTCAGACTGGCCAATAAAAAGAAAAGATTAAGATGGGCAAAAGAACACAGGCACTGGACATAAGAGCATCCCGGAGTCGCCTCTTATTGTTGAGACTGGTGTTTTGCAGGTACTATTTAATGAAGCTGCCAGTTGAGGACTTGTGAGGTGTCTGTTTCTCAAACTAGACACTAATGTACTTGTCCTCTTGCTCAGTTGTGCACCGGGGCCTCCCACTCCTCTTTATATTCTGGTTAGAGCCAGTTTGTGCTGTTCTGTTAAGAGAGTAGTACACAGCATTGTACGAGATCTTCAGTTTCTTGGCAATTTCTCGCATTGAATAGCCTTCATTTCGCAGAACAAGAATAGAAAGCTCTTTGTTTCTGGCCATTTTGAGCTTGTAATCGAACCCACAAATGCCAATGCTCCAGAAACTCACCTTGTCTAAAGAAGGCCAGTTTTATTGCTTCTTTAATCAGAAACAGTTTTCAGCTGTGCTAACATAATTGCAAAATAGTTTTCTAATGATCAATTAGCCTTTTAAAATTATACATTTGGATTAGCTAAGACAACGTGTCATTGGAACACAGGAGTGATGGTTGCTGATAATGGGCCCCTGTACGCCTATGTAGATATATATATATTTTTTTATCTGCCATTTCCAGCTACAATAGTCATTTACAACATTGATGGGATGGCGCATCGCTGCAGAATGCTGTGGTAGCCATGCTGTTTAAGTGTGACTTGAATTCTAAGTAAATCACACAGTGTCACCAGCAAAGCACCCCCACACCATTACAACTCCTCCTCCATGCTTCATGGTGGGGACCACACATTCAGATATCATCCGTCCACCTACTCTGTGTCTCACAAAGACACGGTGGCTGGAACCAAAAATCTCAAATTTGTATTCATCAGACCAAAGGACAGATTTCCACTGGTGTAATGTCCATTGCTTGTGTTTCTTGGCCCAAGCAAGTCTCTTCTTATTGGTGTCCTTTAGAAGTGGTTTCTTTGCAGCTAATCGACCATGAATGTGACGTGGTGAGGTGGAACCTGGATCAGAGAAGAGACCAGACGAGGAGTCAGTGGTTAAGGATAAACATAATACTTTACTCACAGGATCACAGTACAAACAAATCTCGAAAACTCACTCAGGAAACGACCGCACACGGTAAAAAATTCAAGCTCCTGCAGAGGACAACAGAGAAAAAAACCTCTTTTAACAGGTCAATCATAATGAATAAATAGGACACACCTGAGTGTTGTTCATGTCTCTGCTGCCCTCTGGTGACCGGTGGAACCATGACAATGAAGGGCTGATTCACGCAGTCTCCTCTGAACAGTTGATTTTGAGATGTCTCTTACTTGAACTCTGTGAAGCATTTATTTGGGCTTCGATTTCTGAGGCTGGTAACTGTAATGAACTTATCCTCTGCAGCAGAGGTAACTCTGGGTCTTCCTTTCCTGTGGCAGTCCTCATGAGAGCCAGTTTCATCATAGCGCTTGATGGTTTTTGCAACTGTACTTGAAGAAACGTTCAAGTTTTTGAAAATGTCCTCATTGACTGACATTCATGACTTAAAGTAATGATGGACTGTCGTTTCTCTTTGCTTATTTGAGCTGTTCTTTCCATAATATGGACTTGGTCTTCTACCAAATAGGGCTATCTTCTGTATACCACCCCTACCCTGTCATGACAACACTGATTGGATGAAATGCATTAAGAAGGAAAGAAATTCCACAAATTCACTTTTAACGAGGCACACCTTTTAATTGATATGCATTCCAGGTGACTACCTAATGAAGCTGGTTGAGAGAATGCCATGAGTGTGCAAACCTGTCATCAAGGCTAAGGGTGGCTACATTGATTTGTTTAACACTACTTTGGTTACTAAATGATTCCATTTGTGTAATTTCATATTTTTGATGTCTTCACTATTATTCTACAATGTAGAAAATAGCAAAACATAAAGAAAAACCCTTGAATGAGTAGGTGTGTCCAAACTTGACTGGTACTGTATATATTTTTTAAATAACTGTTTACAATCGAGGTGAGGGTGTTGGAAATGCTTTTGGCAGTTTATCTGCTTCTGTTATGTGGGTGGCACTGTGTGCCCTTTTTAAAGGATGGGTCCAAATATCCCAAAGGCCCTAAGATAGAGGTGGACAGGGATGGTCTGCCAGACAATCCAACTTTGGATGGAGGGAGGTTTTATCGGGTTGAATAGTGGAGAACAATTGGAGGTTTACTCAGTAGCAGTGCAAATACTATGGTACTGCTACAGTATATGGACACTCAGTCATTATGGTAATGTCTTATGGTAAGTTTACAAACATATATTATGATAAATAGAATTGACACTTGTATCTCATTATGGTAAATGGTGAAATAAGTATAGCCAGTTGTAATTGTACAATTTTAGATTAAGTTTTGTGGAATAAGATTTGAGTTGGGAGAAATATACTTCTTCCATGGTCAAAGAAACTCAAAAGGTGTGATAATATTAATTAATAATCATTTTGATCTAGCAAATTGTTCAAACAGATCTGCAAGGTAGATGGATTATTTTACATATGTTATTGGACCATAAACAGATTTGTACATTTAATCAAAGCCTATTGGATGACAACTTATTTTTAACCAGAACAAAATAATTTATAGCTGACTTATTCCAATATAATATACAGTAGGTACAGCAGATCCCCTTATTGTGTTGGACACTTTTAAATGTGCTATGCAATTAAATACTGATATTTTAAACAAAAGCAATTTTGGTCAAAATAATTCATATTAACAAAGGAAATAGAGACCAACAGTACAGTGGATAGCAATAAAAACTGTACAATAGAGGCATAGAATACGTTAGAGGAAAACTAATAGAAATGGAGGAACTTATTTAAGAAAGATTAAGTGTAATATATTATAAAAATATAGCGAACTGTATGGAATATAGGGAAAAGTGCATCAAATTCCTTTTTAATCTTCAACATTTTAAATTCTTTGAAACTTGTTACAAATTACTGAATCACCCATGATTAACCAAAGGATATTTTGAAAGAGGAAGCAAAGTCCACTAACCAAAGTTAATTGTAAGGACATTTTTTCTATTAATAATGTAAATTTAACAGCTGTACAGAAAGATTCATGTGAAGACCTGATTACAGAGGATGCATTTCTTGATGCAATTAAAGCTTTAAGTCGGGGTAAACTCCAGGGCTGCATGGCATGCCAGTTAATGTATATCAAACTGTTTTTTAATGTACTCAGAGGACCAATATTAGCATGTTTTAACCACTCCTATAATAATTGTAGATTATCAGATACTCAACAAGGTCTGATTTCATTATTACTGAAACAGGACACAAGTGGTAAATATAAAGATCCAGCCCATTTAAAAAAATTGAGGCCCCTTACACTTCGGTGTTGTGATGTAAAATGCATAGCGCATAGAAGTAAACAGGTATTGTCGGATATTATTCATCCTAATCAGACAGGTTTTTTACAATGGACAATACATTGGAGATAAAATATAGGACAAGTACTGGAAACAATAGAACACTATGAAAGATCTGGGAAACCAGGTCTGGTATTCATAGCTGACTTTGAAAAGGCTTTTGATAAAGTGCGACTGGAATTGATATATGAATGCCTGGAATATTTACATTTTGGGGAATTTCTGATACAATGGGTTAAAGTTATGTATAGTAACCCTAGGTGTAAAATATTAAATAATAGCTACTTCTCAGAAAGTATTAAACTGTTAAGAGGAGTAAAACAAGGTTGTCCACTATCGGCATATCTATTTATTATGGCCATCGAAATGTTAGCTATTAAAATCAAATCCAACAATAATATTAAGGGGCTAGAAATCCCAGGGCTTAAAAAGAAAGGTGTCATGGTACACTGATGATTCATGTTTTCTTTTAATCCACAATTTGGATCCCTCCACAGCCTCATAGAAGATGTAGATAATTTTTCCAATCTCTCTGGATTACAACCAAATTGTGATGTGTACTATACACAGGCAGTGGCAGTACAGGTAGATGAGGAAAAGGAGGTAGCCGGCAGCAGCAAGTCGAGACACAAATTAGTTGAGACGAAGGTGACAGCTAGCAGCGATCAACCAGCCAGCCAGCCAACAGTGGCTTTTATTCCACATGTCACAAATAAACCAACTTGTATATGATTTCATTTGCCCTAAGTGTCTACACACTGGACTGAAAATCACTATAGACCCCACCAACCAGGGATTCTGTAATTCTGTCATGATAGAATATGCGCACTGTGAAGGTGATCGTGATGCATTTAGGAGGAGTGTTTACACTTCCTCCAGGCTGCATGAGTGCTCAAGGGGAGATGTGGCATTTGACATAAATGTGAGGATGGTTCTTCTAGCCCACAAACTTGGACTTGGTTATGCTGTACTTAAGAAAATAAGCAAAGTTCTAGGGATTTCTTCCTTGCATCTCAGCTCATATCAGAGACATAACAGGAGAGTGACAGGTAAATGAAAGTGGAGAGTAGCACATTATTGTCAGGTGACTTGCTGTGTATAGATTTCCTTGCTCCAGCAAATGTATTTAAAGTGAATAAACAGAGTGATAGGAAAATATAACTATACAATGAGACTGTCGCATAGGCCTACAGTGTCATATGGCTGTAGCCTACTGTGATTACTGAGAAATTAGCTTTGCATAAAGTAAATACATGTTGATATGCTAATATTTACATAGGGTAACATGCTGATATTTAGTCATGCAGTTATGACTGTAATGTCGACAGACATCATAATAAATACTTTAGTTGCAGAGACTCAGAGAGGGCCACAGTCAATGGAGAGTGCTGCAAAGATAATTAGAAGAGCATATGCAGATATAGACCCAGACATAGCAGATTTGCTGGATGAGGATGCCATCATAGACATTCATGTTTCCTTTGATAGCACTTGGCAGAAGAGAGGATTCACTTCCAACTACGGGATAGGTGTGTGCATAGACATTGTAACAGGTCTAGTGATAGACTATGAGGTGTTGTCTTCATACTGCCATGCATGTGTGATGAAAAGGAAAAGTGGAATTAGTGAGGAGGAGTTCAGGGAATGGAAGGATTCACATGCAGATGACTGTGCTCCAAACGTCTCAGGTTTGAGCAAAGCAATGGAGCAGGAAGCAGCTAAACGCATGTGGGCCAGATCAGTCAGTCGCCACCACTTTCGTTACACCCAGATGCTCTCAGATGGTGACAGTACTGCATACAAGGCAGTTGTCAAATTAGATCCCTACCCAGGCATTGAGATAGGGAAACTAGAATGCATCAATCATGCCCACAAGAGGATGGGAACAGCGCTTCGTAAACTTAGTTCAGAGAAACACCTTGGGGGAGAGGTGTAGGGAAACTCGATGCACAAAAATGTAAGTCTGCAAGACTTTTACAGGGGTGCGATTCTTGATAACCAGGGTGATGTAGAGGGCATGAAGAATGCTATCTGGGCTGGTCTTGTCCATTCCATGTCATCAGACAAAATCCCTAATCGCGGTAGATGCTCGTCATCTTGGTGCTGGTACCAGCGAGCCCTAGAAAATGGTGAAGATCTACCCAGTCACAAAAACCATGGAGTCCATACTTTTTTTAATAGAGAGGTTGCCCAGAAAATGGTACCTCTATATCATAGGATGTCAAATGATAACCTTCTCAAAAGAATGCAGCACAGAGGAACCCAGAATGCAAATGAATGTCTGAACTCTGTAATATGGTCGCGATGCCCCAAAACTGTCTTTGTGGGCAAAAAAAAGCCGCATTGACGCAGCAGCCAGAATGGCAGTAGCCACCTTCAATGAGGGAGCCACTGCTATATCAAATGTGATGGACAATTTGTGGCTTGACAGCACTTTGGTGACACTGGAAGCAATCAGAGAGGAGGATGCGAGGCATGTTGTGAGAGATGATGCTGCTTCAACAGATTGTGCCAAGCGTAGGCGCAGGTCCCATGACAAAGTCAAGAAAGTAAAGCGGCACCAGCAACATCTCAGAGGGCCTTACATATGGGACAGGCATAGCTGATTAATGTTCTGTACATTTCAACAGCCATACAAAATCCTTGTAAGTGACAAGTTGAGCAAAGTGATATGAGAATTTGCTCAAAACTGCATATTTGCCCAACAGACCAGTATTCAAAGCATACGCTCTATTGCTTGAAACAAATTTATTAAACGTGCTAATTTATTTTCTAAAAGGTATATTTTATGTTTGTCACTTTAGAAGTGATATAGGAATAAGAGTTTAATTAATGTGACATAAATGGTCATATTTATGGAAAGTACATTTTAATTGCATTAGCCTATCTTTATCGGCCATTTTCTCAAAATGACACTCAAAGCGCCAATTAATTTTTCTCAGTCTTCCAAGGACGTACATTCACATTATTCCACACACAGGTTCTTAGGTCTTATAGTCAGACTTTTACAGAGGCTTTTTTTAATATCTTGTGTCATTTTATCTGTAAATATATGCAAAATATGCATCCGTCATACATGTGAATAGTGTTTTTTAAATAATTCCATGAAAATACAATATTTTGATAAACTGATCTGTAAAAGTCTGACCATTTCAGTGTCTTATCACAATAAAAAAAAATCTATCCAAACTGGTTCTCTAGCAGATTGGTAAGAATGTCTCACCCAATGTTCAAGACTATACAAAGACTACCGTTTTTCAGTTATTTGAAAATGAAATAATCTCCAAAATATCACTTTTTAAAACAAGACAGAGGAAGTTAGTAGTTTAACCTACCAGAAAAGACAGAACAAATATTACAACAAATATGGTTAAACTCAAATATACTAATTGATTAAAAAAAACAACATTGTTTTGGAATATAGTTTTTTTAATCAATTAGTATATTTGAGTTTAACCATAATATTTGTTGTAATATTTGTCCTGTCTTTTCTGTTAGGTTAAACAACCAACTTTCTCTGTCTTGTTTTAAAAATTGCTCTGGCAATTTCCTTTCTTTTCGGCGTCAGACCAATGCCTACTTCTCACTTGAAACAGTTTTTTGTTTTTAATTATATTGTGCTGACAGAACATCCTAGATCTTACCTACCTTTCCAATAACAGCCCTTAGCAAGCCTCCAGCGTGTGCTCCTATGGTCGTTGACTCTGTTCAAACAGGATGTTAAAGCATAATTAAAGGTAATCAGAGGCAAAAGAGGTGATTTGTAGTCAGAATACATGTCAGAGCCAAAGGCAGCGCCTCCAGTGAGATCTACATAATAATGGAGCCAGCCCACCTAAATGTAAGACAGAGAACACCATTATGTTGGCTCAGTTATGTTTGAAATACTTAACATCTTTTATCTTGATGGTGATTATAGTTCTATACTCATTGTCTATAGTCAGCAGGTGTGAATTTGGACATCTGTGGGTGGTTGAAATACTGAGAAACCTCTCTCTGAAGACCATTCAGAGGGGAAAGGGTGTTTCACATAAAGGCAATTCTATGCCATTTAAAGAACCATCAGAGGCATCCATGTTGTGGTGTACTTTCAAAATGGTAAACAAGCACAAACAACACTTTCTTGTTGGGAGGTAAAGAGTTTCTAGGATTAGAGGTGATCAAATATGTTGTGTGGATTCATCAGATTAGTGCGTTTTTATATACAGTGCATTCAGAATGTATCCAGACCCCTTCACTTTTTCCACATTTTGTTACGTTACAGCCTTTTCTAAAATTGATGAAATCGTTTTTTTCCCCTCATCAATCTACACACAATACCCCATAATGACAAAGCAAAAACAGTTTCTCCTATTCTTCTCTGTAGATCCTCTCAAGCTCTGTCAGGTTGGATGGGGAGTGTCGCTGCACAGTTATTTTTAGGTTTCTACAGAGATGTTTTATCGGGTTCAAGTCCAGGCTCTGGCTGGGCCGCTCAAGGACATTCAGAGACTTTTCCCGAAGCCACTCCTGCATTGTCTTGGCCATGTGCTTAGGGTTGTTGTCCTGTTGGAAGGTGAACCTTTGCCCCATTCTGCGGTCCTGAGCGCTCTGGAGCAGGTTTTCATCAAGGATGTCTCTGTACTTTGCTCGGTTCAACTTTCCCTCGATCCTGACAAGTTTCCCATTTCCTGCAACATCCCCACAGCATGACGCTGCCATCACCATGTTTGACCATAGGGATGGTATTGGCCAGATGTTGAGCAGTACCTGGCTTCCTCCAGATGTGTTTCTCATGGTCTGAGAGTCCTTTAGGTGTTGCCATTAGTCTTGGTGGTTCCAAAGTTCTTCCATTTAAGAATGATGGAGGCCACTGGGTTCTTGGGGACCTTCAATGCTGCAGATATTTATTGGTACTCTTCTGTACCTTGACACAGTCCTATCTCAGAGCTCTACGGACAATTCCTTCGACCTCATGGCTTGGTTTTTGCTCTGGCATGCACTGTCAACTGTGGGACATTATATAGACAGGTGTGTGCCTTTCCAAATCATGTCCAATCAATTTACCACAGGTTGACTCCAATGAAGTTGTAGAAACATCTCAAGGATAAATTTCGAGTCTCATAGCAAAGGATCTGAATACTTATGTAAATGAGATATTTCTGTTAAAAATGTTGTATTCATTTGCTAAAATTTCTAAACTGTTTTTGCTTTTGTCATTATGGGGTATTGTGTGTAGATTGATGAGGGAAAATGTAATTTAAGCGATTTTAGAGTAAGGTTGTAACATAGCAAAATGTGGAAAAAGTGAAGTTGTCTGAATACTTTCCGAATGCACTGTATAAAATAAATACAATTAATACAGCATTGTACATTTATTGATGCATTCCGCGCCCCATGCAAGGCATTACTTGCAAGGCATTAGACAGATGATCTGCAGTTACCAGATGCCCAAGCTGCAAAACCATAAACATGTGGAGATATCAACACTTTTTGAATATATGGTAAAACATTTTTTTTGGGGGGGGGGGCTGTATCTGTGCATGAGTCTTTGTACAAAATTTTACAAAATAAGTAATTCCCACATGAGGGACAACTCAAGGAGATTAACCTTCAACATTCATAATCTTGTTCAGTACATGAGAGCAAATTTAGTCATGACAGCCACAGTTTTCTTATACACAGGAGTTTACAGGTTTTTGCTAACACCTAATTCAAATAATTGGGGTCTAAATTGAAGACTTGCACACAATGCAATCCCCTGGGACAGAAATCACGTCTGTGTTTCAGAATGAGCTTCATAAATTACGATGTCCTGACAAATCTGCATGATAAACAACAACATGGGTGAATCTCTTTCTATCTAACATTGCAATGTTGCACACTCCTGAATAATGTCCTAGGATATAGTGATTATCCTATTGGATGGAAGGTTCACAACAAATTCTTTACATCTGCACAATGTCAGGTTGGGATTTCCTTCAACCTGGAACAAGCTGAGACAAGGGGGGAGAAATGAACCTCACTGCTCAAAGTTCAGGGCTGGTTCAAGTTGCTAAAGCCACAACTGTCTTTACAATAAAATTTCATCAATAATTGATTTTGTTATATATAAATCTCCCGTTTGGCATGTCTCTTGTAATCCGGTTCACAGCAGCACTGACGGATGTGTTGACTTGACAAGTGTGTCTGAGTTTTGAACGACCCTTCACCCCCTTTTGTTCTATGCTGGCTGAAGACCTAGCTAGGCAGTAACTAGCTAACACCAGACACATATGAAAGGGGAAACATACAGTATAAGTATCTTTGCCATAGATGAATAAGGTAAACTTTTCATTATATTTGCTGACACCCTATAGTCAAATTTTGGCACCAGTAGAATAGCATCTAGCTATATAAATCACGCCCTCTCTGCAAACACTGCTTCTCCGATGTTGGTTACAAGGCAGAACTTACTTAAATTAGGTTAGAGAATATCATGTTGCCATTGGTGTATTAAAATCAGGGTTAACGTGATGTTACCTTTTTCCCTTAATAATAAATCTAAGTGTTTGACATGGGGGAGGGGACGACTAACTTTATAATCAAACTTATCAATGTAGAAGTAAGTCATTTTTCAGACTTTGGTCATCATCCTTTGATCTGGTTTCCTTTTAAATATCCTCCAATTTCATGAAAAACATGATTTTGACAGTTGATGACCTTTTAAATCAATGCACAAGAATAGAGGGGCTAGCAGAATATCACAGGCTCTACTTAATGTGTTGAATATTAACCACTTTCTCCCTGTCTTTTTACCTTCTTCTGATGGAAAACAAAATCTGTTACATTTTGGAGACTATTTAAAGCTCCAGTTTAGTCTAAATTACTGCTTAGGGTACAGCCTAGTCACCTTGGCAAGGCTATATTTCTCTTGCAAATGATGATAAAGAAGACCTCAAAGTGCATCATGTCCTTTAATGGCAGATTGCATGGGTGTTCTTGGGTTTTAAATAGTGTTTCAAAGTACCAGTTTCATGTGCCAGCTGGCACTATCATTGTTTATTCAAAACAACTGCTTTGCTAATTCAAAAGCTGCCTGAAATGAGAGACATTGATTGAGAGTTACTGTAGGATTCTACCATCATTAAGATGAGGTTTTTCACTTGTTTCAGGCATTAATCATATAATGAGTGTTTAGTTTGTTGTTGTCATTGTCTCTGCTAGTTGTTTATACCCCCCTCTCCTTTTCACCAGATAGTCCATCGTACGGCCGTCCCCAGTGCGCTGGCCCTGGACTGGATAGGGAAGAACCTGTACTGGTGTGACATCGAGAGGAAGAGCCTGGAGGTGTCTAAAGCTAACGGCCTGTACCCCTCTGTCCTGGTCAGCACTGGTATCAGGAACCCCACTGACCTGGCCCTGGATCCACAGTCAGGGTACTCTATCAGACACTTTGACCTCTATCCTCTGACCTCTAACCCCACTGACCTGGCTCTCGATACACAGTCTGGTCACTGTATCAGACACGTTGACATATGTGTATATCCTCTAACCTTTGACTCAAACATGTATGTTACAGCCAAATCCAGAAGCAAGGTGGTGACAATACTGAGTCTACTTTTACTTATCAGGGTTTTTCCAATTAAGACCATTAACTTAAATTATCAATCAAATTTCAATCAAATGTAATTATTAAGCCGTTCTTAAATCAGCTGATGTCACAAAGTGCTGTAAAGAAACTCAGCCTAAAACCCCAAACAGCAGCAATGCAGATGTAGAAGCATGGTGGCTAGGAAAAACTCCCTAGAAAGGCCGGAACCTAGGAAGAAACCTAGAGAGGAACCAGGCTATGAGGGGTGGACAGTCCTCTTCTGGCTGTGCCGGGTGGAGATTATAACAGAACATGGCCAAGATGTTCAAATGTTCATAGATGACCAATCAGGGTCAGATAATAATAATCACAGTGGTTGTAGAGGGTGCAACAGGTCAGCACCTCAGGAGTAAATGTCAGTTGGCTTTTCATAGCCGATCATTCGGAGTATCTCTACCGCTCCTGCTGTCTCTAGAGAGTTGAAAACTGCAGGTCTGGGACAAGGGAGCACATCCGGTGACAGGTCAGGGTTCCATAGCCACAGGCAGAATAGGAGAGAGAGAAAGAGAGACTATTGCAACATAAATACTGGAGGGTTCGGGAGACACTGTGGCCCCGTCTGACAATAATCCCACCCACTTTGCCAAAGCACAGCCCCCACACCACCAACTTACCATCCTGAGACAAGGCTGAGTATAGCCCATGAATATCTCCCCCACAGCACAAACCCGAGGGGGGGGGGGGCAACCCAGACAGGAAGATCACGTCCGTGACTCAACCCACTCAAGTGACGCACCCCTCCTAGAGACGGCATGGAAGAGCACCAGTAAGCCAGTGACTCAGCCCTGTAATAGGGTTTGAGGCAGAGAATCCCAGTGAAGAGATGGGAACTGGCCAGGCAGAGACAGCAAGGGCGGTTCGTTGCTCCAGTGCCTTTCCATTCACCTTCACACTCCTGGGCCAGACTACACTCAATCATTGGACCTACTGAAGAGATGAGTCTTCAATAAAGACTTAAAGGTCGAGATCGAGTCTGCGTCTCTCACATGGATAAGTAGACTATTCCATAAAAATTGAGCTCTATAGGAGAAAGCACTGCCTCCAGCTGTTCTAGGGACAGTAAGGAGGCCTGCGTCTTGTGACGGTATCGTACGTGTAGGTATGTACGGCAGGACAAAATCGGAAAGATAGGTAGGAGCAAGCCCATGTAATGCTTTGTAGATTAGCAGTAAAACCTTGAAATCAGCCCAAGCCATAACAGGAAGCAAGTGTAGAGGCTAGCACTGGAGTAATATGAATTTTTTGGGGGGTTCTAGTCAAGATTCTAGCAGCCGTGTTTAGCACTAACTGAAGTATATTTAGTGCTTTATCCGGGTAGCCGGAAAGTAGAGCATTGCATTAGTGACAAAAGCATGGATAAAGTTTTCTGCATCATTTTTGGACAGAAAGTTTCTGATTTTTGCAATGTCTTGATATGTTCGTCAAAAGAGAGATAAGGGTCCAGAGTAACGACGAGGTCCTTCACAGTTTTATTTTAGACGACTGTACAACCATCAACATAGTCAGATTTAACAAAATATCTTTGTTTCTTGGGACCTAGAACTAGCATCTCTGTTTTGTCCGAGTTTAAAAATAGAACATTTGCCGCCATCCACTTCTTATGTCTGAAACACAGGCTTCCAGGGAGGGCAATTTTGGGGCTTCACCATGTTTCATCGAAATGTAAAGCTGTGTGTCGTCCACATGGCAGTGAAAGTTAACATCATGTTTCCGAATGACATCACCAAGAGGTAAAATATATAGTGAAAACAATAGTGGTCCTAAAACGGAGCCTTGAGGAACACTGAAATTGACAGTTGATCTGTCAGAGGACAAACCATCCACAGAGACAAACTGATATCTTTCCGACAGATAAGATCTAAACCAGGCCAGAACTTGTCAGTGCAGAGAAATTTGTGTTTCCAATCTCTCTAAAAGAATGTGGTGATCGATGGTATCAAAAGCAGCACTAAGGTCTAGGAGCACGAGGACATATGCAGAGCCTTGGTCTGATGCCATTAAAAGGTAATTTACACCTTCACAAGTGCAGTCTCAGTCTAAAACCAGACTGAAGTGTTCGTATACATTGTTTGTCTTCAGGAAGGCAGTGAGTTGCAGCTTTTCCCCCAAAAAATTTAGAAGAATGGAAGATTCGATATAGGCCGATATTTTTTTATATTTTCTGTGTCAACGTTTGGCTTTTTCAAGAGAGGCTTTATTACTGCCACTTTGAGTGAGTTTGGTACACATCTGGTGGATAGGGAGCCGTTTATTATGTTCAACATAGGAGGGCCAAGCTGGAATAGTTTAGTTGGAATAGGGTCCAGTATGCAGCTTGAAGGTTTAGAGGCCATGACTATTTTCATCAATGTGTCAAGAGATATAGTATTATAAAACTTGAGTGTCACCCTTGATCCTAGGTCCTAACGCAACTAACTTTTGGTAACATTTAACCTACTGTTTTTAAAATGTTTTGTTAGTGAGATCTTCTAAGACCTCGCCACATTCCTCCCTGTGTAGGTATGTGTTCTGGGTGGACTGCTGTGAGTCCCCTTATATTGGTCGTGTGGGCATGGATGGCCGTGGGCAGGTCGTTATCATCGACAAGGAGATCTACAGCCCAACTGCCCTCACTATAGATTACACCAACAAGAGGCTGTACTGGGCTGACGACAACCACATTCTGTTTGCCAACATGGATGGCTCCCAGAGACACAAAGGTGAGGCAGAATACAATGGGTACATTTCCTTGCATCCTCTCTCCTCACCTCCTCAAAACAAATTGGAGAATAATGGAAGTATTTGAACTATTAAAAGTATTTGAAAGAAAACTAATATGTTTAAACACAGGTCTGATTAAAACACACTGCTGATCATTTGTTGGCTTCTACAGTCATAATAGTTGTGTTTGGTAAGACAGATCTGCTGTCATGCTGCAGGCTCATCCACTAATGGCGATTCTCTTTTGCCTGTATTGTGTCTCTTCCCAGTGTCCTACGACCACATCCAAGGTGTGATGGGTCTGACACTGTTTGAGGACTTTGTCTACTGGACGGATGGGAAATCCAAATCACTCCGAAGGGCACATAAAACAACTGGGGCCCTTGGGATAGAGCTGCTTAACTCCTGGCAAGCCATCAAGTCTGTTAAGATTTACCATTCACTACGCCAACCTGAAGGTAGAGTAACCCACCCAGCCAAGCAGTCCCCTCACCTGCCAGCCTATGGTTATGCTATTATTATATGGGATGTAATTATATAGGGTATGATATTAAGAATGTGGCTAATGTTCAGTTTAATGATGTTGTACTTTTGGTGTTGCCCCCTCTTCCCCCCTTCCTCTGTGCAGTGCCGAAGCACCAATGTCAGGTGGCCAATGGAGGATGCAGCCACTTGTGTCTCCTCTCCCCCAGCGGGGAACACAAGTGTGCTTGTCCAACTAATTTCTACCTCGCCGCTGACAATAAAACCTGCCTCTCCAACTGCACTGCAAGTCAGGTCAGTGCCTAGTCCCTCACACTCTCCTCGGCACTTGTAGATAATATGGTAACTCTTTTCCAGTTTGTTATTATATTCTGGGTTTTCCCTAAGGCAGATCTGTTGTTTCATGCTTTTTCTCTTTATTTATATCACACTCTCTTCTTTCCTGCCTTGCTTCTGTAACTTAAGTCCCATGAAAATAGTAGTGTTGCTTTGTTATGCTTTGAACAACTCGAATGGAAAGTTAGAATACATTTTTTGTGTTGAGTTAGAATTCTGTCTGATTAATTTGTGTGTTCTGTAGTTCCGCTGCGGGACAGACGAGTGTATTCCTTTCTGGTGGAAGTGTGACACTGTGGATGACTGTGGCGATGGCTCAGACGAGCCTGCTGACTGTCGTGAGTACCATGTTTTCCAATTTATACAAACTATGCATTACTGGACTTACTGGGGATCCTGGTATGGTAGGCCAAATTCAATCTATAACTCAGCCTTGGAAACTACATTTTTTTTATTATACATTTTTGCTGTGATCTTTAACTGTGATCTGAGAATATTTGCAATAATATTCTGCGTTTTGAAGTTAACTTTAGAATGTGTATTAAATGCATGTTTACAAATGCTTTTCAGAAATGCAAGAACTGTTGTTTTTCATTGTCATTAAGTATGATAAGCTACACGAATGTGTAGCTTATCATAATACGTGAGCATACATAATGTTCAGTGTACAAGTACTGTAATTTGCTGGCTTTGCATTCTGAGATAACATTGCTAATTTTCATGCAGCTGAATTCAAATGTCAGCCCGGTCGGTTCCAGTGTGGCACTGGCCTCTGTGCTCTACCTCCCTTCATCTGTGATGGGGAGAACGACTGTGGAGACAACTCAGATGAGGCTAACTGTGGTAAGGAGGAAAACTGGAACATGCATCCCCATTCAAGAAGACTGGTGTCAAATTGCCATGGTCTAAGGGGCTTCCCAGTTCTAGGAATAATATTTATAGGGTTGTTACTGTCCTTCACACTGAGTCTTTCTGTAGGAGTCTGTTATCTGTTGGTGTTCAGGGGGAAAAGCAGATAAACGATACATCTTCAAGCAGCTTTATACCTTTTAATGATGCCTTTCGATACATCTTGCTTCAACACAAAAACATACGTCTGATATCTGGCCACAATAGCATGTCCATTAAAGAAGACTGTAGTTGTTACTGACTTTCACACTGAACCTGTTGATGTTCAGATGGAAAATCAAACAATACGTTAGCCAGCAGCTTCATACCTTTTCTTACCGCTTGATACCTTTTCAAGACATGTTGCTGCAATACAAAAAAAGAACAAGTATGGATTGATGTCACAATAACAAGCCCATGTGTGGATGTGCTTTGATTTCAAAGCATTGTTATTTTTTTATTAGGTTGTTCTTTGCTAAGTCAACAACTTCACTTTACATTAAGGTGATGCAGCCTTTTGTCCTACATGTTTTTGTTGATGGATGATTTTCACCCTAAGTGGATGCTTGGTTCTACCTCTTCTCCTCTATTTTATCTTTCAGAGACGTACATATGTCTGTCAGGGCAGTTCAAATGCACCCGGAAACAGAAGTGTATCCCTCTAAACCTCCGCTGCAATGGACAGGACGACTGTGGAGACGGAGAGGATGAGACAGACTGTCGTAAGAAGAACCTTCTAAATTACTACCAGAGGGATTGTTTTAGGAATCTTTAGATTACTTTTTAATTTAGGCTAGACTTCTATAGGATTATTTTCCATTTTATATTTTTTTGCCAGCAGTTCAACAAAGCATGAGATGGACATTTTTGTGTAAAGGTGGTATCTGACAGTTTGAGACAAATAATCCTAAAGGTCCTTACCGTTGAATTTATAGTGAAGCTCAGAGCCTATGTGCTGCCTTAAATAATAGGGAGCCAGATAGTGTTTAGGTATTCCAAAGGCATGCTTGTTTAGCCCTTTCCCTGTGTGAGAGGATTCGCTATGATTGATTTAGAAAATGAAAGAGAGAACAGACATAGGTATTTATATTATTTGATGGTAACTCTAGCTATCAGCAGTAAGGTTATACCTCTGACAAAGTGTCTGTGGGTTGCTACATTTGTTTTGCTTGCCTGTGATTTCAAGATGGAGTGAGAGTCACTATGGAGTGAAGGAGAGCTATATAATTACTTCAGCCATCGCAATACACTGTAGGAGTCGTAGGCATTCTCACTCTTAATCAGACTCTAGATGTACATTTGTAAATGTAGTAGACCTTATCAGGAACACTGTGCCAATCACAGGAGGCTGCTGAGGGGAGCACAGCTCATAATAATGTCTGGAACAGTGCAAATGGAATGGCATCAAACACATGGAAACCATTGACATGGATGGTTATCTGAGTTTTAAACTGACTTGGATGTTTCTAGACTGCAGATATTTGGGTTGATCTGTTTATTGTGTTAACCTGTTTGCAAGTCAGTTATTTCTAAATCAGAGGCTGATGATTCCATCTGTAAGGTATAGTAATACATGTTATTAACACAGCAAGTTCCTGCCTCTGTAAATTATAGTTATTAATCCATGTGTTCAAGGCTTTAGGGCTGTTTGCTCACCTCTTACTCCTTACGTCTGTCCCCTCTCCATCTCCCTATCTCTCTCTCTCTTCCCCTATCTCTCTCTCCCCCTTATCTCTTTATCACTCTCTCCCATCCCCTATTGTTCTCCCCTCCGCTCAAGCATTTCACGGTAAGGTCTACAGCAGTTGTATAACATTTGATTTGATTTGGCCTGTTGTAAACCTGGACGCCCTCCTCTCCACAGCGGAGAGCACCTGTTCCCCGGATCAGTTCCAGTGCAAGGCCTCCATGCACTGCATTTCCAAGCTGTGGGTGTGTGATGAGGACCCGGACTGCACAGACGGGTCAGACGAGGCTAATTGTGGTGAGTGGGGGAGCGTTAAAATCATAAATCAAACCAGTCCTATAGTTTTATTGCTCCTCGGTTGAAATTGTGATTAGGAAATGAATTAATTGTACGCATGGGTTCATTCTAATCTGCTCTGTACTGATTGAGTTGAAGCAGCCATAAAGACTGGTAGTTTATCAGCACTGGATGTCAGACTTTTCAGTAGTGTGTATGGCATCAAAACAGCAGACATCACATTGGATAGTTAGCGCATCATGGTCCCTTCTTCTTTAGTGTTTTGACCCCCACAAATAGTTTAGAGTATTATTTTCAAGGTATTTTCAGTGGTAGAGATACTTTCCATCCTCATACAACTATCTTTCCCACTGGTCATGACTTGAAACTGTGAAGCTAGGAAGTCACTGAGCTGTGTTTTACTTTTAAGTCAACTATTTCCTCTGGATTAGGCTTTCAATGATTTTTAGCTCTGCTCACATCTAGAAGAAAGAGATCAAGGTTCCACATGAATTTACTTCTTGGGCCTTTGTGCAGTGTTAGCAAGTGTTCTATCTTTTAAGGCTGTTTTCCTCTTCATCTCAGTCCAATGGTTATTTGAGTAGATAGATAGGCTGCCATAATCTTTGGGAAAATCGATCAGCTCAAGATCAATTGTTTCTTCACTCAAAGTATTGGTTGTTTTGTTAGATACTAACTCTTCTGAAGTTCAAAACAGGCTGTAAGCTAATAATTGCCGCTAACTAAAGAGATCTCTTTTAGAAGTTGTAACATTTTAATTAACGTTTCCTAAATGCTGTTCAGTTAACAATTGAGTGCGATATGGAGGATAATTAGGATAGTGAAATGATACTCCTAAACCATTGTCCTTGAGAATTATTTTTATTTTTTAAAATCTCATTCTTCCATTACTAGTTCTCTTTACCTGTGTGGATGTCAGTTTTTCAGCCCTTGCACAACTAGTTCATACATGAAATAATTCACCTTTCATGAGCCAATACCACTCTAGGATAGCCGTTCACTGCTTAAAATGGCCTTTCATTTAATGGAGACAGCTATTACAGGCCTCCAACTGCTTCCAAACCAAACTTTTCTTTCTTTGTTATTTGGCTTAACCAATTTAATCAATTGGTCAATTTGAGAGAAAATAACTATCTTCAATGCTTTCAATTGAGTGTGTGTGTGTGTCAGGGTTTCCATTAGGAACATTTTGTGCCGGACAAGTGACCCGGAAGATTTGAATTTATCGGGCATTTTAAGAAATGTACCGGTCATCCATATGCATTGGGTGCATAACCCATTAGGGCGTTCACCCATGCAGTCAGCGCTATCAAAAAATGAGGGACATTTACGTGTCCTTAAAATAGCCTAGAACAAATGACAAAAACACTGTTGCTTGTGTTTCGATGTGTAGCATTAGAAACTTTATAGCTTATTGGTTTTTGCTTTCCTAAAATAATAATTGTTCACCTCATGGTTCAGCTGTCGGGGATTTGAGCACTAAATGCATCAGGGCATTGCATGTATAGGCCTATACTGTTGGCTTAGGCGTCCAGTGTATGATATTAATATAAAAAATATATATATATAATTGAAGAGAAGCTTAGGCATAGTCCCAGAGAGAGAGAGAGATATGGCCGACGACATGCTACAACACCAACGTATATTATCCTTGTCAGATAGGCTAGCCTACTGCCTCTGCTATACAGATATAGCCGTACAGGAGGAGGCTTATTCATTCATTTTCAATCAGAATATTTTTTATGAAGACAAGCATCACCTCAAGTGTATTTGTCGAAGTCAGTGGGAGCACCTGTGCGCACTGCCTTAGTACCATAGGCCTGCAGTATAATGGGCTAATAACCACACCAAACCTTCACAAAAGTTTCTAAACTGAATTAGGTTAATACCAAAAGTAAGTTAAGCCATTATTTATAGAGAAAATATGAGCTGGATATTATATTGCGGCTAACACAACATTACAGTTGGAACTTAATTTGGCCAAAGAAAATGGCTCAGAATGAAACAAAACACTTGAGAACTGGTTTAAAACTTCACAAACGTTTTGAACAGGCTGTATTGCAGCAATTACTAAGGCTAGTGCCTACCATACCCAACAAATGTACAGCAATAGGCTAGTGATATGTACAGTATTTTACAACAGGCCTACTTATAACTTACTATTTCTTAAACTAAATATGGAGCACACAATTAAAGAGACAGATCGAACTTAATTTAGCCACCGAAAATGTCTCAACAGAATTAACCAAAACACGTTTCGCATATTTAAAGAACTGGTTTGGATTAATAAATATGCCTACAGTAATAACAATGATATACAGTAATAATAATGATAAAATGTTTATAAATACGAGAAGGGAAAAAAAACTACCATCCTACATGAATAGCTAGTTGCGCAGTAGCCTGCATTTGGACACGCCAACATTCTTCCCATTTATGTCCACTACAATATTAAAAACTTGTCCATGTGGAGGACATTGCCCTGGTAGGCTTTTCACTATAGGCATACTTTCTAACTTTCATTTTACTTCAATGAAAATGGCCTCCATCTTCGCTATCAACAGTATCCCAAGGATCCTCTCTCTCTCTCTCTCTCTCTCTCTCTCTCTCTCTCCTCAGCATCAGGCGCATAAGGCCAAGGAGTGAGAGAATGGTGCTGGAGCATGAAACAAGGATGTATGATATGTAGCCCCGGACAATTTGGCCGGCTACAATTGTATTTATTAGCTTTTAATTAATCCGTTAGCCGGCAATTACCAGCTAACGGAAACCCTGGTGTGTGTGGTGGGTGTTATCAGCATGCCAATCTCAGCAGAAATTCATTTGAGTGACATCTGAAAAAGCTATCATCAGGATGTTTTATAATGGCTTGTCACTTCCCTGCAGCTCCCTCCTTACATTGATTTCCCTGTGATTGTTATCTATGCTTCTGAGTTGCTGTTACTCTTTATCAAGTGGCATTTTCTACAAGATATTTCAGTACACTCAGACACAAATCGATCCAGTGCCAAAGTTGAAAAAGTGCTCAAAAATAAATAAAAAATAGGTATACTACTCAAATTAGTCATACATTTTCAAGGATGATGATATATTTGAACTGATATTTGATTGTAAAAGTGAAGCTCTAATGAGCTAAGTAAGATATAAAGTAGATGTTCTTATATATCATCTATAGTGCTGTGTCAGCATTTATTTTAAATCTTGTTAGTGGCTGGCTCCTAATGAGTTTCCCCGTGTGTGTGTGTGTGTGTGTGTGTGTGCGTGTGTGTGTGTGCGTGTGTGCGTGTGTGTGCGTGTGTGTGTGCTTTCCCCTCCTGCCCCTGTTGTCACATTGGAACAGCAACTAAGAAATTGTTTCTTATAATGTGGGCTGGGCACCAATTGGAGTATGACACTGAAATAATAATAATACAGTATATACAGTACCAATCAAAAGTTTGGATACACCTACTCATTCCAGGGTGTTTCTTTATTTTTACTATTTTCAACATTGTAGAATAATAGTGAAGACATCAAAACTATGAAAAAACACATACTGTATGGAATCACGTAGTAACCAAAAAAGTGTAAAACAAATCAAAATATATTCTATATTTGAGATACTTCAAAGTAGCCACCCTTTGCCTTGATGACATTCTCTCAACCAGCTTCACCTGGAATGCTTTTCCAACAGTTTTGAAGGAGTTTCCACATATGCTGAGCACTTGTTGGCTGCTTTTCCTTCACTCTGCGGTCCAACTCATCCCAAACCATCTCAATTGGGTAGAGGTCGGGTGATTGTGGAGACCAGGTCATCTGATGCAGCACTCCATCTCTCTCCTTCTTGGTCAAATAGCCCTTACACAGCTTGGAGGTGTGTTTTGGGTCATTGTCCTGTTGAAAACAAATGATAGTCTCACTAAGCGCAAACCAGATGGGATGGCGTATCGATCCAAAATACTGTGGTAGCCATGCTGGTTAAGTGTGCCTTGAATTCTAAATAAATCACGACAGTGTCACCAGCAAAGCACCATCACACCACCTCCTCCATAATTCACGGTGGGAACTACTCATGAGGAGATCATCTGTTCACCTACTCTGCATCTCATAAAGACACGGCGGTTGGAACCAAAAATCTCAAATTTGGACTCATCAAGCCCAAAGGACAGATTTCCACCGTTCTATGTCCATTGCTCGTGTTTCTTGGCCTAAGCAAGTCTCGCCTTCTTATTGGTGTCCTTTAGTAGTGGTTTCTTTGCAGGGATTCGACCATGAAGGCCTGATTCACGCAATCTCCTCTGTACAGTTAATGTTGAGATGTCTGTTACTTGAACTCTGTGAAGCATTAATTTGGGGTGCAAATTCTGAGGCTGGTAACTCTAATGAACTTATCCTCTGCAACAGAGGTAACTCTTGGTCTTTCTTTCCTGTGGCGGTCCTCATGAGAGCCTGTTTCATCATAATGCTTGATGGTTTTTGCGACTGCACTTGAAGAAACTTTAAAAGTTCTTGACATTTTCCACATTGACTGGCCTTCATGTCTTAAAGTAATGATGGACTGTTGTTTCTCTTTGCTTATTTGAGCTGTTCTTGACTTGGTCTTTTACCAAATAGGGCTATCTTCTGTACACCACCCCTACCTTGTCACAACACAACTCAAACACATTAAGAAGGAAATAAATTCCACATATTAACTTTTAACAAAGCACACCTGTTAATTGAAAAGCATTCCAGGCGACTACCACATGAAGCTGGTTGAGAGTGCCAAGAGTGTGCAAAACTGTCATCAAGGCAAAGGGTGGCTACTTTGAAGAATCTCAAATATAAAATATATTTTGATTTGGTTAACACTTTTTTGGTTACTGCATGATTCCATATGCGTTATTTCATAGTTTCGATGTCTTCACTATTATTCTACAATGTAGAAAATAGTAAAAATAAAGAAAAACCCTTGAATGAGTAGGTGTGTCCAAACTTTCGACTGGTACTGTATATCATATAAAGACTATGACAGCATCCGGCCACACCTGTCACCATCTCCTTCTGATACCTAACCCTCTACGTGAGAACTGTTATACTCTGGTCATTTTCCCTAACTACTTATGTATAAATGTATTTAAAAAAGAGACTTGGCTGTGACTTTGAAAGCCATTACATGGAATTTAGATATACTTATTTTTATAAGTTTGAAAGGTGTTTTTTGTCTCCTGGTTTTAGGAAACAGAACCCTCTGTATCAAACTTTTGAGATGAATAAATTAAATGTATATTTATAACATAGCAAAAAATGTTGGCAATTAAGGTCAGTCAGCTATTGGATGACATAAAGTAATCCTTCTAACCCCCCCCCTCTAAAAGATTTAGATGCACTATTGTAAAGTGGTTGTTCCACTGGATATCATAAGGTGAATCACCAATTTGTAAGTCGCTCTGGATAAGAGCGTCTGCTAAATGACTTAAATGTAAATGTAAAATAATCAAAAATTACCTCACTCTTATTTTAGTTTCTGCCTTAACAGTCTCACAGGGAAGGGAGGTAACACTATATCACCAATCTTAGGAAGACATCATTTTATCAAATATTTTTTTGCAAATATTTTGTAGGGTCTTAACAAAAGGTGTTTAATATTGCAAAGTTGTTGTCATAGATTCTGTTAGGAGATCTAAGCAATTGGCAGCACAGTCAGGTATTTCATCTTACAATGTATTAGTGTCTCTCGAGTACGAGGGATGTTTTGAACTTGGTGTCAGCCTTGCACTACGAGAAAACCCTGAGGAAATGATGATTACACATCGAAATATGATAGCTCCACCATTAATATTCATGCTCTTTGAAGACATTTGCATCTGTCTGTTTGTTTGTTTCCTGATGTAAAAAAGATGAAAAGACCTGCGGACCTCATGAATTCCGCTGTGAAAATAACAACTGCATCCCGGACCACTGGAGGTGTGACAGCCAGAACGACTGTGGAGACAACTCAGATGAGCAGAACTGCAGTGAGTACGCCTATGTCTGCTGCTCTACTTTCTTAGCTCCCTCCTATCTTTTAGCAACTTATATATGCTCTTGACGTCGTACAGGCCAACTAGAGTTCATACGGTCAAGAAAATCATGGAAAAGTAATGGAATTTTGAAATAGTATTTTCCAGGCCTGGAAAAGTTTTGGATCCAGTTTACCAAATTTGAGGGATTTTATGAAAATTCCTTTTAGAAATTCTGTTAATGTAATTTATTTAGCCACAGTTAAAAAAAAAAATTTTTCAAGTTTTATCAATCAAATAAAAATCTACTTATCAGCCAGGATCTGAATGACACTCTTGCTGTTTGCGTGCGTCACCTGCACGTGTGCAAGACAAGTGGGCCGTTGCTAAAGGACAGAGAGACAGTTGGACATTGCAGCAGCAAGTAGGCCTAGCCTATAAAATATGATAGAGAACAGACTAATAACTAGGTAGCCAATTCACAACATATATTGTACCCTCTAGTAAACTAGCTATTGTTAGCATGTATTCATGTTTTTCTTATGTCCCAAAAAACTTTCCATCGACACTCGCGAATAAGGCCATACATACAGTTGAAGTCGGAAGTTTGCATACACCTTAGCCAAATACATTTAAACTCAGTTTTTCACAATTCCGGACATTTAATCCTAGTAAAAATGCCCTGTCTTAGGTCAGTTAGGATCACCACTTTATTTTAAGAATGTGAAATGTCAGAATGATAGTAGAGAGAATGATTTATTTCAGCTTTCATCACATTCCCAGTGGGTCAGAAGTTTACATACACTCAATTAGTATTTGGTAGCATTGCTTTTAAATTGTTTAACTTGGGTCAAACGTTTTGGGTAGCCTTCCACAAGCTTCCCACAATAAATTGGGTGAATTTTGGCCCATTCCTCCTGACAGAACTGGTGTAACTGAGTCAGGTTTGTAGGCCTCCTTGCTCGCACACACTTTTTCAGTTCTGCCCACAGATTTTCTATAGGATTGAGGTCAGGGCTTTGTGATGGCCACTCCAATACCTTGACTTTGTTGTCCTTAAGCCATTTTGCCACAACTTTGGAAGTATGGTTGGGGTCATTGTCCATTTGGAAGACCCATTTGCGACCAAGCTTTAACTTCCTGACTGATGTCGCTTCAATATAGCCACATAATTTTCCTGCTTCATGATGCCATCTATTTTGTGAAGTGCACCAGTCCCTCCTGCAGCAAAGCACCCTACAACATGATGCAGACACCCCCGTGCTTCACGGTTGGGATGGTGTTCTTCGGCTTGCAAGACGCCCCCTTTTTCCTCCAAACATAACGATGGTCATGATGGCCAAGCAGTTCTATTTCTGTTTCATCAGACCAGAGGACATTTCTCCAAAAAGTACGATCTTTGTCCCCATGTGCAGTTGCAAACCGTAGTCTGTCTTTTTATGGTGGTTTTGGAGCAGTGGCTTCTTCCTTGCTGAGCGGCCTTTCAGGTTATGTCGATATAGGACATGTTTTACTGTGGACATAGATACTTTTGTACCTGTTTCCTCCAGAATCTTCACAAGGTCCTTTGCTGTTGTTCTGGGATTGATTTGCACTTTTCGCACCAAAGTACGTTCATCTCTAGGAGACCGAACGCGTCTCCTTCCTGAGCGGTATGACGGCTGCGTGGTCCCATGGCGTTTATACTTGCCTACTATTATTTGTATAGATGAACATGGTACCTTCAGGTGTTTGGAAATTGCTCCCAAGGATGAACCAGACTTGTGGACGTCTACAAGTTTTTTTCTGAAATCTTGGCTGATTTCTTTTGATTTTCCCATGATGTCAAGCAAAGAGGCACTGAGTTTGAAGGTAGGCCTTGAAATACATCCACAGGTACACCTCCAATTGACTCAAATGATGTCAATTAGCCTAACAGAAGCTTCTAAAGCCATGACATCATTTCTAGAATTTTCCAAGCTGTTTAAAGGCACAGTCAACTTAGTGTATGTAAACGTCTGACCCACTGGAATTGTGATACAGTGAATTTTAAGTGAAATAATCTGTCTGTAAACAATTGTTGGAAAAATGACTTGTGTCATGCACAAAGTAGATGTCCTAACCGACTTGCCAAAACTATAGTTTGTTAACAAGAAATTTGTGGAGTGGTTGAAAAACGAGTTTTAATGACTCTAACCTAAGTGTATGTAAACTTCCAACTGTACATACTTTTTATGAATTATTCATATGATTAATTTAAACAAATATTTTGCCATTGTATTAGTTGGGAATCAGTTTAAATGTGGTGAATCAATTTGTGAATTGCAAACAGTAATTTTAGGAGAAAGGTTTTTGATGTAGCCTTTCTTTTGGATTATGTGTCTTCAACGCTTGTTTTGTAGATACTTCCACTTGATTTAGGCATCCAATATATGGGACATTGCAACTCAATAGATGCTAGTCAGCCTGAAAAGTAAACTCTTCTAAGGTAGCTAGCTAAGATAAATATGACTAAACTAGAAAAAGTACATTTCCTGAGGAAGATTTGCGGGCTCGCTTTAGCTGAATGAAAATATTTGTAGTCTATCAAAGCCATTTGATCTTTGATAGTGAGCTAATTATTGGTGTAGTTGTTGAGCGGCTTCACTGCAAGTATATTGTATGTTTCGGATAGTCAATAAAAAATAAAAACATTTGCTAATTATTTCAAAAGGCATAACAAGTATTTGGTTTCAATGTTATACAGTACATCAAGGGTGGTCAGCCATCATCCAGGAGAGCTAATGGGTGTGCAGGCATTTATTCCAGTCCTGTAACAAACCACATTTAAAAAATTAGCTGCTCAACCGGACCTTGATAAACTGGCTCTGTGTTTGAGCAGGGCTTGATCAAAAGCCTGCACACCCAGTAGCTCTCCAGACTGAGAGTTGACCACATGTGTTTTGTACAGTTACATAACAGGTGTTCTACTTTGTGGGGGTTAAGTGCCTTCCACAATGACAGGAGGTGGTACATGGGATCAGAGAGCAGCCTACCAGTGTCGATACCACATTACGCTTACTTTTGTATATGTATATAGAGACGCCACCAATTGTTGGTCATGGAAATATGGTTCAAAGTCATGGAGAAGTCATGTGTATTTACTCTGCGTATGCACTTGCGCAGTTCAGTTGGTATTTTGGGACTGTTTAAGGATGAACTGTGTTACTCTATTTTTCCCTCTTGCTTTGTGTCTTTGTATACTGTACCATTCCTCTGCTAAACTTTGTAAAGTGTTCCCACAATCAAAGTTAAGCAGCTGGCAGCTCAGTGGAGCGCTGTACCTAGCTGTTTATAACTTGGCTATGCCCTCTGAGCATGTTCCCGCTCCAACCTCTTTGGATCTGAAAGAAAGTCAGAGCTCCAGAGAATCCTCCGCTTTGATACCGTCTCTCCTCTGTAATTTTCCCAAGCTCACTTTTTTTTGTTTACATATTCATCACCAACTGCTGGAATAAAGTTTATGTTTACTTATGAAAGGTCTTTGTTAACCCAGTTAGTCCATATCTCATCTCTGCACTATGTAAGTGTGCGTGCACACAAGCATCCATGTGTGTATTTGCATTTTATGCTGAGTATGCATCGTTCATTTGATTTATTATATGCTTATTCTTCTTACCTATTGATGTCACTTAAAATGCAAATAAAGTCCAGCCGAGTGTTGGATGGTAAAGAATTAAGCAGGTGTGCCAGCTAGACTAGCAGAGAGAGAGAGGCTGCAAATCACAATCTGCTGCAGACTGCAGGCTCTGCTGGGACCTTTCCTCTAACTGCAGCTCATAACACTCCCTATAGTCTGTTAACAGTCCATGATAACAGATCAGCTCATAAACACAACTACCTTCACTCCCTACAGTCAGTTAACAGTCAGTTAACAGTCCATGATAACAAGGGGAAAACTCCAGCACTGGAATTTGATGCTGCTTAAATATGGCATAATGTTGTCCTCAGAGACCTAGACAAACAGTGTACCTTAATGTGCAGAGTGGAGGTTGCCAGATATTAGGGCTCAGGAGTATACTGTCTCCTAAGCTGTCACTATAGCTATGAATGTATTAACATCTTGAAAGCCACTGGCATGCCAACTATCAAGTCCAACAAACGTCTCCGACAAGCCAACAGATGGTTTATACAGTAGGCCTACTGCCAAATGATTAGCATGCAATGCTAAAGAGATAACTCCTGTAAAAGGGGTCTAGGGGATTCTCTTCTCTTATGACACCTCTTATAAAGACCCATGTGTGTATTTTCTTAGAGGTTGGTTGCTTTTTCACAACTATTGTATATGTATAAAAGTGTATATATTCTAGTTTATAACTATAAATAGTCTATAACAGACATCACTTGCTAGGGAGTGCTAGAGCCTTGTAGAAAATGATGAAGATCCAGGTAGCGTTGTTTAACAATTCTAATTATCGGTAGGTGGTAGAGCGTATCGTTTTTGGGGGCCGGCTCCTACTTCATTTCTATTGCGGCTCCTGCTTCATTTCTGTTTCAAGTGTGGTAATGTCCTTGTTCTCCCCTTGACTCAGAGCCATTGACCTGTAACCACAAGGACTTTGCCTGTGCTAACGGGGACTGCATCTCGGCTCGATTCCGCTGCGATGGAGACTATGATTGCCATGATAATTCAGACGAGGTCAGTGATCACTGTTGTCATTTAACAGCGGCCTTTAAATAGCATGTTATAGCCTGTAAACTGTGTGAATCACAACCTCGTGTCTGTCCACTCTTGAATAATCTGATTTGAGTGAATTGACCCTAACCCCATGTTTATTTCTTTATTTTTGAGGGCTAAACATCAATGTATGTTTTATTTTTTTCTGAAAGGCATGATTATTGAATTGAAAATGCAACAACGGGCTTGATGATTTAATAGCATTATGAAATCCAAATCGTTAAATATTACATTTTTTATTGGAACGCATGAGAGAATAGCCTACTAAGGCTGACAATGTCCTAATAGAGAGACGTTTTATGTTTCTGCTCTTATGCAAATGTATAAATAATTATGCAAACTGGTTCACTAACTCAAAATACTGCATTAACTAGCCTTGCATAGGAGTTGTGGACCTGTTTTGCAGAATGTGTTTTTTTTTTAAGCGTGAGCTATTCATGAAAAATGAGACGATCCTTAGAAAATATTCAAAACTCTATTGTGGAATGGCTAATTCAAGGTGAAAGGCACGGAATTACCCATTTATTATGCCTTGTAATTTATTGCTCTGTTAAATACCTCCACAGCAATTACAGTATATAGTATGAATAATCCCCTCTATGTGCAACCTCTGATAATCCATTATTGTGTGTGTGGTCCCAATGATGTCTTTCTGGGTCAAACTGTATATTTAGTTCAGAGTATGTAAACATTTGTCAGCGATGCATGGTTTCTCTTGTAAACAACTACTTTTCTTGCCCCCCCCCCCCCACAATTCTTACCAAAAACCTAATAAACTGGCAATGAACACTCACTGTAAAGAGTTAACATAGTCTATGAATGCATTATGTATGGGTAATGAATGTGTTATGAAGTCCTTATGTACTGTAGGTACCCTTCAAATAAAGTATTACCTGATGTTCTTTTTCTTATACAGTAGGAACATCTGTGGTGTCAAGTATGAGCCTATTGTAAATGTGAGCTTCTTGTTCTGTATATCTCTCTACAGAAGGGCTGTGAGGCTCGGTGTGCTGAGGACCAGTTTCAGTGTCTCAATAACCTCTGCATCTCCCTCAAGTGGCTCTGTGATGGCCAAGAGGACTGCAAGACAGGAGAGGACGAGAGGAGCTGCCAGGGAACAGGTACAGTATACGAGAAAGACTAGACAAGGTCGGAAGGGAACGTTTCCCCAAAACTTTTTTAATGTGAAATTGAAGTAGTTTTTAAAAGCTGAGAATCACTGCAGAGCTCCTGTTCTAACATGGAGTGTTGTAGTTTATATTCTTCAGTTAAAAAATAGGACAAAAATAGTTTTTCTGGACTTTTTAATGGGGTGTAGGGTAAGATGAGGAAATGTTGGTGTGGGGGGGTTGCTTGACCCTTTACGATAGCTTCTTATTTACAATGATGGCCTAGGAACAGTGGGTTAACTGCCTTGTTCAGGGGCAGAACGACTGATCTTTACCTTGTCAGCTTGGGGATTCGATACAGCAATCTTTCGGTTACTGGCCCAACACTCTAACCACTAGGCTACCTGCCACCCCAAATAACTACTGCATCAGTACGCCATGTGTTTTACCCACAGTAAGTGGGTTGATATTGGCTCATTCCCATTCTAACAGAAAATGCCTTGTATTCTACTGAAGTGCAGCCACTACAGTACAGTAGCTAGCCAGTGTAACCTCATCCGGAGCCCCAGTGGTGATGATTGTGTGGGTGTGTTTCAGACCACTTAATTCAGCAGCAGGCAGCACACAGCATGCCATAGCCTGAGGGAAGACATCATATTTAGACCTAGTATCTGTCCAATGTCCAGCACTGCTGGTTTGGAAAGAAAGGGTTGTAGCATTTTTTTAGCACTTACAGTAGGCTAACATGGAGCATGCAACCTTCTTTATGAGTGTACAGAACAGGTACAAACCAGCCCCACTCATTCTGTGAATGATGGCTGTTATATTATTATTTGGTAGAGTGTGTACACTCATAAAGCTCTATGTCTCTGATCTTTGTGTTTCCAGTGCTCCCCTCCTGCTCCTTAAATGAGTATGTGTGTGCCAGTGGAGGGTGTGTGTCGGCCAGTCTGAGATGTGATGGACAGGACAACTGTCTGGACGGGTCAGATGAGGTGGGTGTGGCTCTGCTTGGTACTCATCTATAGCAATCAAACTATACTTATTTACTGCACCTTTTTTGTTTATTTACAAAAAAGTTACAGTAAGTAATGTCCAGTGCAGTAAAAAAAGTGATTTTCTTGTGTTTTTTATATATATATATATATATATATATATATATATATATATATTTCCACACTATGAGGTTGGAATAATGCTGTGAAATTGTGAAAATAATTATAATGCCCTTTTAGTGTAAGACCAGTATGCAAAGGCCGCCTGAAACTCCAGCCTGTTTTAGTGGGACAGAGTTTTGGCCTGACTGGTGACATAACCAGGCGGTACATTAGTTAAAAGACCAATAAGAAAGGTTTAGAACTCTCTATCTGCCAATAAGAGCTAGTTTCAATTTCCCCCTCCACACTCAGACCACTCCCAGACAGTCCTAGCAAAATTCTTGCTTGAGAAATTGCTCTTTGCTAAGAATACATTTTTGTTTCTTATTAACCATTTTAATTGAAAACAATCACACTAAGGTACTTAATTGTTAACCACAAATTAGTTGATATTGAGATAAAAACGACTGCATTGGACCTTTAATACGGCAAAGATTATATATACCTATTTGTAAGGATGGTCCCTACATCTTTTGGTGTCCAGTGTAAGGTGAATTCCTAACAGAATAGAAAAGGATGTGTGTAAAGTCTCGACTGTGTTTGACATCTAATACTATATAATGCTGTTTTGTGTTGCCATGTTGCCAGGCGGGCTGCGTGAAGGAGTGCAAGGAAGACGAGTTCCTGTGTCTGAACCATGCCCACTGTATCCCACGGAGATGGCGCTGTGACGACACTTTTGACTGTGTGGACCATAGCGACGAGGAGAACTGCAATCAAGGTACAACAGGGCTGGACATACTCACTAAACATGCCAGTGTGCTAGAAAACTATTGGTTTTCTATACAGGTCCATCTTCATTTTCTTTTAATATACAGGCAACATGTCCTACTACAGTAGAGACATGCATTTCAGGTGTTGCGCACACACACGCACACACGCGCGCGCACACACACACACACACACACACACACACAGTGAGGAAGGCACAAGCTGAAACATATGCAGCCACTGAATGTTCTAGCAGGACATGTTACCTGTATAAGAAATGTAACAAATATTAAATTGCAACTGGGGGCAGAGTTGAGCATGTTCACTGGAACACACTAACACAGAACACATGCCTGCCAATATGGTACACACATTATGTTTTCTTCCTTCTCAGCTTAGGTAGAATCAATTGCAGCCCGCCTAGTTTTCACAGTGCAATGAATGTCACGATCAGTGGGGGATTCGAACTCACACATGGCTAGTAGCGTAGCAACCACCGCTCTAGCCATGTGTTTGTTGTGAAAGGTGTACAACACAATAGTCCTACTCTGGCCAAGCAAAGGTCATTTCTCTAACAAGAACATTCTTTCATTCAGACACTATAGTGCTAGCACAATGCTGTTGAATATGAAGTTTTGAAGGAAATGGAAAAGACGACCTTCTGAAAGAAAGAAAGCCCACGGGCACTGCTGCTCACCTTCAGTCTGTAATTGCAGGCATCTTCTTCTGCCGTCCCGATGAGTTCATTTGCAACAACACCTTGTGCAAGCTCCACGCGTGGGTGTGTGATGGCAAGGACGACTGTGGAGACAACTCAGACGAGGACACAGAGATGTGTGGTGGGTTGAAATAACGTCTCTCACTTAGATGTTTTCTCAAAGGTGTTTGATGGATATTTTATTAGGTATTACTTACATATTTCATGTAAGGTAATATTCATGGTTGAAATGGTGAATTTCTTAAAGAAAATGAATGTCCTTTTTATGAAGGAGTTGAATGGACTATAATGGAATATGTTGAATGAACTAAAGTGTATTTGACTGTTTGGAATACTTGTGTGTTTCTTCTCCCCTCCAGCCAAACTTCCTTGTCCTCCTACACGGCCACACCGATGTAGAAATGACCGTGTGTGTCTGCGCCCTGACCAAGTGTGTAACAAGGTGGATGACTGTGGGGATAACTCGGACGAGAAGGAATGTGGTGAGTTTATACCAGTTCAAACATGACATTTTTCTTCATCAAGAATGTTGAACTAAGGAGGTTGATTTTCCAATCTAACTTTATTCCTAATTGCATCAAAAACTGTGTATTAGTCAAGTTCCTTTAATATCCCTAGAAACTCAAAGCCACATCGTTCTTTGAATCTTGGCTACTATCAGCATTTTTATAAAGATGTCTCAAAACACCACCCATGCTTTCATGCAAATTTCATTTATTCTCTGTTGCCGATGTGGTCTTTCTATCCGATGTGTGTTTGGGCCCTGTGTGTGTCCCAAAACAGAGGTGGTGTCTGGCCGACCCAGGCCGTGTGGGAAAGCAGAGTTCACCTGCAGTACCCAGCGCTGCATCCCAGCCCAGCTGCAGTGTGACCTCTTCAATGACTGTGGGGACGGGGGCTCGGACGAGCAGGACTGCAAGGCCTGTGCGTGTGTGTCACACAGATCAATATCCTGCTGTTTAGATGGAAGTAATAAATGTCACTAGGAAGGAACTGGATGTGTGAGATAATCTAGGGCTCTTATGCTAGATCCAAGGGTTAAATGACAGAACATTTATGGTAGTAACATATTTGCTGTGTGTTTTTCTGTCCTGTGAAAGTTGTTCTCTTGGCTTCCACACATCAATGAAGCAACTTTTTGCAAGCATGTACAATGTTTAGGAATGTGTTTTCATGTGCAATCAAAGTGTTGTTTTCAATTGTAGTTTCCCATGGAGACGTATGTGGAAAGAAGTCAAACCCATGTGGGGAGGATGCAATTTGCAATCAGACAAACACAAGTTCAATATGTCATTGTAAATCTGGCTTTAGGAGAAATCTAAAGACTGGCCAGTGTGAAGGTACCGTATGACCTCTTTCTCCTCACTGTTCAATTGGACAGAATGTTTACTGTAATAATGAAATTCTATAATGTAACTAATGTAACTAATGTGGTTAGATATCATGTACATAATGTAGCCGTCCGTGGATGATGAACAATATACATAACATGGCTTTCCAAGTAGGTGTTTATAGTGTTTATAGTAGCTGACTGCAGGAATGTCCACCAGTGCAGTTGCCAGATAATTGAATGTTCATTTCTCTACCATAAGCCACCAATCTTGAAATTGTTGCATGTTGCGTTTTTTTTTGTTCAGTATATATTGTTTTTACCCAATTAGAATATACAATAGATATCCTCACATCGATAGGTTGGGACTATATGAACCATTTTTTATTTGAGAGGTATGGCAGCTTAGTAACTGACTGATTTTTATTTTTTCTCCTCAGAAATCAATGAGTGTCTTGGGTTTGACATGTGTGCTCACTATTGTACAAACACTAAAGGATCCTACAAGTGTACTTGTGACAAGAATTTTAAGGAAATCAATGGAAACTGTATAGTAAAAGGTATGGACCATTTTATTACTGTACTGTATGTGCTAACTGAAGACAATTGAACTATCAAAAACCTTGATGTGTATCTTATACTATGATTGTTTCAATAGAGATGTTATTTTTTTTCTAAATGAATTACAACTTTAGCATAAACTAAGTATAGTATGAATTTCTATAAACTGCAACATTTTCTTGAATATTGTATACCATTTATTTGAATTGAATAGTTTTTTTCAATAGCTATTAAGGTAACACTGTACTCCCATACAGTACTGTACCATTAGCACTCTTGTAAATATACTGTCATAGTCATCAGATTTGGTATTTTTGGTATTTTACTAGGATGAACTTTACATTAAGATGGCAGGATTGTATAAGTAACACTGAATGTATACAAAACCAGCCATTTAACCATGTAAGGAGTATAATAACTGAGTCTGCATCTGTTTCTGATGTGACCAATAAGGATTATATTAATAATGGATTAATAATGATTGCCAATATTCACTAACAGCTATTCCACAACTTTCCACTAAAGTATTAATGTTACGGGTGTATACCCCACTGTGATACACTGCATTGTGATACATATTCATCTATCCCACTATTCCTACTGATTGGCACCATGGGTAGTAGTAATTATAAATGACTGGTCTTGTTGCTATGCGATTATGTATTATTATCCTGATCATGTGATGTGGCGGTTTCCTGGACGCAGATTAAGCCTAGTTCTGGAATAAAAAGCACTTTCAATGGAGATTCTCTATTGGACTTGCCTTTTAGTCCAGGACTAGGCTTAATCTGTGTCCAGGAAACTACCCCATGATGTTTATATATGAATGATGACTTGATTACATATATTAGAGAATACTTTGCTTCTGTAAATGAAATGATGCTGTCAAACTGTTGTTTAAAACCCCAAATGGAATTGAGCCACTTTTCATTTTCTTTGCATATTAATAACTCAACAACGGGCAGGACCAGAAGATCGAGTGCTCTACATAGCTAATGACACTGAAATCCGAAGTTTTGTGTATCCATTTAACCAGAGCCATGGACACAAATTCCTCACTCGCATCGAGGACAATGCCCGCATTATTGGGATGGATGCTCTGTTACACCAACAAAAGTTTATCTGGGCTACACAGTTTAACCCTGGTGGACTTTTTTACAAAGAAATCCTAGACAAGAGTCAAAGTAAAACTAATGTCGGAAACATAGTAAGTATCACCAAAGGTGTGGTTGGAAAGTCTACTTTACTTTTTAATGTGTTATTGAATGTACGATTTGTACATTAAATATCCATATGCTAATATAAGTAGCCCATTACAAGATATGTATGTTTCTTTCTTTTGTAAAGCCATTGAAGCTACATTATGTCTTGGTTATTGCATTTGAGGACAATGAATTATAGAATGATTATAGCAATGAGAGCTTGAACACAGCAGTGAGCGCTTGAAGATTAAATGTATAACTCATACAGTCATATATCTTATTAATGTGTGTGAGCAAGAGAACAGAACATTAGCAAGGTGCCATGCTTTTCCCAGTTATTGTTTGACCTAAAGTAAGGAATGTCTCGGATGTAGATATGCCTACTGACAAAGTCGGAGAAAGCTAGCACAATGTTTTTAAATAAATTACACACATCTTTCAATGTCATATGAAGATACTCTTATTCTAAGACCATGATGTACATTGATCTAAAGTTTGAGTCATTGTTGTCACATTGGAAACATTGCATAAAGTATTATGGGATCATTTGTAAGACTTCTTACACATTTAGCATAGGCTACTAAACCTTTTCTAGAATCAAGTATTGCATTAGACATACCTGTATCACGTTTGATAGTGGTCAGAATAGTGAGTGCATCTAAATAAACCAATAGACAACATGAATGTTAGAAGTTTCAAGTTCATTTGCCATGTGTAATACAAATACCTTGGAAGTCTTCGTCATGTTCACGATTTCATGTTTACAAGCTCTCATTTCCCTTGCAGTGTTCAGACTTCCGTAGACCAAGGGATGTGTCTGCTGACTGGATTACAGGAAATATCTATTGGACAGACCACTCTCGGATGCACTGGTTCAGCTATTACACAGCCCACTGGACTAAGCTCAGATACTCTATAAACGTGGGCCAGCTCAGAGGGCCAAATTGCACCCGTCTGATAACTGACATTGCAGGAGAGCCTTACGCCATTGCTGTCAACCCAGCCCGAGGGTAAGAGCATTCTTTTCAAACCATGTCAAATTTCATCATTATGTTTTCACTTTATACTTTTTTGCTTTGTCATTATTTTGGAACTCTGCCGGAGGAAGACAGCAGTGCAATTTTAAAAGATACATCCAAGATTGTATCCAAGATTTGTTTTCTTACTGATTTTTTTAAAGCTTAAGTATAGACAAGGATTCCAGGGATTCTTTAAGTATAGACAGGGATGTGTTTAATCCCGTTATCCATGAAGACCAGGGGCCTCATTATCAAAGGTGCTTTTTATCCTGCAAAAGTTGGCAAGAATTATCTTTTTTTTCCAGCAGCAGACCCACCTAATTTTCACTTGAAAAATAGTTGTGTTTAATAGGCTAAATTACACATTCTGTTAACATCTGACTCCAGAGTGATCTGTTCTTGCAATTTGTAGTCTATGATATTTCAGATTTAGAAATAATAATTTTTCATGTAGTAGTTTGGATGTATTGAGATACTTTTTAAAAGTAACTTTAGTTAAGTAAACTATGTTTTTCTAAGGGTAGCTTCCAGTGTGAAGTGATTGGTAGCTTGGTTATATTTTCAGAGTAGCTTCCCCAACACTGACCATGCGTACACACAACTTCTAGAAGGTTGATCAACTGTATTGCAAGCAAATATGCTTATTGTTCGTTTGGGGGAAATGGGAGGTGTTTGATGCACAGGGATTATAATAATGGTAGGCTAATAAAAAAACATAGGCCTAATGATTAAACAGATGCATTTGCCATTGGTAAGGAGATTGCATAGCAGCATGTTGTCTAATATATTTTTATTTCACTTTTATTAAATAGGCCTAAATCATAATCATATTGCAGGACATGTCTCTCTTCTTTTCTGACATAACTAGTTTAAATTATTCCCACTAAACAACAAATAGTAGGCCACCATTTATCAATCGCTCATTCAATAGCCAAGCATGCTGGAAAGTAAATAGACCGGTAGTCTTGACAGTAGACCTAATCCTATGTGACAGTATGGGTAGGCTCCAGTATTGCTGTGCGATTAGGAGCGCAACATCATAGCCTAACCTATTTAATTTAGAGCCTATACCAAAGCAGGAGATAGAGACACAATCATGTATTGATAAACAAAATATTGAACATCGTGTCTTTTGCATGGAATTGTGGGCTGTAGCTCTTAAATTGTTCAAAAGGACAATCAATCTTCCAGAATGTGCAGCCAGTGTTTAGCACTCACTAGGCAGCATGCATTTTTAGTTTGGAAAAGTCACTGCAGCATTCTGCCCAAACAGAAGTGTGATAATTGCGCTTTCTTTTAGGAATTATCATGGCCTAGTTCAACATCTCCAAATCTTACAGCAAATGAGGGAGGGCATTTTTATTACCATAAAAGGTGAATGGAGGGCATTTTCCAGGCAGGGTTTTAGCGCTCGCTCACGGCCACACAAATATAATATGTCTCTGATTCATCAATTAAATAAATATGTACAGTACCAGTCAAAAGTTTGGACACGCCTTTTCATTCAAGGGTTTTTCTTTATTTTTATTATTTTTGGCGTTGTAGAATAATAGTGAAGACATCAAAACTATGAAATAACACATATGGAATCATGTAGTAACCCAATTGAGATGGTTCGAGATGAGTTGGACCGCAGAGTGACGGAAAAGCAGCCAACAAGTGCTCAGTATATGTGGGAACTGTATATGTGGGAACTACATGATTCCATATGTGTTATTTCATAGTTTTGATGTCTTCACTATTATTCTACAATGTAGAGAATAGTACAAATTAAGAAAAACTATGTTATGGACATCTAACAGGAAATGCTTATCTTTGTATCTTCTACAGGATGATGTACTGGACAGTAATAGGTGATCATTCTCATATTGAGGAGTCGGCTATGGATGGGTCCATGCGTAGGATCCTCTTGGAGAAGAACCTCAGGAGACCAACAGGTATCTATCTACAGAACATGATCATATTAATCTGCAAGTCCATACTTATCTTTTCATTGAGACGGGATGTTGTAGACTAGCCTAGTCCCAGATCTGTTTGTGCAGTCTTGGCAATGACAACGACCATAGGAGTTGGCAAGACAGTACAACCCGATCTGGGACCAGGCTAGTTGTAGACTAGAGGATAGATATGTTTGAAAATAAGGCCATGGAAAAAAGTAAATGAATGTGTCTGACACACCAAACCTGTTGTGATGGTCCTGGGGGAGACACTTAGTGCTGATCTACTTTTTAAAAGATGGTTTGGCCTCCTTTAATGCAAGGGACCCATGCACTGTCTCTGCCAAGGTAGGGGGAATTTATCATCTGTGGAAAAACACACACCCATTTAATCGCCATGACAACTTGGGTCATTTATCCAGTCAAACACATGATAGAAAATCATTTTATAAAAAGGGAAATGTAGGGCATAACACCAAAAGTCTGTCATCAAAAGATAATACAAATATACTGGTATACTGTATAGGTCCTGTAATATGATTCAACGTTAATGACTTTCTGGCGAATGCTTAGAAAGTGAGATACCTTACGGAGATAAATAAAATAACTTTCTATTTATGCAGTCTATCCACAGCCTAATGCTGTTTAGAACCTGAGGGCTGTCGGGATGAAGGCGTCCATATTGATCTTTACACAATTCATAAGGAAAATAAATCTCTTCCTCTCATCCTCCCCAGGTCTGGCCATCGATTACTTTAACCAACGTTTGTACTGGGCTGATCCTGAGCTCTCCGAGATAGGCAGTGTGAGATTGGATGGGTCGGACCCTCTGGTGGCAATCAGGGACAGACACGGTAACACCACCACTGAGAACAAAACAAAGATTGACTATCCAAGCACATACTAGCTACTGATGTGATCATTTGTTTAATTTCCTCTACATTTTATCAAAAGATTGCTACAATAATAGTGTGTGTGTGTGTGTGTGTGTGTGTGTGTGTGTGTGTGTGTGTGTGTGTGTGTGTGTGTGGCTATTGCAAGCTGTTAAACAATCGGTGTAGTATAGTACTACACACAGATCATGTTTCCTACTAACTACTAGTTCTGTCCTGGGATTTACAAACCCTCATTAAAACTACAACACGTTGTTCATGGTCATATGCTTCTTTCCACCCTGCCTTTATTCTGTTTCCACGGCTGTGTTTCCAGGAATATCCCAGCCATACAGGATTGACATATTTGAAGACTACATCTACGGGACTGGGCTGAAACACGAGGTCTTCAAAGTTCACAAGTATGGAAAACAGCCTGTGGAGTTTCTCCACTTGGGTCTCGAGAAAACGACCAATGTCATGATCTCCCATCGATACAAGCAGCAAGATGGTAAATAAATAAAATCTACAATTTTTCAGTGGGTATTTTAATGAATACCAGTGTTAATGAGGGGCATGGGTAATACAGGGAAATTATCAAGGTTGTGTAATGTGGATATTGAAAATAGCAGCTGAACGGCCTTCTAGTGTAAATGCAAGCATAAGAAGGGCAATTAACATGATATTACAGTAACAAACAAGACGTCAATGCACCAATGTAGCATTGATATTCTAGATGGTTATGTGGGTCTAACTCCTGAATGGAAGAGCGTATAGTGTTCTTGAGCTAGTTTTTCATTTTCTCAAGTGTGGGACATGAGAGAGTCATCTCATTTCCCATGATAGGACCAATATATTTCACATTCTCTGCTTCTCTACTTGGTTGCTATTTATTATCTGTGTATTGTTAATGTTTATGGAGCGTCGGACATATCCGTCTTGGCTTGGGATTTTCTTCAGTAAAGGGCAGCTGAACCGTTCTCCAAAGACTCATTAGTCCAGCCATGTAGCCTACTCTTTGGGCAGTAAAAGTTACTGCACATCTTGCAGAACAGAAAGACCATGAGTGTTGGTTTGTAGTCTTTAGCGAAACACACTGACGCCCTCTTCTTTCGCTAGCTTTGATCTACAATGATTCCTGTAACCCCGAACACAGCAAATCTGTGTAATTGTTTTTTTTTCTATTTCATTGAAAACCCAAACACTTCAATTGACTTATTGGAGCAAAATGGCAGCATGCTGCTGATATTGTGCATATCGAAGTAGTGTTTGCTAACAGGGCATAGTAATCCTCTAGGACTAGGCATTGAGTGGAATGTGGATCATGTCTCTTGTTGATTTTGAATAGCAATACATTTGTGGATAGTATGAACGAAGTCATACGGTTTAGCCTCTTCCCTCTCTATGTTGTCAAATATACAATTTTTTTAAAATGTTTAATTGAAGAATAGTAAAGACATGAACGTGTTTTGTTTGATGGCTGTATTGAAGCTTCGGCTACCGTTTGCCTCTTGTCTTGTTGCAGCGGTCAACCCATGCCTGAGAATGAACTGTGACTTCATGTGTCTACTGAACCCAATGGGTGCCACCTGCACTTGTCCAGAAGGGAAGGTACTGATCAACGGCTCCTGCAGTGATGTCAACATCTCAGGTAAACTATTCAAGACCCCTGCCGAAACTTCACTTACTGGCTGCCAACACAATATCACCTCTAAAACTGCTACGGTAGACAATCCAGCTGAGATGGCACTTGGCCAATGCAAATTAATGAAGTCAGATCTTTCTGAATCGCTCAGCATTTTGGGTACTTCAAAATAAGACTTGAATGTGGAAGTGCATGTTTTGAAATGATAACATAAGATGACATGCTTGTACAGTATCATGCTCTTTCTCCTGGACCAGCTAAATGACACTGATGATGATTGATAGTTTAGAAGGTACTTCAGAAAACCTGTCCAAGTTCAGCATAATGAACATGCTGTGCATTGTTGTATTGTAGGCGAGCTGTGCCGGCCACCGTGTGAGAACGGCGGGCGTTGCCTGGCCAATGAGAAGGGGGACTGGCGCTGCTACTGCTGGCCTGACTTCTCTGGAGAACGCTGTGAGGTCAACCACTGCACCGACTACTGCTTCAACGGAGGCACCTGCATGGGCTCACCCCTGGGTGAGTCTGCTGTTAAAATCCATATATTGATTGGTAGAAAAATGTATGGATTGATCAGAGCGGGATTGACATAAGGCGTTATGTGCCCACAGGTCTTTACTCAAAAGTAGTTAAGTCGTTAAGAACTCTCTGGGTTGTTGGGAGTGGTCAGTATCTAAAGGTGCTTGTGCTACAACAGTCTTACAACATGGATTGATTGATTGATTGATATAGGTAGAATAAGCATGAAGCATAATAGAGACAAGACATGTTAATAACTGAACCGATCATGTCTCTTATTATTATTATTATTATTATTCATATATTTATTATCATTGGCCTGTTATTCTCCCCTCTTCGGAGGACAAAAATAAACTTTGTTTTTCCAGCTTTTTTTTTTGTCGTTACGTGTATTCATACACACATTTGACAATTTGTCTCATTGTTAGTTTGCCACTCATCCTGACTAACATGGATAAACTAAAATAGTGCAGAGCACTTGAGTTTTACTTCACGTCTCCCTGCTAAAAACCAGTCAATCGATTACATAATGCATGCAAGAGGGCAATTATTCACAACATCTCAGTCTCTTAGAACTGGTGGACTCACAAGAGCAATTACCCATAGAGATAGATACATTTGGATTGCTGTGATTTTCCTGACTGTTACATTTAGTTTTGAAGATTCGTGAAAATGTGAAATCGTTTCATGGTTTTGTAAACCTTGAAAATTATAAAAGTCAATTTTAGAGAGTGTGCTAAATATAGTAGCTGAGTGTTGAATGCTAACACATATATAAAAACTGTAATTGAACAGTCAGAGTAGTTTTAATGCTCCTGTCATTACTGGGGGTAGATCAAGTATTCAGAGACTGGTCTACAACTTTGATTTGAATGGTTTAGTCTGGGAAGTGAAATGTTTGCCCTTAAAACATATATTTTCTCATCTCTTCTCGTAATAAATGTGTCATCTTGCCCAGGGGGAATTTGATAGTTTGGGAATAATATGTTGAGAACATGTTGGTGTCCTCAGTCAATTGACTTCAAGCTGTCAGCCTTTGTATTATGACAGCAGCATTTGGCTAATGAGCTAGACAGATGCCTGATATGTGTCAGTGATATGTAATAACATTCTGTTTTTTAGGAGACAAATATGTGATTGAAACGAAGTGAGTATCACAGAGGGATTTTAAATTAGTTGGAGAGTTGGAGGCAGGGTTTCTCAATCTTGTTTGGTTCACCAGCCCAGTCAGTATTATATGATCTGTATTATATGACGAATGGTACCCTCATTTATGGCCAATGCCGTCGAAGAGGAGTGAAACAAAGTGATGGGACATTTGTTCCGCTGCTGGGCATACAGTCACTGACTATTCTGTGTGCTGTTCATCCATGCTAGAAGACTGAGATTTTTTTCATAAAGTAAGAGGTTTCGCTGTGTTGAGCACACATCCCGAGGCTTGGGGAGTATTGTTCAAAATGAGCGATGGAAGCAGAGCTTGGGAGAGCTTATTGTTAATGTCTTTCCTCAAGAACCCCAGTTTGGTGATGGAAGAGAACAAGTCTCGCTGGAGGTCTCGCTGGAGGCACCCACTGTAATCAATTAAAGGACTGGAAATATTTCTCTCTGACCTCCAGGGACCTTGTGTTATCAAGGACCTTTTACCTTGGGTTTTTCAGATACTTGATACTCAACTTTGGGAACAAACACACACGTCCTCAACACTTGAGTTATAGTATCTTTGTAATAAACAATGTAAATGGAATTGTTAGCCAAACTCTCAATCCTCTCCTCTCCTCCCGCCATCCCTCCAGGGAAGCCAACATGTCGGTGCCCTGTAGGGTTTACAGGTCCGTTCTGTGAGAAGCGGGTGTGTGATTACTACTGTCTGAATGGTGGTACCTGTGATGTCAGCCTAGGGAACCAGCCGGTGTGCCGCTGCATGGCAGAGTATACTGGAGACCGCTGTCTGTACCGTGAGTAAAGGGATCCAATTACGTATGGACTCTTGGGGGTGCCTAATGTCTCTTGAGGGTGCCTGAGGTCAAATATATTTTTGTGGGGGCCCAAATATATATTTCAAGTCCCATGGAGAGCCACTGATTTGTTATGAGGAGCACAGCCCTCCCTTAAAATCATGTCATGTATTTCCAACCATAGGCCAATCCACCAGCAATAGCAACAAACTACACATAAATATTTGACCTTAACACAATCAGTATCAACCTACCCTGTAGCATTCCCAAGATCACTAAAGAACATGAATAAACAACAATAGCTGACCATTTATATTCAGTCACACTCTCTAGAAATATGATATCTTTTTAGTTTTGCATATTTAAGGTTCCAACGACAACAATAAATACTAAATCAAACAATGAATTGTTTTGGAGTTTTTTATTCCAGAAAGGGCATTTCATAGCTACAAATACCGTGTGGGTGAGAGAGTAATTCTAAATGCCACTCTAAACAACCTTTGGGGGTTTCTGTGCTGCACTGATAAAATATTTCCTTTCCTTATGTTGGCTTTGTCATTATAAATTGTGGGGAAAACAATTTCAACTGACGCCATTGCTGCGTTTCTACTCTAACTTGCCCAAGGGGTGATACGTTTTCATCTATGAACAAGATGCCATTTGATACAGATAATTAATTCTCATTAAAGGCCTGTAAAAATGTTATCAAACCAACTAAAACTATGCTCCCATTTCCTTAATATGAAATGCTCCTCTTTCTCTCCTCTATATCTCTCTCTTTTTCTGGTCTCTCTCTCCTCTGACAGACATCTGCCACCACTACTGTGTAAACTCCAAGGCCTGTACATTGTCCAGTAGTGGCCATGTAGAGTGCGTGTGTCCAGCCAAATACGAGGGCAACAAGTGTGAGGTGGACAAGTGTCTGAGGTGCCATGGAGCACCTTGCCTCGTCAACGATGACACAGGAGATGTGGTCTGCAAGTAAGTTGTTAGCATCTCACAACATTACTTTATATTCTATGTTGGGTTAATGCCTTAGAGCTAATGCTTGATGTACTGTAGTTGAAAGTCTTCCATGTATTGTATTTTCAATGGTTATAATGCATTAACATTCCACAGCTTCACATTTTTCAAGACCGTTTACACAGAAAATAGGTTATCAATCAGTAGTCTTGCAAACTCAAACAATGAAAGAAAGACAGAAATTGTGGGCCACCACTCAGTGACAGCAGCTTTCCTCTGTTTTCCTTCAGCTGTACTAATGGCAGGATGGCACCCAGCTGTCAGCTATGTGACGGCTACTGTTACAACGGAGGTACCTGTCACCTGGACCCTGACACCAATCTGCCCTTCTGTCAGTAAGTACAGTAACTACCTACTAGCAATAGCCTGGAATAACAATAGCCTAGGAAAGTTATCTACTCTATTCTTACTTTATTCTTTGTTTAATCTTCATTGCCATTCAGTTATGCCAAACAAGCCGGCCTAAAGTGAAACCAAATCTCCTTGGGCTTTTTTTCTAATGATTGATTTTTGAAGGTGGTGGTGGAGTAGGGGAGTTTATTTTTAACACAGGGCTAAGATCCTAAGTAGAGAGGGTGTTTGACACCAGTGGGCGCAGGCCATGTCACAGCAAGAGACAGGATGATATGGCTCAATAAGATAATGAGTCACACCTGCCTCTACATGAGAGGCTTTGATGTGGGTATAGATCTTTAAAAAGCTAACCCTCTGTGGCAGTGTAGAAGAAAGGAAGCTCTGCATGGGGTACAGCTACAGAAAGTAACCACAAACTAAAACTACTGAAACATTACTGTTCAGAACGAATCTCACTGTTCGTTTGTCATTGTGTCATTGTGGTAGGCTTCAGGAGAAAGCGTATACAGTATTTTGATCTTCAGTGATAAGGAGTGTGTTATACAAGTAATGAGCAGCAGAAACTCCATGGCAATGACTGGTAGAGGACAATCGGTTGGCTCCAGAGACCTGTGGGAATCATCCAAGAGAATGTATGCTCTGCGGTTCTGGTGGTCCACAAAGATTAATTTCAGCTCCGTTATAATCAGGTGTGGTTCAATGTTAAAGACCTCCCCACGGAGATGATTGGAAATCCCTCTGAAAAGGGAAACCTTGTTGCTCGAACGATCTTTTTTACTGCCCCCATTGCCCATTGTAGTTAAAATGAAATTTGTGGCCATGACTGGCAAGATTCAAGGGATAGAATCAATTTCTATGCAAATGATCCCATCTCATTTTCCACGAGGTTAACAGATCTTGATAATGTGGTTTATTCATTGGCTGCGAGGCATAGAGATTAGGTTAGATGATGGATACGTCTGTGTCAAGAAATCATAATGTTTGACCTTAAACTATAACAGAGTAAATTAATATCTTATCCAAGCCACCCGAGAAACTCCACAGGCAGAAAAATCCTCATTGAGATGGTAATTTTCAGATAACTGTCTTAAAGGTCTAAGGGATTTTCAAAACTCATCAATGTGTTCCGCCAGTAAATATAATCAGTGTATATAAACATAAAGTGGGCATAATAATCGGTTTGATGAATTCACAGGGCACAGACTGTTTATCAAAATCAACATGTTCATAAATAATTATTTCTGTTTATTTTTCTGTATTAAAAATATTCTGTTCATTTTTTTGAAATACTGTAAATAAGCATAGTGTGAATTGATAACAACTGAAAAACCTTATTTTTTGCCTCAATGGATGTGGTTGTCTTTAGCTTAGCTAACCATAACGTTTCTAGATTAGTTTTAGTAAAACATTTTTTGCATGAATGATAGAAACATGAAAGTTTACCAAGGGACTAATCTATTAAAGTATTTTGGAACAAATCTGTCGTATTTTGTTTGTTGCCATGTTGAAGGGTTTCAAGCTGCCTATACAATACCTACCCTGGTCGTTTTTATCAATATCACTCCACCACACTGTTTTACAGCTGCACGTCAGGGTTCAAGAACCAACGTTGTGATGAGCTGGCCAACCCATGTGATTACTTCTGTCAGAATGAGGGGATGTGCACTATCACTGCCCTTAACAAACCACGCTGCAAGTAGGTCCCTTCCTCACTTCCTGTGGCTGTTCCAGAGGTCTCACCCCACCCCCCCCACCCTCTCGTCATTCAGCTCCATTTCAGCCAGTGTGATGGTCTACATAACACTTTTCCCACTATAATACAGTACCTACCCCCTCTTTAACTCGCTGCTAACCATCCACATCTTATTCAGCCCGAGCTGACATGCCCTTCGAGTAACATTAAAGTGATGATGTGACGTGACATGTGAATATAGGGGACCTGTTGTGACCTGCATGTATGGTGACTAATTTTGCAATGCGAATTGGGAGACAGGAAAATGTGGACCTTTAACTTTGAGTTGCATAGTATTTAGTTATGAAATAAGTACCTTCAACAGCATGTCAATAGTTTTGTTTTAGAATCGATTTCAAACCATTTTCTGTTCATCAGATCTTACCTAGTATTTTCCCTAACAACATTGTATTTGATCTTTTTTCCCATTAAAATTCAGGATTGTCCGTGCTGTGACATTCTTTCTATGGGGGAATGATTCATTTTTTGTATGTGTGAGATGCTATTCTCATTCTTATTCCTGATTGTTTGGTGTTGTGATTCATGGAGTGCATGTAATTTAGTATAATTTCATACCTTCCGTCACCATCCAGTTGCAGCCGTCAGATCACTCATGCTTTACAGACACATCAGCGTCAATCACGTCCAATTGGAAATCACCTCCTCTAACTAGGGTCATTCATCACTCCCATTGGATACCATCCAAACAGCAAACCAGATGACTCCTTGTTTTCTCACAGTTTTTTGCTGAATATTCATCATGTTAATCAGTATGTTATCTACTCCTCACTAAATGTAGATGTCTTCTGTGTTCTTTATATCAAATCTACTGGACTAAATCTGTAATATTTTTATCCATGGTTTAGTGTCTCCTTTGTTCCTATAGTGATCTTTCTATGTGGGGATTAAGGTAGAGAGCGCTAAGGCCTATGGTTGATTTTCTCATCTCTGATTGGTCTGTTCCAGGTGCTCAGCCAATTGGGCAGGGACACAGTGTGAAAGGCCCGCCCCTAAAAGCAGCAGATCGGACAACACCAGTGGAAGTGAGTTCAGGAGTCACATTACTCACCCAGTGTCATACATAACCAAAAGGCTAACCAGAGGATGGCTATCGTTAGGTGGATTGTCGACACGTATGCCTAACTATAAACAGAGATCAAGAGGCGAAGTGAGATGGTCCACTCCCATCAAAATCTGTCCAAGTGGAAATACACCGATAAGCAGACAGATTTTTTTTTTTCACCTTTATTTAACCAGGTAGGCCAGTTGAGAACAAGTTCTCATTTACAACTGCGACCTGGACAAGATAAAGCAAAGCAGTGAGACACAAACAACAACACAGAGTTACACATGGAATAAACAAACGTACAGTCAATAACACTATAGAAAAGTCTATATACAGTGTGTGCAAATGAGGTAAGATTAGGGAGGTAAGGCAATAAATAGGCCGTAGTGGCAAAGTAATTACAATTTAGCAATTAAACACTGGAGTGATAGATGTGCAGAAGTTGAATGTGCAAGTAGAGATACTGGGGTGCAAAGGAGCAAAAACAATTAATTACAATATGGGGATGAGGTAGTTGGATGGGCTATTTACAGGTGGGCTATGTACAGGTACAATGATCTGTAAGCTGCTCTGACAGCTGATGCTTAAAGTTAGAGAGGGAGATATGAGTCTCCAGCTTCAGTGATTTTTGCAATTCGTTCCAGTCATTGGCAGCAGAGAACTGGAAGGAAAGGAGGCCAAAGGAAGAATTGGCTTTGGGGGTGACCAGTGAAATATACCTGCTGGAGTGCGTGCTACGGTTGGGTGCTGCTATGGTGACCAGTGAGCTAAGGCGGGGGTTTACCTAGCAAAGACTTATAGATGACCTGAAGCCAGTGGGTTTGGTGATGAATATGAAGCGAGCGCCAGCCAACGAGAGCATACAGGTCACAGTGGTGGGTAGTATATTGGGCTTTGGTGACAATACGGATGGCACTGTGATAGACTGCATCCAATTTGCTGAGTAGAGTGTTGGAGGCTATTTTGTAAATGACATCGCCGAAGTCAAGGATCGGTAGGATAGTCAGTTTTACGAGGGTATGTTTGGCACATGAGTGAAGGATGCTTTGTTGCGAAATAGGAAGCCGATTTCATTTTGGATTGGAGATACTTAATATGAGTCTGGAAGGAGAGTTTACAGTCTAACCAGACACCTAGGTATTTGTAGTTGTCCACGTATTCTAAGTCAGGGCCGTCCAGAGTAGTGATGCTAGACGGGCGAGCAGGTGCGGGCAGCGATCGGTTGAAGAGCATGCATTTAGTTTTACTTGCATTTAAGAGCAGTTGGAGGCCACTGAAGGAGAGTTGTATGGCATTGCAGCTCGTCTGGAGGTTAGTTAACACAATGTCCAAAGAAGGGCCAGAAGTATACAGAATGGTGTCGTCTGCGTAGAGGTGGATCAGAGAATCAATAGCAGCAAGAGCGACATCATTGATGTATACCTAGAAAAGAGTCGGCCCGAGGATGAACCCTGTGGCACCCCCGTAGAGACTGCCAGAGGTCCAAACAACAGGCCCTCCGATTTGACACACTGATCTCTGTCTGAGAAGTAGTTGGTCAACCAGGCGAGGCAGTCATTTGAGAAACCAAGGCTGTTGAGTCTGCCAAAAAGAATGTGGTGATTGACAGAGTCGAAAGCCTTGGCCAGGTCGATGAATACGGCTGTACAGTATTGTCTTTTATTGATGGCGGTTAAGATATCGTTTAGGACCTTGAGCATGGCTGAGGTGCACCCATGACCAGCTCCGAAACCAGATTGCATAGCGGAGAAGGTACGGTGGGATTCAAAATGTTCGGTGATCTGTTTGTTATCTTGGCTTTTGAAGACCTTAGAAAGGCAGGGTAGGATAGATATAGGTCTGTAACAGTTTTTGTCTAGTGTCTCCCCCTTTGAAGAGGGGGATGACTGCGGCAGCTTTCCAAACTTTGGGGATCTCAGACGTTACGAAAGATAGGTTGAACAGGCTAGTAATAGGGGTTACAACAATTGCAGGCCGCCTGCCTTCCCAACATTGAGACAACAACTCCCATTTTTAGGTGGAGACAAGACCATCTCGTCATTATATACAGTATCCCTGCTATAAAACTCAACTCCACATTTCATTCTAAATGCCTGTGGCTTGAAAAATACATTTTTTCAACTATAAAAATGTTTCTTTGCAGGACACAGATTGTCCTGACTTTAAATCAAAATCAAATCAAATTTTATTTGTCACATGCGCCGAATACAATGCTTACTTACAAGCCCTAACCAACAATGCAGTTTTAAGAAGAATAAGAGAAATGATTTACTAAATAAACTAAAGTAAATTTTTTTTAAAAAGTTACAATAAAATAACAATAACGAGGGTATATACAGCCGGTAGCAGTACCGTTACCGAGTCAATGTGCGGGGGTACAGGTTAGTCGAGGTAATTGAGGTAATATGTACATGTAGGTACAGTAGGGGTAAAATGACTATGCATAGATAATTAACAGCAAACAGCAGCAGCATAAAAAAGTGGGTAATCGATGCAAATAGTCTGGGTTGCCATTTGATTAGCTTTTCAGCAGTCTTATGGCTTGGGGTTAGAAGCTGTTAAGATGCCTTTTGCACCTAGACTTGGCACTCCGGTACTGCTTGCTGTGGGGTAGCAGAAAGAACAGTCTATGATAAGAGTGACTGGAGTCTTTTGCAATTCTTAGGGCCTTCCACTGACACAGCCTGGTATAGAGGTCCTGGATGGCAGGAAGCTTGGCCCCAGTGATGTTTAAAAATATATATATATTTCACCTTTATTTAACCAGGTAGGCTAGTTGAGAACAAGTTCTCATTTGCAACTGCGACCTGGCCAAGATAAAGCATAGCAGTTAGACACATACAACACAGAGTTACACATGGAATGAACAAAACATACAGTCAATAATACAGTAGAAAAAAGAAAACAAAAGTCTATATACAGTACTGGGCTATACGCATTAGCCTCAGTATCACCTTGTGGTCAGAGGTCGAGCAGTTGCCATACCAGGCGGTGATGCAACCAGTCAATTTGCTCTCGATGGTGCAGCTGTATAACTTTTTGAGAATCTGAGGACCCATGCCAAATCTTTTCAGTCTTCTGAGGGGGAATAGGCATTGTCGTGCTTTCTTCACAACAGTCTTGGTGTGTTTTAACCATGATAGTTTGTTGATGATGTGGACACCAAGGAACTTGATGCTCTCAACCTGCTCCACTATAGCCCGGTCCTCCTTTTCCTGAACTTTCAATAATACCTGAATTGCTTCACCTTGCTTTTCTGGTTGGCTGGATGCAAGTTTCACGATCCAATTATCTACAGGAGTTCAAGTTTCATCATAGCATGAACTGTGGTGATACGTTGGCACATGAAATTTATTAGGATATGTCAATTATTGCATTCTATCCATGCCGGCTTTGTCGAGCTACCTGAGACATGAAACAGATAGGTGTAAGGGCATACAGGCTGTCGCCAATTTTATTCATTCACAATTTGCCTAAATGGGTAATGGAAACAGTGTAACCACTTCATTTTTATTTAGGTGTGATGTCATTACCTCCAACTGTTTTTATCAACACAAGATAGTTAAATGGAACACCGCAGCAGGCAATTGTCGCATTTATTTTCTATGCAAACTTTCTAAATGTCGACAAAAAATCACTGGACAATTTAATGGGAACATAGTTTGGGATTAGGGATGCACCGATATGACATTTTTGGCATATACCCAATATCTTTCTTGCCAAAAAACCTGATACCTATTAACTGATATTTAAAATTGTAGCAGCCTTTTAAGCATTCTACTACAGTTAAATAGTTGAAACACACACTGACCGCAAAGTTATTTTGTTGGCATTTACATAATGTCCACATTACCAGTAAAGCATAATCAAAACCTATTTATTTCACTTACTTGCTGTGCTGTTTGGTTGTTCATTTGTTCAGTCGTTTCATTCTCATCCAGGATTTCATCATACATGTCAAGCAGTGAAGGTACAGCTCTGTCTGTCCGTGGCCTCTTCTGTCGTGGGTCCTCTTCCTTGGTCACTGTGTCCGATTCCATCTTGTCCAGCTGTGTCTGTAACATTTCACATAAACCCTGTTTCTTGTCTGCATCGAAGTAGCGGTCCTTGTACCTAGCATCGAGCATGGTGGCAGCACCGTAAAGAGGCTCAGTGAGAATGCCACCAAATCACTTGTTCACAGCCTCTAGTAGAGTACTTTTGCAAGTTTTAACCCCACGGTCTGTGTCGGCAGTTTTGTTGAGCAGGCGTTTCAATGCCATGACAGAGAGGGTATCACGTCTGCTGCAGACTCTGTTGATGAGCATATTTCTCGAGTCAGTTGTTCGAATGGAGCTAGGATTGTGTTCATGTTTCAAACATCTCAAATGCCATTGAAATGGCAGCAGCGGTATGAGAACCAGCACATTCTTGCGCATGCAATACGGCTTTCCTCAGTAGGAAATCCTCGTCGACCCACTGTGCTGTCAGACTCAGCATGCTCGTGGGGCTGACATCGCTGGTCCAAATGTCAGTCGTGAAGCTAATAGCAGTGACGCAATTAGTGTAGCAAGTAGCTCATGGATGTGCGTTTCAGCAATACTGTGCAACTCTGGTAGGGCAACATCTGAAAAATAGCGCCTACTTGGTAGTATGTACCGGGGCTCGAGGTGCTGGACCAGTCGACGAAAGCCAACATCATCCACGACAGAGAACGGTTGACTGTCAAGGGCAATGAATTCCATCATCTTGGCGTTAATGGATTTTGCCTTTGAGTTGTCTCGCTGAAATACTCTTTCAAATGACTGCTCAACTTGTTTAGTTGTTGGACGTGTGCGCTTAGTTTTTTTCTGCTTTTGTTCTAGGTAGTCGCTGAACGTCTGGGGGAGATGCACTTTCAAATGAGTAATTAGGTTTGTGGTATTGAAAGATTTCACTTTCTCCCCTCCTCGGGAAATAATAGCAGCACAAACGTTGCATATGGCCTTTTTGTTGTCTTCCTTTGAAACTTCCAGATAGATCCACACAGCAGACTTTGTGGGCTAGGTTAGGAATACTGTGTTGCACGTGTAGCGCTGTATTTTTCGTGGCGTCATTACGTAATCTACCTATGTTATATAGGTATGCATGTCAGCTTTGACATCGGTTTTGCACATTGGCATTAAACTAGACATTGGGCTGATGCCGATGTTGGAAATTTTAGCTAATGTTGTCTGATTCCGATATGCTTACCGATATATCGTGCATCCCTACTTGTGATAACAGTAAGCCTACATTTTAATGCAATTCCATCCTTTATCTTTTCTGTGTTTCAGGGAGCATAGCCATCATCGTGCCTCTGGTCCTGCTGGTGATCTTGATCACAACAGTGGTGGCGGGCGTTTTCATCTGCAAACGAAGGCAGAGGTACAATAGGTTAAGCCTAATAAGTAACCATGCTGGCTGTTATGTCTTGTAATTTCGTGTGTTATGTGTATGCCAGGAATGCCTGTATTGTTGCCAGACAGATTTCCATATAGGACAATTAAGTATTCAATTCAATTTAAATTGCGGTGTGGTTGGTGATCTCAGGTACAACATACCATATATTATCTCCTGATAATGAGTTCTGGTTGTCCTCCTTCTCCCAGGGGGAAGCGGGTGACTAGGCAGCCCATGACGAATGGAGGGATAAACGTGGAGATAGGAAACCCTTCCTACAACATGTATGAGGTTGACCACGACAACCATGCAGATGCTGGCAGCCTTCTGCGACCAAACTTTACACTGGACCCTCATAAGGTTTGTATTGTCAGACTATGTACAAAATCAGCCATTCATTTTGTGCGTAATAACATGTCGTGTTAATGCAAAAACACTCAGATTAATAGAATATTGTGTGTATTGCTGAGGAAAACTGTTATTCATGTTTCAAATTTCATTGGGATAATATAATTTACAGACATAACGTCGTAGTCTCATCTTTTAATACATCAGTATGCTACCATCATCCATCCATTATTGGTATCCTAGTCATGTAATCAGTAGTGTGATAGCAAAATGAGGCTTAAGAATCTCCTCTTGTGGCATACCAGACTGTCTATCCACGGTTTGTTTTAAAATAGATGTGTAGTTATATTGGCAGATGGAGCATAAACCTCAGGTATGTGGAGAGAAACATTATTAAGGTGCTCTGTACCAAGGGAACATTTTATCTGCTGTTGATTCATTTTCTTCTTAGGTCTCAGCACTGCACTAACACTACGAATATCAAATAAATCATAACAGCTTTACTGATCTATCTTGTTAGCTAACTTGCCTGCTACCACTTCAAGCTTAATACGTTTAGTTCTCGCCATGCCAACTTTGACATCTGCTATTGTCAGTCCCAACTGGATCCCTTTTCATTAGAAAGGTAGAGGCAGACTGAATCACAACTAGCTCACTCCTCTATCAGTGGATGCTGTAGGTGAAAGTTGCAATGGTTTTTTTGTTGAGTTTGCAAGTTCCAAAACCAAAAATGGATTGACAATCGATGATCTCATTTTCTAGTCATCACATCATTCTTAGTTCCTCACTGATGTTGATATATCATGGATTTTCAGTTGGATTTTATTCATATACACAGCGTTTGTTGGTTGACAACAGCTTGGCCTTGTGGCATGGTGAACACGGCAGAACTTGTGTGTTGCAGGGCTGGTGTGTGAAGTCCAGTGACCCTCGCACCCTGGGCATACATACTGTGCCCAAGGAGGTGATACCTGGACAGGTGAATTCTCCCATTCTTCCCCTTAGTTTAGACCAGCGATTCTCAACTGGTGTGTCAGGAATATGGGCAAATTGAAATTATTGACAATGAAAAAGGTGGGACTGTTGTTCCCTTGTCATATAATTGGTACATTGACTATCAATATCACATTAAAAATAGTTCTCCAGATTGCATTATGGCAGCAACGACAAAAATATTGGATCGCTACTGAGACAACCAGTTGAGAACCATCACCATCTCATACAGAGGGAGCCATAATGTCATGCCATTCACTATAAAAGGAACAGATATGCCTCCCGAGTGGCGCAGTGGTCTAAGGCACTGCACTGCTGTGCCACTAGAGATCCTGGTTTGAGTCCAGGCTCTGTCGCAGCCAGCCGCGACCGGGAGACCCATGGGGTGGCGCGCAATTGACCCAGTGTCGTCCGGGTTAGGGGAGGGTTTGGCTGGCAGGGATGTTCTTGTCCCATCGTACTCTAGCTTACTTTTGTGGTGGGCCGGCCTCAATGCACGCTGACACGATCCCTAGGTGTATGTTGTTTCCTCTGATACATTGGTGCGGCTGGCTTCCGGGTTAAGCGGGCATTGTGTCAAGAAGCAGTGCAGCTTGGCTGGGTTGTGTTTCGGAGGATGCACGGCTCTCGACCTTCGCCTCTCCCGGCTCTGTACAGGAGTTGCAGCGATGGGACAATACTGTAACTACCAATTGGATACCACGAAATTGGGGAGAAAAAAGGAAAAGATGTGAGCTGTAGAACATTAGTAAATCTCCTTTTTGCAGGAAGCCTGCAGGCAGTTGTAGTGCATTTTAGTGATTTAGGTATGATTCAATTCATCTTGAAGTATTTAACAAGGGAAAGCATTGTTGCACTAGTAAAAGAGACTTCTGAATATATGCTACCGCCAATTTGGGAACTAACATCCCATTGGAAAAGCTCAGTCTTACTAATTTGATATGTAAACTCAGCAAAAAAGAAACGTCCTCTCACTGTCAACTGTGTTTATTTTCAGCAAACTTAACATGTGTAAATATTTGTATGAACATAACAAGATTCAACAACTGAGACCTGAACAAGTTCCACAGACATGTGACTAACAGAAATGGAATAATGTGTCCCTGAACAAAGGGGGAGTCAAAATCAAAAGTAACAGTCAGTATCTGGTGTGGCCACCAGCTGCATTAAGTACTGCAATGCATCTCCTCCTCATGGACTGCACCAGATTTGCCAGTTCTTGCTGTGAGATGTTACCCCACTCTTCCACCAAGGCACCTGCAAGTACCTGGACATTTCTGAGGGAAATGCCCTAGCCCTCACCCTCCGATCCAACAGGTCCCAGACATGCTCAATGGGATTGAGATCCAGGCTCTTCGCTGGCCATGGCAGAACACTGACATTCCCGTCTTGCAGGAAATCATGCACAGAACGAGCAGTAAGGCTGGTGGCATTGTCATGCTGGAGGGTCATGTCAGGATGAGCCTGCAGGAAGGGTACCACATGAGGGAGGAGGAGTGTTGAGATTGCCTTCAATGACAACAAGCTCAGTCCGATGATGTTGTGACACACCGCCCCAGACCATGACAGCAACGGTGGGTTTGTGCCCATAGGTGACGTTGTTGCGGGTGATGTCTGGTAAGGACCTGCCTTACAACAGGCCTACAAGCCCTCAGTCCAGCCTCTCTCAGCCTATTGCGGACAGTCTGAGCACTGATGGAGGGATTGTGCGTTCCTGTTGTAACTCGGGCAGTTGTTGTTGCCATCCTGTACCGGTCCCGCAGGTGTGATGTTCGGCTGTACCGATCCTGTGCAGGTGTTGTTACACGTGGTCTGCCACTGTGAGGATGATCAGCTGTCCGTCCTGTCTCCCTGTAGCGCTGTCTTAGTCATCTCACCGTACGGACATTGCAATTTATTGCCCTGGCCACATCGGCAGTCCTCATTCCTCCTTGCAGCATGCCAAAGGCACGTTCACGCAGATGAGCAGGGACCCTGGGCATCTTTCATTTGGTGTTTTTCAGTCAGTTGAAAGGCCTCTTTAGTGTCCTAAGTTTTCATAACTGTGACCTCAATTGCCTACCCTCTGTAAGCTGTTAGTGTCTTAACAACCGTTCCACAGGTGCATGTTCATTAATTGTTTATGGTTCATTGAACAAGCATGGGAAACAGTGTTTAAACCCTTTACAATGAAGATCTGTGAAGTTATTTGGATTTTTACGTATTATCTTTGAAAGACGGGGTCCTGAAAAAGGGATGTTTCTTTTTTGCTGAGATTATATTAGGAGTAAACAATGCATGTTTAATACCGTATCTTTGACTAATGTGCATGAGCTATCTTCTTTCTTTCCTGCTACCTTGCAATAACTTTTAGCTGATACGTTTATCTTTACCCTTCTTGATTAACTTTAACATAAAAAAGTTGTCTGTTGCCTCTGTATCAAGAGAAAACAAAGCACTGATGTTTAAGGGCATCTTCATTCGGGGCACCAAATTACATAGGGTATTTTCTTATGCATTGTTGACAGCTGTGCTGATGTGTCTTTGTCATATATATAACAGCATTTTTACTTCCATGCAGCCCATGAACTACTCCAACCCAGTGTATGCAAAGATCTACCTTGACGGACAGAACTGTCGGAAACCGGTCATCAATATAGACGAGAGGAGAGAGCTACTCCCAAAGAAACTAGAGGGAACAATTCGCGAAACCGCCGCATAGCCTGACTTTACACTTTCTACTCCTTTTATAAGACAGTGTACAAATGTATAAAAACAAGAGGAAAATAAGAATTTTCTATTTCCTACCAGGCTCCGGTCCTCACGGTTAGGTTTGTTGGTTTTTAGCATCAGCATTACCTCCTCATTTGTGTGCTGAACACTTTTATTTCAATTTGTTTAGTTTCCGTTGTTTGCTTTATGTTTCTCGAACAATTGTTATACAGCACTATATAGTATATACTGTAAGACACTGAAGTAAAGCTGCTGATTTACAAAATACCTTATTAACACCAGAACTCTTCTGTTGTAAAGAAACGTTAAGATCGATACAATACTTATTTCTGTACCTGTACATGTCTCTCTCTTGTTAAAGTGGAACCAACAAATTGTTATTCTGGTGCAGTATACAGTACTAACGCAGGTCTCGATTTTTTTTTTCTGAACAAATATCTCATCTTTTAAAAAGAATAATAGTTTGAGGTTGGTCAAGTTATGATTGCTATGGTTTCCACTGTCATTACTTTTCTCAGAACAAAAACGGTTTATCTTCACAATAACATGTTATCATTTCATGGCTTCATACCTGAGTAGTGAAGCTTGTTTTCTGTCTTTGTGTTTGTATCATTTGATTCAGCCATGATGGATACACAGGTTCGTTTTAAGATAGTCCTTTTCCGTTGACCATCTAATTCAGTATTCTACAGTGTTATAGCATCATGTTCATGTAATAATTTCAAACATATATTTGCTCTGCTACAAATGGAAGATATTTTACTGAGGTGTCTGAAATGTATACTCCATCTAAGAAGTTCTGTTTGGATCACAGAGATGATTGAAGCTCAACATGAATGTTCTGAGAATAGTCAGATATAGACGTCCATATTTTTTTAGGTCTCTTGTTCCAATAAAGTATCTGTATCTACGTTACGGCATAAGGATTTAAACACGGAAAAGGATTTAACACAACTTTACGGCTACAAAGTGACTTTAGAGAATTATAAAAGTACTTTCTGTTACTTTCAGAAAAGGAAAGACGATAGATATAACACATTTTATAATTTTGTATTTTATTTGTATGTTTGGCTGCTTGTATTTTGAAGAAATGTATTAAATGTAAGTACTTTTATATAAATGTAAATCAATATAAAATAAAGGGGGCTTATTTCCATTTCAAAATAAATATTTTGTTTTTTTAGATCTCTGCTTGATAATGGCGCTAACATCAGACTTCAACATGATGCAACATCGCAAGTTAATTCACATAAAATGTTACCCCATGCTAGTGGTAATATGAGCATGTGGAATATTATTCCAGCAAGACACCTGTTGGAACAATACCTCACATGAAGGGATTTAAAGCTAGAATCTGCAGTTGAAACAAAGCAGGCACCCTACCTCTGTTTTGGAGAAATGTAACTACTCTCAAGTTCACAGGCAGAGTTATGGATGCAAGGACTAACCATTGATTATATCGAAATTGTGGTGTTTGAACTATAGTGTTTGATTACATTTACGTTGTTTACAAACATTGGCTTTAAAAAATAGTATATTTTGGGTTCTGATGGGGTAAGACAGTTGAACGAAGCTCATGAGGCATTTATAAGTTATATTTTTCAAGAATCAATGGGTATATATCATTCATTTATAAGTCCAAAAATCGATTAGCGACTAAGGATTCTAGCTTTAAGTGATATAGCTGTCATATTTCCAGGGTTTGCATGGTCCCTGACCTAACACTTCAGTCAACAGCTGACACATCTTATCTGTTGTATGGAACAGGCTAAGAGGACAGGAGGATTACTGTGTTACCAGTGTGAGTATCGGTGTGTGTGCTGTTCGAAGTGTGTGTATGAAGGCCAAGTGCATTAATTACCTCCGACGATGAACACACCAACAACGCCCACCACAAGGCACACCAAATGGTAATTCAGTCCCTGAGAGTTTTAGAACACAATGGCCGATCATCTACACCCCTCAGTGTTTCACCTGCTCTGTCACCATGGCAACCGTACGAGAGGGAGGACAGACTGACTGATTGCACTTTGTCCAGAGTGCTGCTCCCTGCTCCATCCCCTGATATTTTCCTCCCCTGCTATCAACATAAATCTGAGCAGCTGAAGTGCTGCTATTTGGGAGGCGAAAGTGCTGCTATTTGATGTGGCGTAGCTCTGATATGATCTCAAATTTGTACCAGGTTTTGAGTCTCACAGAGTATGTTTACGTGCACACTGATAATTATATATTAAACTGATTGTGGCAGTAGGCCGAGTATGGCAACAATCATGTAAACACTTTACTCTGCTAATCTTAATTGGTGTAAGATAAAAATCTATTTAAACACCTGGTTTTCTGAGCAATCTTTGAAATTATTAGGCCAGCTTAATCGGCATTCCAGCGGTGTATTTGATCTGGCATGTGCCAGCACCGGTAGCACAAGCCTCCACTTATGCGCGAGTGAAGTGAGTTTGGAAAAATTGAAAGTATGCATTTTAGAAATAGTTTTCATATATATTTTTTTATTTAACCTTTAACTAGGCAAGTCAGTTAAGAACAAATTCTTATTTACAATGACGGCCTAGAAACAGTGTGTTAACTGCCTTGTTCAGGGGCAGAACAACTCGGGGATTCGATCTACAGTAGCAACCTTTCGGTTACTGGCACAACACTCTTACCACTAGGCTACCTGCCGCCCCATATACAGACTTTATATGTCCAAACTCGGAATCACATAGGCTTCGCAAAAATAACGTGGTCACTGTGGTGGAACATTTTTATTTTGATTGGCGATATTCTGCATTTACTTCAGTCCCAGGTAGCCTAGCAGTTAGAGCGTCTGGCCAGTAATTGAAAGGTTGCTGGTTCGAATACCTTCCCTGTTAAGGTGAAAAGTCTGTCAATGTGTTCTTGAGCAAGGCATTTAACCCTAATTTGCTCTGGGGGTGCAGTACTACCATGGCTGACCTGGTAAAACAACACATTTCACTGCATCTATCCAGTGTATGTGACAATAATAAGGTAACCTGACTTCAGATGTGTCCATGTAAACAGGATTATTAGGGAATTTGTTGTTCTTGCAAAGCATGTAAACGTTTTAAACTATTATATTAACCTGACTATCCACAATAATTGTTTTACTGTGTGCATGTAACAGTACTCACTGCTGTCATTAGGAGGCAGATGTTTTATAGGTACTTTAATTTATATTGAAATAGTCACGTCAAGGATGTAGTCTTATGAGTTAATTTAATCCAAGAGCCATGTAGTGTTACTACAGTAGAGACACCTGTCAACAGTATGTTTGTGATGTGGTTTAAATTACATGCACTGAGAGTGTGGGTTGACAACAGCTGAATGCTTTAGAGAACTATCAATACTTTATTAATACATTTAGTATATTTTTGCCCTTGAAGATTTGATTACCTGTTAATTGTATATTGGTGATGAGGTCTTTATGGCACATTTTGAGAAACCAACTGTTGAATGTTTAGCTACAAAACTGTCAAACATTGCAAAATGTTGTGTTAACCTTGAGGATTAAGTTACCTGTCGATTAGATTGAATGTTGGTGAAGTGGGTTGCATTAAAGTTACCTACTGTGAGAGGAAAGAAAAGTGTTTTACTACAAAAACAATACAAACTGTCAAAACATTACTATATTTCTGACATTGCAGATGTACACTGAGTGTATAAAACATTAGGAACATCTTAATATTGAATTGCACCCCTTTTTCCCTCAGAACAGCCTCAATTCGTCAGGGCATGGACTCTGCAAGGTGTCGAAACGTTCCACAGGGAAGCTGGCCCATGTTGACTCCAATGCTTCGCACAGTTGTGTCAAGCTGGCTGGATGTCCTTTTGGTGGTGGACCATTCTGGATACACACTGGAAACTGTTGAGTGTGAAAAACTCAACAGCGCTGCAGTTCTTGACACACTCAAACCGGTGCACCTGGCACCTACTACTACACCCCATTCAAAGGCACTCAAATTGTTTGTCTTGCCCATTCACCTTCTGAACGGCACACAATCCAAGTCTCAAGGCTTAAAAATCCTTATTTAACCTGTTTCCTCCCCTTCATCTACACTGATTGAAGTGGATTTTAACAAGTGACACCAGTAAGAGATCATAGCTTTCATCTGGATTCATCTGGTCAGTCTATGCCATGGAAAGAGTAGGTGTTCCTAATGTTTTGTACACTCAGTGTAAGTACATGTCAATTGTATGTAGCTGACAGGATGCTCTCAAATGTGCATCTGTAAAAGTTTGTGAGGGTTTTAGGTAACAAGCCAAATTTCTTCAGCCTCCTGAGGTTGAAGAACCGCTGTTGCTCCTTCTTCACCACACTGTCTGTGTGTGTGGACCATTTCAGTTTGTCCATGATGTGTACGCCGAAGAACTTAACTTTCCACCTTCTCCACTACTGTCCCATCAATGTGGATAGGGGGGTGCTCCCTCTGCTGTTTCCTGAATTTCACGATCATCTCCTTTGTTTTGTTGACGTTGAGTGAGAGGTTGTTTTCCTGACACCACACTCCGAGTGCCCTCACCACCTCCCTGTAGGCTGTCTCGTCATTGTTGGTAATCAAGCCCACTAATGTCATCTGCAAACTTGGTGATAGAGTTGGAGGCGTGCATGGCCACTTGGTCATGGGTGAACAGGGAGTACAGGAGGGGGCTGAGCACGCACCCTTGTGGGGCCCCAGTGTTGTGGATCTGCGAAGTGGAGTTGTTGTGTCCTACTTTCACACCTGGGGGGCGGCCCATCAGAAAGTCCAGAACCCAATTGCACAGGGTGGGGTTGAGAACCAGCACCTCAAGCTTAATGATGAGCTAGGAGGGTACTATGGTGTTGAATGCTGAGCTGTAGTCAATTAGCAGCATTCTTACATAGGTATTCCTCTTGTCCAGATGGGATAGAGTAGTGTGCAATGTGATGGCGATTGTATTGTCTGTGGACCTGTTTGGGTGGTATGCAAACTGAAGTGGGTCTAGAGTGGCAGGTAAGGTGGAGGTGATATGATCCTTGACTAGTCTCTCAAAGCACTTCATGATGACAGAAGTGAGTGCTACGGGTGCGATAGTCATTTAGTTCAGATTATCTTTGCCTTCTTAGGTACAGGAACAATGGTGGCCATCTTGAAGCATATGGGGACAGCATACTGGGATAGGGAGCGATTGAATATGTCCGTAAACACACCAGCCAGCTGGTCTGCGCATGCTCTGAGGACGCGGCTAGGGATGCCTTCTGGGCCAGCAGCCTTGTGAAGGTTAACACGTTTAAATGTCTTTCGTCGGCCACGGAGAAGGAGGAGGGGGGCCCATAGTCCTTGGTAGCGGGCCGCGTCGGTGGCACTGTTTTATCCTCAAAGTGGACAAAGAAGGTGTTTAGTTTGTCTGGAAGCAAGACGTCTGTGTATGTGATGTGGCTGGTTTTCTTTTTGTAGTCCGTAATTGCCTGTAGACCCTGCCACATACGTCTCGTGTCTGAGCCATTGAATTGCGTCTCCACTTTGTCCCTATACCAACATTTAGCTGTTTGATTGCCTTGCGGAGGGAATAACTACACTGTTTATATTCGGCCATATTCCCAGACATCTTTCCGTGGTTGAATGCGGGGGTTCGCGCTTTCAGTTTTGCGGGAATGTAGGCATCTATCCACGGTTTCTGGTTAGGGTAGGTTTTAATAGTCACAGTGGGTACAATATCCAATGCACTTCCTTATAAAGAAGACAACTGTTGAATGTTTAGGTACAAACTGTTGAATGTTCAGCAACATACTGTCAAAACATGTCTGTGTTTGTGACCTTGAGGGTGAATGGTGATATCCTTATGGATGGTGTGATGGTGATGAGTGGGTCTGAGTGATCCATTGATTTATGCAGCAGGGTGTTTGATGAAACCAAACTGATTATACTACTGTGAGTCTAGCCATCTTATCTAGCTCACTCTGATGAGCAATTACCTTCACTATATCTCATTCGTGTCTAATCCTCATTGTGGAATTGGACACCCCTTGAGGAGGAAATAGAGTTGATGAGAAGTAGTGCTACTTAGAGTTATTTACTTGGACAGTGGATAGTCCCCCCCACGTCTGGCTACTCTCTATCGGATTTGTGATGAGAATAGAGGAGAGTAGTTTAACAACGGTTGGAACACTCCCTCTGAAGTGATTTGTAGGCCTATCTCCTGTGTTACTGAAAGAAAGACAGAGATGTGGTATGAACAAAGGTCTACTGTCTACAATTATACCAAACTCAGCAGGAGTATGATGTACTTGTGCAGTGGAAATACTTCTGAGGAGAAATATCTCACCGTCCCACTCGGTTGGCCTATAAAGTGCATCAAAGGAAAGAGGGAAAAACAGAACAACAAACCCAGAGCTCACAGGATCGTATCCCCCTCCCCTCACCTTGGATATCGATTTGTTGTCTCTTTTCCATTTAGCAAGCATCCTCATACTCCTGCATAAACATCAGATAAACCCAGAGGAGTCATCTCCTGGACAGAATCAATAAGAGCAGGAGTCTTATTCACATTATAAACAACAGGACCTGCATACGCATATTGTAGGCAAGCACAGCACAGCCTGTCTGCATCAGTCTCACTGAAGGCTGCTCATCTCTTCATAGGGAAAGGTTTTAGGCATGGGATAGAATCAGAGGCATCTCCCTATCGGAAGCATGAACCCATGTGTATAATAGCCATGATGTTGCAACTTGACAGGGGACTGTAGCAATATGTTATTCATGTTGAACTATACATTGAATGCAAATGGGTTTTCTATAAATAATTGGTGAAATTGGGATAACATTTTCTAAATGGTTTGAAACAAAAATGAAAAGGATTTTCATGCACTTCCACATGTGTGCTCAGAGGAATAAAAGTTAACAAATGCAAATTGGCCCATAACTCCACCTATACAACAACATAGGCCTAGGATGCCCCAATAGATCCACGGATGATGCAATCGTCATCGCACTGCAAACTGCCCTATCCCATCTGGACAAGAGGAATACCTATGTAAGAATGCTTTTAATTGACTACAGCTCAACCTTCAACACCATAGTACCCTCCAAGCTCATCATTAAGCTCTGAGCCCTGGGTCCTGGATGTCCTGATGGGCTACCCCCCAGGTGGTGAAGGTAGGAAACAACACTTCCACTACGCTGACCCTCAACACAGGGGCCCCACAAGGGTGCGTGCTCAGCCCACTCCTGTACAACCATGACTGCGGGCCATGCATGCCTCCAACTCAATCATGAAGTTTACGACACAACATTGGTAGGCCTGATTACCAACAATGACGAGACAGCCTGCAGAGAGGGGAGGGCCCCGGCGGAGTGACGCCAGGAAAGTAACCTCTCCCTCAACGTCAACAAAATGTTGGAGCTGATTGTGGACTTCAAGAGACCACAGAGGGAGCATGCCTCCTCCACTGCGGGCCGTCGATGCGGATGAATGTGAAAAGCTTCAAGTTCCTCGGCGTACACATCACTGACAATCTGAAATGGTCCACCCACACAGACAGTGCGATGAAGAAGGCTCAACAGTGCCTCTCCAACCTCAGGAGGCTGAAGAAATTCAGCTTGGCCACTCAAACCCTCACACACTTTTACAGATGCACCACTGAGAACATCCTGCCGGGCTGTATCACTGCCTGGTAAGGTCAAAACAGATAATCAAGGACATCAGCCACCCGAGCCACGGCCTGTTGACTCCACTATCATCTAGAAGGCGCGGTCAGTACAGGTGCATCAAAGCTGGGACCGAGAGACTAAAAAACAGCTTCTATTTTTTTTATCGTTTTTTAATTTAAATAGGCAAGTCAGTTAAAAACAAATTCTTATTTACAATGACGGCCTACACCGGCCAAACCCGGATGACACTGGGCCAATTGTGCGCCGCCCTATGGGACTCCCAATCACAGCTGGTTGTGATGCAGACTGGATTCGAACCAGGGTGTCTGTAGTGACACCTCAAGCACTGAGATGCAGTGCCTTAGATCGCTGTGCCACTCGGGAGGCCATCAGACTGTTAAATAGCCATCACAAGCCGGCCTCCACCCAGTACCCTGCCCTGAAGTTAGTCACTAGCCGGCTACCACCTGGTTACTCAAACCTGCACCTTAGAGGCTGCTGCCCTATGTTGCACCCTCGACAACTACTATGATTATTATTATTTGACAATGCTGGTCATTTATGAACATTTGAGCATCTAGGCCATGTGCTGTTATAATCTCCACCCGGCACAGCCAGAAGAGGACTGGCCACCCCTCATAGCCTGGTTCCTCTCTAGGTTTCTTCCTAGGTTTTGGCCTTTCTAGGGAGTTTTTCCTAGCCACCGTGCTTCTACACCTGCATTGCTTGCTGTTTGGGGTTTTAGGCTGGGTTTCTGTACAGCACTTTGAGATATCAGCTAATGTAAGAAGGGCTATATAAATACATTTGATTTGATTTGATGTACATAGACATGGAATGCTGGTCACTTTAATAATGGAACACTGTTCACTTTAATAATGTATACATACTGTTTTACTCATTTCATGTGTATAATACTGTATTCTAGTTAAGGCCATCCTATTCAACTATTGCTGTACATATACTATTCTATCCTACATGTTCTACAGATATACTACATATTCTATTCATAAACCGTCCATAACGTCTATACATCCCATCACATATATATATATATATATATATATATATATATATATACACTTTGACACTATATATTCTATATATATATATATATATATATATATATATATATATATATATATATATATATATATATATATATATATATATATATATATATATATATAGAATATATAGTGTCAAAGTGTCAAAGTATTCCATTACTAGTCTTGCTAACACCAGCCTCTCTATGTCACTGAATTGAGAGTCTGGAATGGCTGCTTTAATGTGTCAGCACGAAGCGATGATAATGAAGGGGATGTGCCCTCAGACTTCCGGTTCCAGCCAGCCCTTCCAGCATAAACAAACACACACAGTAGTAAGCTAGCACAAACCTTCGGAGTTCTGACATCCTTTGCCGCTAACATCATGAATAGTTCGCATAAATCCTCACACACGTTTTCAAAATACAGACATGTTTTGACAGTTTGTTGCTGAATATTCAACAGTTGTCTTCCTTCTCAATGGATGTCATGTAAAGTAACCCACTTCAGCTACATACAATTGACATGTGCTTACACTGAGTGTACAAAACATTAGGAAAACAGTATGTTAGTATGGGTATTCGTCCACATTATGGCAAGAAGACCTCAAATCAGCAAAGAGAAACGACAGTCCATCATTACTTTAAGACCTGATGGTCAGTCAATGCGGAAAATTTCAAGAACTTTGAACGTTTCTTCTAGTGCAGTCGCAAAAACCATCAAGAGCTATGATGAAACTGGCTCTCATGAGGACAGGAAGGAAGACCCAGAGTTACCTCTGCCGCAGAAAACAAGTTCATTACAATTACCAGCTTCAGAAATTGCAGCCCAAATAAATGCTTCACAGAGTTCAAGTAACAGACACATCTCAACATCACCTGCTCAGATGAGACTGCGTGAATCAGGCCTTCATGGTCAAATTGCTGCAAAGAAACCACTCTTTAAGGACACCAATAAGAAGAAGAGACTTGTTTGGGCCAAGAAACACGAGCAATGGACATTAGACCAGTGGAATGGGCTATTTGACCAAGGAGGAGTGTGATGGAGTGTTCCATCAGAAGACCTGGCCTCCACAATCACCCGACCTCAACCCAATTGAGATGGTTTGGGATGAGTTGGACCACAGAGTGAAGGAAAAGCAGCCAACAAGTGCTCAGCATATGTGGGAACTCCTTCAAGACTACTGGAAAAGCATTCCAGGTGAAGCTGGTTGAGAGAATGCCAAGAGTGTGCAAAGCCGTCATCAAGGCAAAGGGTGGCTACTTTGAAGAATCCATTTCTTTGTTAACCGCTCAACACAGAATAGCAGCAAGTGCACACTCCATCGAATTGTTTGGAGAAAATATTTATATTTTATTCAGCTTTGTTCAATTGTATTCTTCATACTATAAAATAATGCCACTGAAATATAAGCAAATATTGTCTGCTAAATGAACTAGTGTAGCCCACAGCCATTTGGCACAACCACATCAGGACCTAACATAAGGACAACTCAGAGTATGCTATTCTTTTCTTCTGAAATAGAATACATTTTCTTCATACCATGCTTCTTTAGACCTGTCTAAAATAAATAATGGATTTATTGTGAAGGTGTGGGCTATATTACATGGATTTATTAAACTTTTTAAAGTGTCTTTGTTGGCTATGTGTGGAAGACAGGAGATGCTAAATGTATTTACGTTAAATAATTAACGGTCAATTACCATGAGACCGACAGTTATTTGCTTGACAATCACCGGCTGACGAAATTTCGTGACCGCCACAGCCCTAATTGTAACTATATGTTTTTTACTTTAATTTTAGAATAAATGTTTTTTGATGACTTTTCTTTTGGCCATATGGCAACTACCCATGTACTATATGTAGAATAATATTTTAGTGCATTGGTCTATTGAAGTGTAAATCAGTGCCAATAGATGTCATGGATGAAACTAGGTTGTTATGTTGTTTTCTGTCCCTTGTTGTCACGGCCGTCGTATAAAGTGGACCAAAATGCAGCGGGCGTCTGTATACTCATCTTCTTTTTTATTGGCAGAAAGAAAGAAAACCAAAACAAAACACTCGTATACAAAAATAACGACGACAAACAGTCCTGTAAGGCATACAGCTATACACGAAACAACTACCCACAAAATCCCATAGAAAAAACACCCCTCTTAAATAGGACCTTCAATTAGAAGCAACTAGGAACAGCTGCTTCCAATTGAAGGTCAACCCAACAAACACCACATAGAAATAGACATACTAGAACTAACATAGAAATAGACTAACAAGAACATAACCCAACAAACCCCGAAACACTCTAAACAAACACCCTTCTTAAATCAGAACATAGCCCAACTAACTCCGAAACACTCTAAACAAACACACCCCTGCCACGTCCTGGCCAGACTACAATAACAAATAACCCCTTATACTGGTTAGGACGTGACACTTGTCAAGCACCTTTCTCCTGATTTTGTGACATTGTCCCAGTGAAATGATAAGATGGATAGGATAGATCTGGACAAGATGACAATTAAATAGGAAATTATGGGAACTATATGGCCAGTCTTCATTAACACTCAAAGTATTCAAACTGCTTCCTGACACATGGCCATCGGCACTTATTTTATAATCCAATGTGGATCGCGTTTTATCATACTTAGTGGAAATCATGGGTGAGAATTATTTGCTATTCAGCTCCAGTCTTATATCTGGCTATTGTCAGAGGGGTTTTAAACTGACCTGGAAATCATGGGTAACAAATTACAGCATTGACAAGGTTCATCAATCTGTTTTATTATAAGCACTTTGTAAAGCCTGGGCCCTGTCCCTAGAAAGAGCTGTAATGCACTACACATGAAAAAGCCATAAGACATATGTAGGCTATCTAATGAATTAAATGTCTTCTTCCCTGTATAGCCAGATCTCCTTTGATTAAAACTTTATTTGTAACATATCACATTGACATGCAGAATCTGGCTCAAGGCGGTAATGGTTGCTATGTGGTGCAGTTCTAGCACATACCTTTACTGAAGTGACAGAGCAGATGTGAGAGACTGAATGGTAATCCAGCAGGATAAAGGCTGGGCCCTGCAACGCTTGATAAGGGAATCCTCCAGGACTCATTTTTATCAGTGGTCCTTCTCTCATTAGATATGTTTGTCCCTCAATCCCTTTCCTTGATCACCACAGAAAGGCTGTCTCTAGCCTTGTTGTTCTGATCCTGAGCAGAGTTGGTAACAGTTCCGGTCAATAAATTCTAACCAAATGAGTCCCCAGCCCAATGAAAATCTGGCCCTTGTCAACAATATTCCATCTGATAGCCACCCAGGGAGAGGTGAGAGAGGTTGATGTAACTTGTTTGTTCAGATGTGCTCATGCATGCATGGTTGGAGGGGCACTGAATGTGCCTGCAATGGAATCTGTGGACACATCTGACTCATCAGTCATGCACTGGCCATTTCCATGCACCATTAGTCATGGTACATACACAGCCTGTATACTGCGTGCCAGACGGACAGGTTCGCTTGTGTTCTCTGTTAACATAATCCTCCATCCATCCCACAATCCAACAGCTCTTTGTACTCCACAGCAGTTCCACCCAAGCTCAGTATTATCTCTCTGCTTCTCCATGCCAATCTGAATCTGCCATTTACAGCGTTGTTGGTCCATCGTCCAGGCCCTCTAGGGGCTTGTTGAATGGCATTTCTCCCTGTAAAAATGAGAGACTGGGAGGACATGTGGATTCCTCCCTCTGCGGCTGCAGCATCTGGGTGATAGAGAAAGTCTGCAGTAAATGGCTCTGTGTGGCCTTGCCACCGCTGGCACGCTGGTCGCTGGCTGCAGCTATAATCACACTGTTGGTCTAAATCTTCCGTCAGACATGGAGGCTCCTGCCAGCTCCCAGCTCCAATTGAGGCAGTGACCTGCTGCGGCAGCAGATGTTGAAGAAATGATAAGTGAGGTTTCTGTAGACTCTTTCCCATCCATGTTGTGTATTACTGACGCTCTGAACATCAAGGCACCTGTTTGGCCAACAAGGATGTGAGGGGTGAAACCTATGATGGAAAGAGGAAGTATATTTGAATTCTTATGGATCTCTTCACGTCCATCCTCTCAGGTGCATGTTTCCTTTTTTCCTATACCTTATAATGAATACTGATGTAAAAATACACGGAGCATATCCCTATTTATAAAAAGGTGTCTAACATGTTATATTCAATAGGCACAAATGCATCTCATCCCACAATAACACCTACCGCAACAGATCCATGTAAGTGCTAGGATGTCAAAGCACAGCTAATTGATTTAAATCATCCCTTCATGTTTGTGCCATTATCTAATTGCTGAGTTGTATGTATCTGGCGGCATTGTTTTAGGGGATGCAGCTGGTAAATGGTTATGTGACTGTGACTGTGATTTGGCCAGTGTGTCTGAGGCTCAATTGGCTAAAAAGGATTTGTCCATACCATTGATTTTATTTATTCTATACTTTGGGCTTGTGAACTGTTGGCAAGCTCTCTTGTGAAAGAGAACATTAACTGAGGTGCTAGCTGCCTGCGTCCTGGTTAATGGATTGAATTACATTGCTTATTCATACTCTCATGGGTCAAATATCTGATGTGGACTGTTGTTTAAAACTTTATCAATATATCACTGAAAACATAATATAAACCAACCTATTATCCCCGTTTGACATGGGCACTCTGATGCCTGTATTAAAAAAAACACACATGCGTAGGGGATAACACATGCTGTGTTAATATGGGTTATTATCTTCAAGCAGTGGTGTATGTGAGTGAGAGGATCCACCAGAAGTACTTGAAGCCCATTGTCATGACGTTGGCCTCTTTGAGTACAGGGAGGACAGTTGACCCCCTCCCCCTTGCACCATCCTCCAACCTACCTCCCCCCACCCAGACCCTGTGTGAAGGGGTGGTAAAATTCCAGAGAAGAAGCTCTTGCCACATGGCCCATAGAGAGACACAGGAAATTCTTCCAACTCACAGAATTGGGGAGCCAAGCGACATTTGTGTTCTGGAGAAGGTATGGAAGACTGGTGAAGATTCCAGCTACGAACTGGTCCGCTTGGTACAATTTTGTGATACTCAGAAGAGACAATATAGCCATATTACCATAAAACTGTTTATATAATAGCCTCAGCGATGGGACTTGCATCCAAATGGTTGTATAGAATGTATTAATAAGGATAAAGCTATTTGTAATACATTGAGATGCTATGTACTGATGTTAATGTGATAGAATTGTATTTCTGTACCAAGCTTAACTCAGTCATCGGCACGCCCCCAGGGACATAGGCAGGACCAGGCGTCATGTGACAAGCCTGTTCTATGTTCACTATCAAACCATACCCTGATTTACTTTCTAACAGACCAGGCCTCCACTCCATTGCGAGTTGGCCAATAGGTTTGACCATCCAATCCATCTACTGAAAGTGAACTATACCACGTGGTTAACTTTTAGACTATTGATACCGACAGAATAAGAACAAGTCTTTGATATTAATTAATAGTCTGCAGCTAGAAATTATATCATTGAACGCGAAGACCGACGAAACATCTATTCTATGACGACATTAATGAATGTCGCTTTGAAAGATCCATTCTAACCGAGAGAGAGAGAGAGAGAACGCGGACAAAACTCTCCAACAGAACGACGCTCCAACAAGGATCCCGACGACACACTGAGCGTAAATATATATTGATTGCAATTGTTCCCGAATGAGTGAGCGTTCATGTGCAAAGGTTTAGCATATCAATTGTTAATATTAATGAACTCTGTGTACCTCCTCAGCTGAACTTTTATGACCCATTGTTGAACAAGACACCAGCCATGCCTGTTAGCCCACTAGGGCACATTACTCTACCAATTCTTTGTGACGATAATTACTGTTTGTATACTTTCTGTGAATTACTTAGTTTAGTAAATAAATGATTTTAAGACAATTGATGTATGGATGACTCTTAGTAAAGACCGGGTTCGTGCAGATACAACAATTTACGACGTTTGGAATGAGAATGGACGCGAGGTAAAATACACCATTTAAACCAGAAGATAATCGGCCTATACTATAATAGAATATAATATATAATGTTATAATATAGGAAAGTTATATTAGGAAAATTATAACTTTGTAATCTGAATATTTTCCTTGGTGCCCCGATCTTCTAGTTAATTACAATTAAACGATGAATCAGTTTGATCGCGTGATAATAATTACAGGGAGTTAATTGATAAACATGTCTTCAGTTTAATGGTACCCCAAAGACACGACACCATCTTGCAAGTTACAGTTTCCAATAAAAAATAGAATACCCACCCCTTGTAGATGGCAATGCCCCCAAAATAAAGTTTATTCTCCCCACAAAATGTGTGAAGCACATGCACTAGTAAGCAAACGCCCCCTCAAGTGTCGGAGGCCAGGACTTTGCATTTGACGTTGCACCAGGAGAAGACTCTGGAGCTGACTGGAGTCATCATCTGGAGAAGAAACCAGTTCTACAAACAAGTACTGTAGCTATTACTCCTCGGCCTGAAGTACTAGAATAAAAACACAATGGTCGGCCCGAATGTAATTGTCTCCTTTATATGTATACATGATTTTTTGGGTAAAAGGCATGATTGTAGAAGTATCTAGTCTATAGCTTAATTAAGAAAGTGGGCTTCACCTCCATGATACATCTACAGGCATTAGCTAGCGCTAGCTAATGTGATCTAGCTAGCATGAGATAGCTAGCTAACATGCATTGTTTCTGACAGATGCCACGATCCTGCTTGCTTTACACCTGACAGATATTTAGCTACCATAGCTACATAGTTTATCAAAATTGCGGTTTAGTTCATTAAAATGCAGCTAGCTGTGTGCAGTCCAGCAGTATAAAATAGATGATATCTAAACAAGCTCCTATACCTGCCCTGTGTGGCAGGGGCTACAGTCCATTACAGATTACAAAGGAAGACCCAGACGTGATCTCCCCAACGATGCCTCTCTTCCAGATTAACTCAATGCATTTTATGCATGAAAACGTGAAGGCCCCCACCAACCAAGAGGACTTGGTGATCACGCTTTCCGAGGCCAAAAGTGAGTAACGTCTTCAATCAGGTCAACACTCGCAAGGCCGTGCGGCTGGACGGTATTCCAGGGCGTATTCTTTTCAACCTCTCCTTGTCCCAGTCTGTAATCCCCACATGTTTTACGATGACTACCATCATTCATGTTCCCAAGAACTCTAAGGCTTCATGCCACAATGACTACTGCCCTGCACTCACATCTGTAATCAACTCCATCATCCCAAACACCCTAGAAAACTCCATACATAGACAACACAATCTCAATTGTACTCCACACTGCCCTCACTCACCTAGATAAGAGGAATACCTATGTGAGAGTGCTGCTCATTTACTACAGCTCAGCATTCAACACCATTGTTCCTTCAAAGCTCGTCACCAAGGGTAGGACCCTGGGACTGAACACCTCCCATCTGCAACTGGATCCTGGACTTCCCGACGGGCCGACCCCAGGTGGTGAGGGTAGGCAGCACTACCTCCTCCACGCTGACCCTCAACACGGGGACAACACAGGGGTGTGTGCTTAGTCCCCTCCGGTACTCCCTGTTCACACACAGCTGCGTGGCCGTGCACGACTTCAACACCATCATCAATTGATTATCTGCGACGATGAGCTAGCCTACAGGGAGGAAGTCACTGACCTGGCAGTGTGGTGCCAGGACAGCAACCTCTCCCTCAACGTCAGTAAGACTAAGGAGCTGATTGTGGACTACAGGAAATGGGGGGGCGAGCACGCCCTCATTCACATTGATGGAGCTGCAGTGGAGCAGGTCGAGATCACTAAGGACTTAAAATGGTCCACTCACCCGCTCACAGACAGTGCCTCTCTTCCCTCTCAGGAAGTTGAAAAGGTTTGGCATGGGCCCTTAAATCCTCAAAAAATTCTACAGCTGCACCTTTAAAAACATATTGACTGGCTGCATCACTGCTTTGTATGGCAACAGCACCACCATTGATCGCATGGCGCTACAGAGGGTGGTGCAGACAACCCAGTACATCACTGGGGCCAAGCTCCCTGCAATTCAGGACCTCTATATCAGGCAGTGTGAAAGGAAGGCCTGGAAAATCATTAAAGACTCCAGCAACCCAAGTCATAGACTGTTCTCTCTGCTTCCGCACGGCAAGCGGAAGTCTGACACCAACAGGCTCCTAGAGGAAAAATAAACGCACACCTATTTAGGCAAGGTGCTGGCTAGCGGAGTGGAAAACTTGAAAATAAAGGAGAGCTGCACACTCTAAGAGCTCAGATGCAAAAATGTAATGTCCAACAGTTCGACAGGCAAGCTGTCTTCACCCTGATGATGACAACCAACAGGCTCCTAAACAGCTTCTATCCCCTAGCCATAATACTGCTAAATAGCTAACAGAATGGCTACACAAACTATCTGAGTTGACCCTTGTATATTATTATCTTTTATTATCTATGCACACTCACAGGACTCTACACACTCCAGTATCCCTGCACATTGTAAATATGGTATTGGAACTGACCCTGTATATAGCTTCTTACTTACTTGTGTTCTTCTATTTTTATTTATCGTGTGTTTTTGTTCTACCTTATGTTATTTTTAGTGCTACACTGATATTGATTTGTGCATTTTTGGGTTTGGAGCTGGCAAGAAAAGCATTTCACTGTACTTGTGCGCGTGATATTAAAACAATTTACAATGTCGGATTGGAAAAGAAGTGACATCAGATTGATACATATATGCACTACTAATTGTTTGGAGTTTTTAAAAATGGAACATGGTCTTTAACATCCATTATTTAAGGGCTAATATAACCACGGATCAAAATATCAATACTTTTTGGTCTAAATTAGACTGTTGAATGAAGAATAATTGCTTTACTTGGAATCCTGTGGCATTGCTCTCAGCCCTGTTGAAACATACAGTTTAATAGACTTATAAAGAAAGGTATGATATCTCTAACAAAAGGAAAGGAAAGATTTATCAAACCTTACCGAGAAGAAAAAATTATTTCAGGAAATGTTGTTTTGAAATGAACTTGAATACAGCTGTTATAATATGTATCCTTCCTGTCTTTGTGTTGATTTACAAGCAATTACATATTGATTTATTCAATAAGAGGCAGAATCTTAACATTTGTACATGCTGTTCATGGCCGTCAGGACATGATGATCAGATGTACCCAATTGTTTATTGTCCACATATAGTATATCGATCATTTAGTCTAATATCAGAAAGTACACCAAAAACACTTTGTTTTATTGTTCCTGGATGTTCAAAGGAACATTATACTCCAGCCTGAGGCTTTCTATGTCCTTGCTCAGTAATCAGGAACCTCAGCAATATGAGCCAGTCACTCCACTGCAGAATTTCTCTCTCTCTCTCTCCACTTTCAAGTAGCAAAATTGTTCTGAGAGCTAGGAGTGGAAGGACCTGCAGAGAGGGAGGAGGGGGAGGAGAGAAAGGTAGGTCATAAAGCACTCATAGACTGTGGGGCTCTGGTCTGGGCAGAGAGAGGCTAAAAGCTTGCCACAACACTCAGTGCCTCAGCTGTCATCTTCTCTTTCACAACCCATTTATTGTGTCCAGGAAGAAAAACGAATAGGTACAGAGGGTCATGGAACCCACTGTCCACAGAAGCAAACTATGATGCTGTCACAGAGAGTTATAAAATACAGGTTGAGATGAGAAGCAAGCTGAGAGAAAGGATAATTGAAGATAGATATGGCTTGTCTTCAGCTATTGTTCTTGGTGCCTGTTATTTAAATGCATATATTAGGAAACGTTACAGCTGATGTCAAATCATGGGATCTTTGCTGTACAGTGTATTCTTTCACATTGTACACATTAGCCTCTGAGCTATATAACCTGTGGATCAGTCTATTAGTCTAGCATTGTTGAGCCGGGTGTGGTGAGAGAGACACTGATCTGAAGGTGTGATGGGGGATTGTGCTTTCAGTGATCCTAACACATCTGTTGACTATGTTCCACCTTCAGTGATCCTAGCTATTTTGTCCCTTAGGCCACCGTAACAAACGCATATGTTGGGTGAAATGTATGGTGATGGGATGTAGTGCATTTAGTGATCCTAACACATCCTGTTGGGAGAAAAGTATGTTTTTCCTAGACAGGATTTCCTGCTGAGCCCAGCCCTCTGCTCTGTAATCAATCAGGATGAAAGCTAATTTACCACCCCCTTAAACACAGCGGATTGACACACCACCAGATTGACATGCATCCAATACTTTTATTGAAACTAATGATGCTCCCCTCCTCCCCCCCACACACACCATTATGGCTGACTTCCATTCATTTTAAGGCCCTGTATCAATACCATGAGACCACCCATGGGACCATATCAGAGACTTAAACAGATGATGAGATTTGTGGCAGTACCGTCGTAGAATCAACTAAGGAATGTGGCTGGCAAAAGCAATTTTTCTCCTCATTTGGGGAGTGACACAAGCATAACATCTCACTGTGTGTACCATATGGACTCTAAGATGTTCTTCCTCTTTCTTATGCGCCTTGAGAGAATAAAAAAACAGGATGGATCAGTCTTTTAAATATTTAAGTTTTGCGTTTGGACGTTTTCAGTATGCTACTTTTCCTTTTACTGTCTCATTTTGGTTGGAAGCATCAAGGGATTGGACCCACATCTAACCCCGCTTTTATTTCGCTGTGAAATATGAAACATAAAATGCTGCGGGGACATAAATAAATCAAACAAAAGCCTTTTACTGCTAATTTCCCACTCGCTGTAAAGCGCCATTATCACCACGCCTGGAAATACTGCATCTATAGCCGCAGCAGATTTGCCTGTCTAGTAGATTGTATTTTAATCACATAATGTAACATTGTAGGCATATGATGTGTATAACTGCTTACACAGGCCTGTGAGTGTGAATACCCTCATACATTTAATCACATCCCATTTTATAAGTAGTTGATTGTTACCCACCATAATTGTTTGATCTATTCCATGGTCATCTGACCAGGCACAGTGTTTGTTAATGTTATGCTAATTTTGCCTCAATGTACATGAAGCCAGAGTGACAGTCTTTGACATCTTCCAGAAATGCCCTTGTGGATTTTTCTATAGTGGAAAAACATAAAGAAATGAGTATATTTCAGCTAGTCTTTAATACAGTTCACGTAGGGTGCAGCCATTGAGCGAGCCACATTATGTAGGTCAACCTATTCAAAAGGGACCAGGTAGGCCTATCAACATACAGTTAATTCCGTCTTGACCAGTGCAGGTCATTGACACCTAAACCCAAACTGGAAAGTCAATACATTTAGTATACCCTGATGTTCTTTCCTCCAAACAAATAAAGAGAAGGTTGATTTTGACCCAACTGGAACTCGGGTGAAACTAGGGCATGATGAAGTCTGACATTTTTTGTTGTTGAAAGAATATAAAGTCTGGAAATGACAACGTATATGAAGTCTGTGAGAAGAGCAAGAGAAAACATTGACAAATGTGCCAAATACATACATTTGTTTTTAAACCAAACATTTTGACGGAATTTATTCATGGGTCTTAACATTGAACCTTGATTTATACCCTGTGTTTACTTTTACAGTATATCCTACTGTTTTATATTACAACTTCCTTAAACATGACCAAGAAGCGTTCCACAAAGCAGCACAATAATAACCGTATCTCACTGATGGGCGGTATTGCATCTAAGACGTTAAATCCTCTCTCAGAAGGACATCTTTGCTATAGTTCATTCAAACTAATCCTGTTAATGAGATATTGTTGCATCATGAATGGTGACTGAGACAATCCCATCTTCAGGATAAAGCTCAGCTCACACATCTCCTAATTTCCTCTGGGTCAAAATAAGGGATGTGTGCGTATGTGCGTGCCTAAGTGTGTGAATGAAACGAGGGTTTAGATTCCATTAAACTGATTCCCTTAAACTGATGAATGCATATCTTGCATATTTTCTCTGTAATGTAGGTGAGGAATAATGGAGGGTTTTGCTTTGTATGTTTCACTATAAATATAGCCAAATCATGATGCCACTTCTATATACAGTATGAAGTCATGGAGATGACAGGTTATAAAATATGCACTAGTTTGATCAGGGGAATTAGGAAGTTGAGATGTAGAGGCACTAAACCGTGAGGTGAGTGTATTACATAATACTGTCTATAGATAGGCCAATAAGCACATTTAGCAGCATCCTTCCCCTTTTACCATCTCTCTGGCAGTCAATGTTCCTGCTCTTTCTGCATGCATGGCTGCACTATCCCTAAAAACACTCGTATTGAGCTTAACTGACCATGATACAAGTTTGGGATAAAAATGTGTGGGCTAGAGGGTCACCTGCTTAGTGTGTATGGAGAAAATGATTTATTTTGAACAGTTTGTTGAAGACGTCAAATCAAAACTCACCAGACAGATATGCTGAAGCCCGATTTTTCATGGTATTTCAACACTAGAGGTCTGCCTAAATGAGTCTATGGAGAATGGTTTCAGATCCTTCAGTTGGAAAATCTCAACATACTGTTAAGACCACAATGTAGACTAGAAAGCGGTTTGGTTACAGAGTGAGTCCAGATGTTTTAACTAATAGGAAGATTAGTGGTGAAAGTGGAAAGCCTTGCCTTCAAGATTGTGGCAGAGAGTAAAACTCCTCAATAGAAGTTCTCAGGCCATGTGAACAGGATGGATCTACCCAAATGAGCAAATCAAGCAAATCAAAAAGTAATTTGTGTCAAAAGGGATAATCATAAAAAAGGCCCTCTGACATACAACAAGGTCTTTTTCCAAATAACCCATATATCACATGTAATCAGTGAACCCAGTTGATTATTTCTGAGCTATCCCAAAATCCTTTGGTAATAGTCAGGTGTGCCCACCTTGAACTGGGAGATCGGAGTCTGAGGCTAACTTATCCATCAAGGACAGAGCTCAGAGGACGAAGCACAGAGTACGCATGCATGGGTGGTGATAACAGGCGATATGTAGCAGACCAAACTGAAGACACTGAAGTGAATCAGTCGGATCATAATGTTATCTGCCAATAACTCAGAAAATATAATTATAGGTAAAATAGATCATTCTCATCCTATCCCAGCACCCTTTGAGGATGACTAGTTACACATCCCGACTCATATTAGAAGAGTTAGAAAAATGATGGCAATTTACTCCGACACATCTTTCAAGAGATAAAAGCCCCAGTAATGATGACATCAAAGGATGTCTGTCATTTATTTAATATTGCAGTTGGCTGGTTTTTATTCATAATATGACATCTGAAAATAGTGTAAAATGAGTAACGGTGAGCCTGAACCAAACTAGAGCTATACATAATGTCAATCAAGATTATGACTGAGGAAAATGTGACATTATGGTGGTGTAATACATTATACAATGTATCTATTGAAAGGCTTGAGAACATACTGAAGGGCTAAAGCGGATCTCAGATGATGTCTATATTTAATTTCTTTGAACAGTCTACCTGGGAATTCAGTGCCATCCAGTTATTGACTTCAAATCGTAACTTCCACGGAAATCCATTGTATCTAGAACTTGGAAATACATACTTTCATTTGTATGCAGTTTTAAATGTAAGCCTGGATTCAATCAGATTGAGCGTTAACCAGCGTTAACTAGCGTTGGCCGACATCCACATGCTGATATTTTGGCGGTGTTAGAGGTGTTACTGATGTACGCGCTAACATATAGGTGAGTGTGGCTGCTCTTGTGTGTCACAAACCACTCCCTTCCTTATTATCCCTACTGCATTAGAAGTTCAAAATGGTGATAGAAAGCTCTATCCATGTTAGAAATAATGACTCTCAAATATCAAACCTTTGATGTTAGGCTAACGCATGTTTTCGTGTTCATTTGGATGGAGCATTTATGCCTATCAGTCTAATTCGAGTTTTTGAACTTGTAATGTGGATGCATAGGATTTGTCAGATTATAGTTGAGTGTCACCAATGGTAGTGTCCACGATAAGGTAACGCAAGAAGCTGCTTGTGGATTTGACAGCTCTAAAGCAGTTCTACCTCCGACACCGTCAAAACAACGCTATGCGGATGTCAATCTGATTGAGCTCCAAAAGGATTGGAACAGTAACAAATGTTTTTCCTGTTTTAGCTCTGTACTCCAACACTTTGGATTTGAAATTATACAAAGCTCCCGAGTGGCGCAGCGGTCTAAGGCACTGCATCTCAGTGCTAGAGGCATCATTACAGACCCTGGTTTGATTCCAGGCTGTATCACAACTGGCCGTGATTGGGAGTCCCATAGGGCGGCGCACAATTGGCCCAGTGTCGTCCGGGTTAGGGTTTGGCCGGGGTGGGCCGTCATTGTAAATAAGAATTTGTTCTTAACTGACTTGCTTAGTTAAATAAAGTTTTTTCTTTAAAAGACTATGAGGTTAAAGGGCAGACTTTTGGCTTTAATTTGAGGGTATATCGGGTGAACCATTTAGAAATGACAGCACTTTTTGTACATAGTCCCCCCATTTTAGGGGACCAAAAGTATTGGGACAAATTCCCTTATGTGTATTAACGTAGTCAAAGTATAATATTTATATATGTTTCTAAATACTTCTAGCATCCACATTATTGTAGAAGTGTTTAGACAGTTATTATTCCATTCTATTCACAAATGCAGTGAGGCTGCAGTGCAGACTCAAGAGAGAGCTTTCGGCCATGGCAAATAATTGCATTAAACAATCAGCATTACAGCAGTTTCATTCATCAAACAACAGATGAAGTAAATATGTGATAAGTGTCAGAACTAGCAGCTTTAATTGCAGTGATCAAAGTGTGTCTGTAAATCATTTGCAAGCAGTAGTTTTGCAATTATAAAAGCACTCAGCAATTCAAATAATTACCATGAATTAAGTAAAAGTGTAATGATCGCCTTGATTTGCTCTCTAAAGTTGTTAAATCAACTTGTAAGCTGTTTATGGCAAATATACTGTATATATACACCAAATCAAATTGTATTGGTCACATATTTAGCAGATGTTACTGCGGGTGTAGCGAAATGCTTGTGTTCCTAGCTCCAGCAGTGTATTAGTATCAAACAATTTACAACAATACACACAAATCTCAAAGTAAAATAATGGAATTAAGAAATATATAAATATTAGGACGAGCACTGTCGGAGTCGCATTGACTACAGTACAGTAGAATACAGTATATACATATGAAATTAGAAAAATAGTATGTAAACATTATTAAAGTGACCAGTGATTCCATGACTATGTACATAGGGCAGACCAAAAGTATGTGGACATCTGGTCGTCGAACATCACATTCCAAAATCATGGGCGTTAATATGGAGTTGATCCCCCTTTGCTGTTATAACATTGTCCACTCTTCTAGGAAGGTTTTCTACTAGATGTTGTAACATTGCTGGAGATTAGGCCTGGCTCGCAGTCTGCATTCCAATTCATCTCAAAGGCGTTCGATGGAGTTGAGGTCAGGGCTCTGTGCAGGCCAGTCAAGTTCTTCCACACCGATCTCGACAAACCATTTCTTTATGGACCTCTCACTGTGCACGTGGGCAATGTCATGCTGAAACAGGAAAGGGCCTTCCCCAAAACTGTTGCCACAAAGTTGGAAGCACAGAATCGTCTAGAATGTCATTGTAGCATTAAGATTTCCCTTCACTGGAATTAAGGGGCCTAGCCCGAACTTTGAATAACAGCCCCAGAACTTTATTCCTCCCCCACCAAACTTTACAGTTGGTACTATGCATCCTGGCATCTCCCAAACCCAGATTCGTCCGTCGGACTGCCAGATGGTGAAGCATGATTCATCACTCCAGAGAACGTTTCCACTGCTCCAGAGTCCAATGGTGGTGAGCTTTACAACGTTCCAGCCGATTCTTGGCATTGCGCATGGTGATCTTAGGCTTGTGTGCGACTGCTCAGCCATGGAAACCCATTTCATGAACCTCCCAACGAACAGTTGTGCTGAAGTTGCTTCTAGAGGCAACTGCAGTTTGGAACTCGGTGGTGAGTGTTGCAACCGAGGACAAACAATTTTTACGCGCTACGCACTTCAGCACTCCGCGGTCCTGTTCTGTGAGCTTGTGTGGCCTAGCACTTCGCGGGCTAAGCCGTTGTTTTTCATAGACGTTTCCACTTCACAATAACAGCACTTACAGTTGACCGGGGCAGCTCTAGCAGGGCAAAAATTTGAAGAACTGACTTGTTGGAAAGATGGCATCCTATGACGGTGTCAGCCAAGTATTATAATTCCACTTTGCGCTTTGTATTTGATTGCAGTCAAAACAACACAATAATATGTCTTACTCTTTAACACGCTGTAGTGTAATACAAATACACTTTTATTTTGACAAATCTCTCCACTGATGTTGAATAAATGTGTTGCAAATGCTGTTATGGATGTTAGCAAAACACTCAGTTGAAAGAAGTGTCATGACATATTCATATAAGCTGCTTTGTATAGTATTAGTCCTTATATTATTATTGGTTGTCAGGTGTACCCCCTTCAAATAAAGTGCAATCAAATATTCTATGGGTATTCAGAAAAACCCATTATAGCTTTCTGATTGCACAGACCGACCAGGCAATAACATCATCCATTATCAAAAATAGAGTAACCAAAATAATGGAATTGCTCTTATCAGATCAATCTGGCCCTCGATTAGAGTGGAGAGTCCAATTTTCCACCTAAAAAAGGAAAGGCGTTGATTTAGACACTTCCCTCTCCCTTCCCTTAATACATCAATAAAAAACGACTGGGCTTAATAATACACAACCCTACCTGTAGGGTTCTTAGCAGACCCACAGTGTAGCAGTGGTAAAAAGCACTAATATAATTGCATTTACAATGAAACGCATGGCTTCCAACTTCTTTTGTAGACAAATTATTTATTGAGAAAGTAAGTGAGTGGTGTTGAAGGAAAAATGAGATTTTACCTCATATCATCCTACATATACCCACCATGGAGCAGAGAGTCATCATTTTACTGTTTGAATCCTTCATTCCACCTGGGCTGGGATTTGTCTATTTCAAAAGGTTCTTCAATAGGTTCAGAGATCACTTGATTAGTAACCCATCATGAAACACCTGTCCCAGGGGATTCAGTCCAACAGTAGGCTGATTCTTCTATAGCCTATTAGGTCTTGAGTATGTACACCTTTTGAGGGATGGCTCCGTCAATCACAATGCCTTGACAATGGGAAGATAGTCCAATAAACCTATGTGTCATGATGCTACTTGTTTTGTATGCTCCCAGTCCCAAAATACCTACAGATGCTATTTCAAGGCTACTTTTTATTCAATGACAGATAGCATGGGCCTCATGGAAATGTCTGATAAGATTATAAAGCCTGGAGAGTCACTTGAGAAATGATATATAACATATAACTAGGCCATGCACTACAGGGATGGAAATAAAGAGTAATGGAAGAAAATATACAATTTCTGAATAGTATGAGCATACACAACTGATTTTCACAAGATACAGTCACTGCAAATTTCATTCAGTACAGTTCTACTGTTTTGGAGAAAGAGCAAAAATAGAAGTGAATTACAGTTCATACTTTTACAGAAAAAATACAACGTACAAGGTTTTAATCTGACAACCTGCAAAGATTAACAATAATCAAAGACAAAACATCAGAGGTCAAATGTTTTATTGCTCTATGAAAGAGAGACAATCAGGAAATATTGAGCCTTGATAAATACTATTTAAAAAATAAATGTACCTTTATTTAACTAGGCAAGTCAGTTAAGAAAGAATTCTTATTTTCAATGACGACCTAGGAACGGTGGGTTAACTGCCTTGTTCAGGGGCAGAACGACAGATTTTTACCTTGTCAAAATACCATATATTATAACAAGGTATTTTTACCTTGTCAAAATACTAATACTATAAATACTATATACAGTATTATCTGAAATGCAGATCATGTAACTAACAAAAACTATGAACAGTTTAAACTACTGCATCTTTGAAAGCACTAGATATGGTACATGGTACATTGATGTGCTCAGATTTAAGAGTATTTAAGAAGTATTTTATCTGACTTCTGAACTTTTTTTATGCATTTTGTGTACGATGGTAATGTATATCACTGTGATGTACTGTATACTAATCAGAGACATTTCAAATCAAGTCTTCATTGTGGACATAAACCTTACATCCTGAGCCTCTAGATGTGTCCCTGTTTAGATTGTGGTTCATGGTAGTGGCTCTGCCCAGACTCTGCCACACGTACAGTACATAAAAAAAATCCATAACATTATTACAGAGCCATTTTCTGTTGCTCTTTGAAAAAGCTATTTGAAAACACATGTTCTTTCAAAGTTGGTTTGAATTCTTTACTTTGCTAATCAATCTTCTGAATGAAAGATGTTTTTTATATTTAACAAAGATTATTTTACCCAGAAAAGGAACATGAATTCTATGCAAACTTTTAACTCCCAAGCTTTTCAGTGCATCCCCATTTGGTTTTACAAAGATATTCATGAATGATAGTGCAGGTAGTCCTGAGTGCCTGTAAGAGATATGAAAACAAGCTATTGCAAAATCCACCCCTGTGAAAACAGACAATTGTGTAAACATTGATTATTTATGTTGTGGTTGTTCTATCGCCTCCAATCTGATTGTCAGACAATTGTTGGCCAAGTAGTGTTTTCCGATAAGATGCCACTTTTGTCTCCTTGGGTGCCTTGTGATACTCAGTTGGCCTCTACTACCTGTCAGAGAAGGAGAGGTAGCTCCTACTACCCTGTGCTACTATACTCATCTACATTAATCTTTAAATCCCTCATAGTCACATAGCCTTTGGCTGGCAGCACTTAAATCAACATGAAACCAATTAGTAATGTTGCTGGAAGAGAATGTGTGAATATCTGCATAGCAATGAGCTACTGCTGCACATTCAACTTCCCACAACAGGATTTTGTTTCAATATGTTCCACAGAGTACAGAGTATGCTGCTAAACTGTTTGAGTTTTTAGGGTGGTACTATTGTACATAATCTACAACATTAATCACATTCACATTCATTTGGGACTAATCATGAAATAGATTTTACCTCATGGAAGCTTGCGCTCCCATTGCATTACAGCATATGATGATTGGCATCGCACGATAATTGCCAGTGTTGTGTTCGAGACTACCTAAAGCGAGACCGAATCAAGACCAAGACTGGAGCAAATCGAGTCTGAGTCAAGACCAAGACTAGAGGGGGCAAGACTGAGTCAAGAATGAGACCAGAAAAATGTGAGTCCAATTAAAGACCGTGATTGTAATTTTATCAAATCACCATCATAATAAGAGTTCAAAATGTCCAGTTTTTCTGTGATCATATTTCAGAACAACATATGCAATCTTTAGACATTCAGAATAGTTAAGATTTTTTTGTTGTTGCCATTCTACAAATTATTATTAATCAAAACACAGTGGGGAACAATGGGCCTTCTTCGTCTTCAGAGAAGCGCTAAGGATTTATAAAATAATTATTAAGATATAATAATTATAATTATATATTTATTTTCAATGATGTTCTGATTTAATCTTTTTAGTTTTTGTTGGAAAGGGTTAACACTGAAGAGAAAAACATATCCAATTAGGATTTTTCTTTGCTGGTCTCTGGGGAGATAAATCTAGCTGTCATGTCCTGACCAGTAAAGGGGTCATTTCGTTATTGTAGTATGGTCAGGACGTGGCAAGGGTGTGTTTGTTTTGTGTTGTTGGGATTTTTGGGTACTGTTCTATGTCATGTATTTCTATGTTTGTATTTCTAGTTCTATTTCTATGTTTAGGGTTTTGGTTTGGCCTTCAATTGGAGGCAGCTGTTCTTCGTTGCCTCTAATTGGAGACCATATTTAAGTAGGGGTTTTCAGCTTGTGTTTTGTGGGTGGTTGTTTCCATGTATAGTCATAGTACCTTACAGGACTGTTTTTCGTCGTTGTTTTGTTTCATTGTTTTGTATCCTCTTAATAAATAAGAAGATGAGCATTCACATACCCGCTGCATATTGGTCCGATGATTTCTCCTCCTCAGACGACGAACTTTGTGACACTAGCTAGCTAAGTCATCCATTGGCAAGGCCCTCAGAAGCTAGATAAAGGCATCTCCCATTCAACTGTATCAAGGGAACATTTTCGAGTGACAGTGGAATGAACAAATCACATTTTGAATTAATTGGTGGGACCATTTTTACAAAAACATATGGAAATTTTAGCCTTTTTGAAGGCCGACAGGTCACTGGGCAGTAGCGAGCAGTAGTTTTCCCACGTTCTAGCTAGCTAGCATTTGTTTTTGACTAGTTTGCAGCGGCTGCAGCAGGGGTTATCAAAGAGGATGTTGTTGCTAATTTATTAGCTTCTCTCTTTTCAAGAATAACTTTCAACATGAAGTTAAGTTTCACATGATCATCATCTGGTGAGTTGAGCTGTGTTTTTTATTGCGGCACGCTTGCTGTTAGTAATCTCTTTGAAAATAACTTAATGTGTGTGAAACATTGTTGCATTTAAAGTGGAACTGACAGCATTTTAGCAACATAAAATCTTATTAAAATTGGTTCATATACACAGGAAGAATATGACAGGAAGAATATGACACTTTTTAAAGACATTTTCTGACTGTTAAACAGCCATCACTAACATTGAGTGGCTGCTGCCAACATACTGACTCAACTCAAGCCACTTTAATAATGGGAAAATTGATGTAATCAATTTATCACTTGCCACTTTATATTATTTATATTAGATAATGTTTACATAACCTACATTATTCATCTCATATGTATATACTGTACGCCATACCATCTACTGCATCTTGCCATCTTGATGTAATTAGATGTATCACTAGCCACTTTAAACAATGCCACTTTATATAATGTTTTCATGACCTACATTACTCATCTCATATGTATATACTGTACTCTATACCATCTATTACATCTTGCCTATGCCGTTCGGCCATCACTCATTTATATATTTTTATGTACATATTCGTATTCATTCCTTTACACTTGTGTGTACAAGGTAGTTGTTGTGGAATTGGTAGATTACTTGTTAGATATTACTGCATGGTTGGAACTAGAAGCACAAGCATTACACTACACTTGCATTAACACCTGCTAACCATGTGTATGTGACAAATAAATTTGATTTGATCACACCTAGGTCTTGACAAGTCAATCAGAACCTAACACCCTGTGTGTGCCTGCATGTGTGTGTGTGTAGAAGGTGAAAACGGATGTGTGAAGCTGAGCTAGCTCCACTATCACCATCTAGAAGCTCAGTAGTGATGAGCATAGACCGCTAACAAGGAGGACAGGGAGCAAGACATCCCAGCAGGCAATGCAGCTAAATCGAATTTCCAGGCGCCAGCACACCTGTTTAAGTCTTACCTTAAGAGTATGTCATACATTATGGTGCCCTGAAGGGTAAATAATACTTAGAGCAAATATGTAGATTTGTTGTTTTGTTGTTTGCAAATACAATGTACTGTATGTATCAGTGTAAATGCACTGTAAAAGCAACACACATTCAAGAGAGACATAGTAACGGAGTTCAAGGAAACATTAGAAAGAGAAAACATGTTTGAGTGTAAACCCCTTTTTTGTCAGCAGAGGTGGAGCAATAGAGGGAAGAGATGCTTTTGAGATTGGTATTAAATGGTGACGTGAGAGAGGAAGTCTAACAATCACAACAGCAGAATGGAAATTGTTTCACCAACAACAGATATGGAAAAAAGATTTGCAGAGTTGAAGACCCTTCAGTATGATATGAAAGCAACTGAAAATGTTGCTTTTAGTAATAGAAACATTTACCAGAAGTAAGATTGCAAGTTGTCAAATGTTAAAATACATTTGTACCATCTACAACAAATGTAATTTCTCACACAACAAACAATACCACAAGCAGTACTTGAAAGACCACCAATTTTATTTTGCTAAATGCAAGCAACCTAACTGGCGATCTACCTCAACAACCATCTCATGTGAAACCACACTGTGTTTGGAGCAAACCAGTCAGTGGCTAATCACTGCAGAGTATTTTCATTGAGCCACCATAGCTTTGTACAGATGAAAGCAGGACCTAGGCTTGACATCCTCATTTAGATCACCAAGACTTCAAAGACAGAGGCTAAAGGGTCTATAGGGACTCCTCTCCTCTCTCACTCAGGGCAAAGTCAGGCTCATCAGTTGGTCTGGACAGCATGGACCTGAGCAGGGGCAGCAGCATGGGATTCTGCTGTTTGTACTATCACCTGAGGGGAAGACCTGGGAAGTCCAATGAAACTATCTCCTAAACTGTTTCACTAAATTTAGACATTGTAAAAGGTGATTACATTGAATGATTGGGAATGGGATAATTTGGCCATAGAGAGTGCCATATCGTGTAGGCATGTATTGAATTGAAATGCTTGTGTTTTTTAACCTAAATTGTTCATGTATACAGTGTGTAGCCATAGACTGTAGGCCTATGTATTGAGTTGAAATGCTAGAGGTTTTTACACTGAATTGTTTACGTACACAGTGGTTTGTTAGAGACGGTAATGTCAATTCCCTGTTTTATATATGGAGTCATGTAGGGCATAATGAGATGCACATTACCTTCAGAAAATAGTCATACCCCTTGACTTATTTCACATTTTGTTGTGTTACAGCCTGAATTCAAATTTGATTAACTAAATAAATAAATCTCACCCCTCTACACACCATATCCCATAATGGCATAGTGAAAACGTGATTTTAGAATCTTCTGCAAAGTTATTCACAATGAAATATTGAAATATCTCATTTACATAAGTATTCACACCTCTGAGTCAATAGTTAGAATGACCTTTGACAGGGATTACAGCTGTGAGTCTATCTGGGTAAATCGCTAAGAGTTTATAAAATATTTGAACATTATTCTTTTTTTTATTTTTCAATGTCTGTCAAGTGGTTGTTGATCATTGCTAGACAGCCATTTTCAAGTCTTGCCATAGATTTTCAAGCCGATTTAAGACAAAACTGTTACTAGGCAACTCAGGGACATTCAATGTCATCTTGATAAGCAACTCCAGTACATATTTGGCTTTGTGTTTAGGCCATTGTCCTGCTGAAAGGTGAATTTGTCTCCCAGTGTCTGTTGGAAAGCAGACTGAAGCATGTTTTGTTCTAGGAATTTGTATTCAGGACACAAAGTCAATTTATTTGCCACATTTATTGCAGTTTTACTTTAATGCCTTATTGCAAACAGGATGCATGTTTTGGAATATTTTTATTCTGTACAGGGTTACTTATTTTCACTCTGTCATTTAGGTTAGTATTGTGGAATAACTACAATGTTGTTGTAGAGTAACTATAATGTTGACGAAATACGCTGGAAACAGGTCCCTAGCGGAATGACAACAATATTGATGCTTGTTAAAACCTCTTCAGCGTCTGATCCCGTTAGCGGGATCAAAATCCAGCGAAAAATCATATCGCCAATTAGCATTAAAAAAAAATCATAATTAAAAAAAAATAATAATAATATATATATATTTTTTTTATAGATACACCTCTCCTGAATCGACCCACGTCGTCCGATTTCAAAAAGGTTTTACAGGAAAAGCAAATCATTAGATTATATTAGATGAGTCCATCGTAAAAAGCAGCTTCATAGCCATTTTCCGACCAACCACTTGCATCACATATAATCAAAAAACAGCTAAATGCAGCACTAACCTTTTACAAACTTCATCAGATGGCACCCCTAGGACATCATGTTATACAATGCATGCATTCTTTTGTTCAATAAAGGTCATATTTATATATAAAAACAGCATTTTACATCTCTGTCTGAGGTTGACTACATAATTTCCCCTCAAAAGCGTCCCGGTAAACAATGCTACATTTCCCTAAATTACTATCCTATAACGATTTTTTAAATGTATATTGTCAATCTAACATTTATAGATGAATATCTCTTGAGAACACCCGTCATACCAGATTTTAAATTAACTTTACTGGGTAATCACACTTTGCGATAAAAGGAGATGCGATACTCAGAAAATTAGCTAATATACAGAGCTCGGCGCCATCTTGGAAAGAATCGCATGTCACATCTCATCTTGTATAATATTGTCAATAATCGCCTACCTTTAGTTGTCTTCATCAGAAAGCATCCCAGGTCCACAACAGATGTATTTTCGGTCAAAAAGTCCATACTTCACGTTCCATTAGCCTGATGTTGGTAGCGCGTCCTATGGCTCTCTCCAAGCGCAGCTCTGAAGTTCAGAATAAATGCAATGCTCGCGCATGTAGGTTCGTTCAAACATGTCAAACGTTGTATAAAATAAATCTTCAGGGCCTCTAACACCAAGAGAGCCAATAAGATTCGAGGGGGATGATGTCATGGCCTTTAAAACCGTATCCAAAGGTGGGGGCAGACATGGCCGCCGGCGTCATAATGGTGATGGCCCATCCCCTGTGACCAATTTCAAACTCGTGTCATTCACTGAGTTTTGACTCTATAAGGCTCAAACCACTGTGAAAGGACTGGCGACATCTAGTGGAAGCAATAGGAAGTGCTCACTGAACCATGGTTAACGGTGTGATTAATAAGGAAAGATGAGAAGTCGAGTCCACAATTCAGAATTCCACTTCCTGTTTCAATCGGTCTCGGGGTTTTGACTGCCATTTGAGTTCTGTTATACTCACAGACACCATTCAAACAGTTTTAGAAACTTTAGAGTGTTTTCTATCCATATATAATAAGTATATGCATGCCCTATCTTCTGAGTTTGATTAGTAGGCCGTTGAAAATGGGCACGATTTTTTTTCAAAATGCGCTGTGGCGCCCCCTATCCTACGGTATCCTCAAGAGGTTAACTATAGACTTTACACACGAACCGCCGCACGCTTTGAGTAAGAAATCATGAATGTATTTACCTGAAATGCATGGGTTCGACGGGGGTCTATCAGTGAACAGGGCAGCCTTGGAAAGGAGGTTGGGCCTTTTCGCGGCATACTTGTAAGGCACTGATTGTCTGAAATGGTTCCAACAAGTATTTTATTGTTGTCCTTCTTTGTAGTTGTCTGGTATCCAATGACTTGTCGTATAGTCCTGAACAGAACTACAGAGTTGACTTTCCCTCCATTCACTCTTGAAGAGACTTATTTGAAGATAGGCTACCCAGCCATATTGATGGTTTGAGCAGAGTAACAGGATGGACATACTTAAATTCGCTTTCGAAGATACTTTACTTAGGACAGCTAATCAGCTGTACCAATGATTTTCTGGTAGGGGTTTATCGTCTCCACCTCGTGTTGAGATTCAAAGTTCAAACCACTTTAAACGTGCAGCTGCAGCTTCACGCTTTTCTCGTCTAATGTGTTTTGTGTTAACACATCATTTATACAGATTGCTCGAAATGGGCGGTTCTGGCCGGCTGACACACTCTCTGACCTTACTTCGGGGCGGTGACTACTCACTGAGCAAAGTTTATGGAAAACAATTATCTCATATTGCTTTTCAAATCACATCCCTCTCTTAACAAAAACACGTTCATCTTTTTTCATATTACGCATAGTATAGTAACTTTGTATATGTAGTGGGTATACTTTCCAAGTTGCAGTATTTCCTTTATAACATTTTTAATGACATCACAAAATAACAAACCCAATGACATTAGTGTTCTATAGATCGCCTCTGGCCATTCCCAATGTTCCATGTTAGAAATATTGTTCCAGTATTCGCTTTGAATGTGTTAGAGTTTCAGCGGGAAAAAGTCTGTTGAAAGAAAGACATTCCTTTGGTGAATCTTGAGAGCGCAGACCTGAATCTTCTTCCTTGATTTACAACAGGGCGTGAGTTGTTAACCCCCACTAGTTATTTCCTTCCTCCTCTAGGGTGTGAGGGGGTTCTTATTAAAGTTATTCTTTGCAAACCTGATCAGACCTATTTGGATTCTCATGGACAGTCATGACACTGGGTGTATTGATACACCATCCAAAGTGTAATTAATAACTTCACCATGCTCAAAGGGATATTCAATATCTGCTTTAAAAAAAATACCCATCTACCAATAGGTTTCCTTCTTTGCAAGGCATTGGAAAACCTCCCTGGTCTTTGTGGTTGAATCTGTGTTTGAAATGCACTGCTCAACTGAGGGACCATACATATAATTGTATGTGTGGGTTACAGAGATGAGGTAATCATTCAAAAATCATGTTAAACTTGTTAAGCAAATGTTTGCTCTTGAACTTATTTAGGCTTCCCATAACAAAGGGAGGTTTTTGAATACTTTTTGACTCAAGACATTTTGGCTTTTGAATGTTTATTAATTTGTAAACATTTTGAAAAACATAATTCCACTTTGACATTATGTCACACCGGGATCTGTTTCACCTGTTTTGTGATTGTCTCCACCGCCCTCCAGGTGTCGCCCATCTTCCCCATTATCCCCTGTGCATTTATACCTGTATTCTCTGTTGCCAGTTCGTCTTGTTTGTCAAGCCAACCGGCGTTTTTGTGTCAGCTCCTGCTTTTCCCCAGTCTCTCTTTTCTCGAACTCCTGGTTTTTGACTCTTGCCTGTCCAGACCCTGTACCCACCCGCCTGACCACTCTGTCTGCCCCTGACCCTGAGCTTGCCTGCCGTCCTGTAACTTTGCCCATGTTGCTGTAATAAACATTGTTACTTCGACACAGTCTGCATCTAGGTCTTACCTTGATACCTGATACATTCTGGGGTATTGTGTGAAGGCCAGTGACACAAAATCTCTATTTAATCCATTTGAAAACCAGGCTATAACACAAGAAAATATGGAAAAAAGGGTGTGAATACTTTTTGAAGGAACTATAGAAACGCCACCACATGCAGACCTAATAAATATGAATTACTGTGTAATTTAAGAAAGCCTCTGTAATGATTAGTTGTTATGTTGTTCTGAGTAACAATACAGAGGGTACACAATGTATGTATTTATTCATTGATTAATTCAGATTTAAAAATCTCTACAAGTTGATATAATCAAGTATTATTATCTTCACCGGTCGTGCTACCCGTCCCAGACCTGCTGTTTTCAATTCTCTAGAGACAACAGGAGCGGTAGAGATACTCTCAATGATCGGCTATGAAAAGCCAACTGACATTTACTCTTGAGGTGCTGACTTGTTACACCCTCGACAACTGTGATCATTATTATTTGACCATGCTGGTCATTTATGAACATTTGAACATCTTGGCCATGTTCTGTTATAATCTCCACCCGGCACAGCCAGAAGAGGACTGACCACCCCTCATAGCCTGGTTCCTCTCTAGGTTTCTTCCTAGGTTTTGGCCTTTCTAGGGAGTTTTTCCTAGCTACCGTGCTTCTACACCTGCATTGCTTGCTGTTTGGAGTTTTAGGCTGGGTTTCTGTACAGTACTTTGAGATATCAGCTGATGTAAGAAGGGCTGTATAAATAAATTTGATTTGATTTGAAGTAAAGCTGTGGTGAAAATTGCATTTTTATAATTACATTTACAACCCACATGCACAAAGAAATGAAGGAGGTGGGGTGGTTCTGCTAAATTAAGCAGAGGCTGAATTTCCAGAGTTATTCATATAAAGTTGCACAGCTGGAAACCTTTTCTCTGAACAGCATGTGCAGCATAATTTGCGAAAGGCCACATCTATAGGACCCCTGCTACTTAATGATTTAATTTATTTGACAAAGCCATCCGGGCCCATGTACTGAACATGCTGACTGGGGGATAATTTAATCAGGGCAAAGGCTGCATGTGATTGTGTGCACTCAATATTATCGGATGGTGCCATCCTTCCACAGGGATCTTACTCTGATATGACCTTGAAATTACTACAAGTTATTAAAGCAGTTCAGTGCCTTCTCTATCTCTTTTTAGTTGTTTTTTTGTTTTTGATAAGAACATATACTACACTTGATCTTAGCCAAAAGGCAGAAAAGAGATGCCTTCTCTCTTTGCATGTAAAGCACCTGAAATCTGAAACTTGGTAACATTTATGTAAATTGGCATTAATAATGAAGATTTAGTAAATGGTGTAGTCCTTGGATGAAAAGAACAGGTGCTTCTATGAGACAGGTAATGTAATTACTCTACCAGTACAACTGAAGTTTATGGACTTTCCCTGTAGCACTGACATACCATTATGAAACACCTATCCCAAGATACTCTGTCCAGTGGTAGTCTCACTCTCCTCTGCCTATAAGTTAAAGTTCTGTCTACGTCAAAGTACGCTGCTCTGAACAATGGCATATGACGGGTGGAATCTGATTGCTGTAACAGGGCAACTCATGATAACAGCAAGCCTTCCCAAGTTGCTAGAGAGCAAATTATTATTTTAAAAAAACACTCCAGGCCTTGAACGTCTAAAACTAGATAAAAAAGTATGACACATTTTCAATGAACCTATACATTTTCAAATAACTGTCCTTTTTCTGGCCGCAAATTGCTCTTGACAAACAAATAGGTCAGAAAAAAATGTGTGGCACTCCACTGAATATTGAAATTCAGATGTGGCCCTCGAGCCAAAATGATTGCCCAACCCTGCATGCTGCTCTAAACAATGGCAGAGGATGGATGGAATCTGATTGCTGTAACAGTGGAACTCATGATAATGGAAAGCCTTCCTAGGCTCTAGAGGGCTTCCTCTGAGCACTGAGACCATTACGAAACACCTGTCCCTGGGGATTCAGTCCAGCAGTAGGCTTACTCTTCTCTCGTCTCTATAGACTGGAATTCTGTTAACGCCTCCCTCTTAGAGAAGGCTCTGTTGATGGAGAGGGAGGGTATGCACCAAGCCGCAGCAACTTTCACCATGAGAGCGAGCATACATTACAGTATCACAAATGAACCCCAGCTGCTGAGGTATAGAAATGCCCTTCTCATTCAGGCATCTGTGGCTGTGATGTGTGTGTGTGGGGGGTGGGGGGTGGGGGGCCTCTGGAAGAGCTCCTAGAGCCCCAGGTCCAAGTTGGCCTCAGAGGGATGGGAGGATCAGGAAGGACAGACAGGATGAGGAAAACTGAACTACTTCCCTTGGGTGTTTTAGTTGTTTCATTTCCTTAATATTTAGGATGTAGCCACTTGTGTTGATTTGTGAATTAGTCCACCACAATTGCCTCACTTTTTTTTTATCAATCTCCCTATAGTTGTCCCCTTTGCCGCAAAACAAAAGTGACAAATAATCAAATTCATATTGAATTCTAGCGTTGCTTTTTAACTAAGTTTCTGTCTTTGAATACTTATTCGTCATAGTTTTAATTCAATTGTTGGATTAGTAACCCAAATGAGATGGGACTGATGGTGGCCTATTAAACCCAGCATTCCAGATGTTGTTACTGTGTGAATGACAGAATCACAGTGTAATGGAGAGGGAGGCAGAAATACATCCGACAGACGGCTCCTTTTGGGAGTCTCACTCTATATTGGGGCCACCAGGCAGGCCTTCCTGCAGCTCTTTAGTCTCAGCCATTAGTGGGACATGCTCATAACCATCATCACATTAGCCCTGCTGCCATACAGGGATTAATAGGACCGGTGTTGATTGAAGGAGCCCAGCGTGTGCAGCCAGGAACAACTGGAAAGAGAAGCAGAAAGATCACCAGATGGGTTTTGGATGGAAATAATTGACAGATATGAAATGTTTTTCTGGTCGTATTTTGAAGATTTAGGCTATTACAGGAGACAAAACCTTGTTGGTGGCTTATGTACTTTAACAGTACTTTCAAATAAATCTTCTGTAACACTTAAATATTGCAGGTATAATGCTTTATAACTCTTTACAAGCATTATAATAAGGGTTCTAATGTGTTATGTCTCTCTAAGGAACCAACATTTTAACTGTTTTAAAATGGCTGGTAATTTGTCAGAATCATTTTGAGATTAAATGGGGTTAAATTGCTTATGACCAGTATTACAATGCCATAACAACCCCATCATGCAAAATACCTGCAGGTTTTAAAGTGTTACTTAAAGTTCCTGTAGAAACCTTTCGAATGCATAGGAGTAGCTAGGCCACTTTAGAACTTAACTGCAACAGAGAATAAAGCTCCCTAAATAAGGTTTGACAATGCAGTTCATTAATTTGCTTAGTGAGTAAGATAGCAACCCAGGCTAAGGCAGCTGTAGGCATTGATGTGTATCCTCTGAAATAATTTCAATTAGTGCATTTAAGCTGCACAATTCATGTTTTTGAATAACAGTTACATAGAAATTAGGAAATTAGGACTTAACGTTAGTGTTATCCGGGATCCTTGCGACATCACTACCCTAAACCCTAACTGTAACCCTAACCTTAACCCTTATCCTAACCCTAACTTTAACCATAACCCTTACCTAACCCTAACCTTAACCCCTACCTTAACCATTTTAAATGTCAACTTCAATTGGGTAGGGACATCCCAAGTATCCCAGATAGCACAGATCCTTGTTAGGAGCACTAAGGAAGTGAATCAATCATTGTCTTAATTTGCTGCTTGTGTTGTGAAACACAGTCCAATTGGCTTCTCTAAATTCGAATATGAAATACATTATTGACCTGATATGTTGGTTTCTGTCAGCATGTGAAGGAAAAGTGTTCAATAATTTCAAATGTAACCCCAAAAATTTAAGAATTTTTTTGTATAAAAAGGATCCATTGACAATATACTTTTGGCAAAATGTGTCACACACCTGCCTTGTGCTTGTCTCCACCCCCCTCCAGGTGTCGCCCATCTTCCCCATTATCCCCAATGTATTTTTACCTGTGTTCTCTGTTTGTCTGTTGCCAGTTCGTTTTGTTCGTCAAGCCTGCCAGCGTTTTCCCCCTTGCTCCTGTCTTTTTGTAGTTCCTGTTTTCTAGTTTTCCCGATTTTGACCTTTCTGCTTGCCCTGACCCTGAGCCTGCCTGCCGTTCTGTACCTTGTCACACCACCCTGGATTATTGACCTCTGTCTGCCCTGACCCCGAGACTGCCTGCCGTTCTGTACTTTATGGACTCTGATTTGGACTACTGACCTCTGCCTGCCCTTGACCTGTCGTTTTGTCTGCACCCTGTTCTAGTAATAAACTTTTGTTACTTCGACACTGTCTGCATCTGAGTCTTCTCCTGAAACGTGATAAATGTAAGGTGATAGGCTATGCCTCAACATGCTGCAGTCATGTACAAACCACAATGTCAACCTTGAACAAAGAGAAGTTCAAGTAAACTACATACTGCTTTTTGATTGATGCCACTTTCTGACCACAGTAATTTGATAGCAAATGCCCATTTGTTAGTCAAGCTAATACAAGTCTGTTAATGTAACTCTGATAAAGGATGTCGATTAATCATTTCTGGTTAATTTTTAATTAACTCAAGGCATCTGAGGCCCATTTGAAAATGTTCCAAATTACTGCCCTGGGAAACACTCTCAGGGGTGGGAGGTTTAATTTAGTCCAATCAGAGTCTGTTTCATCTTGAACCTGAGGTGAGCCCATCTATGGAATATCAAGTCCTCCTGCTAATCACACTTCTTGTGAGTTGGCTCAACATGCCCTGTCCGTAATGCTCCTAATTAAGAGGATGGTTGAGGACTTCAGTTCATGTTAAACCAAATATGTGGCAGGATCTTTTTTTTAAGTGATACAATTTTTACAGATAGTGCTAGATAGATAGATGTTAAACTCCCAAATGTTTCATTTGTTAAAAAAAATTGGAAAGAATTATGGGAAAAAATACACATTCGTACATATTAAGGTGATACTGACACAGCTCAAACAAATTCACAGAAATGTAATATACTAGTATAGTATAACTATCATTGGGTTCAATTTTATAGACTAAATACATGCATACTTCTATAATGGTATACATTAAATGACAACCTAGGAAAAGGACAGTACTTTTGTAAGAATGCACTGTTATTAATTTTTCTCAAGAGTTGACAATAGAGTGGAAATTGATATATTTTAATTCCCTCAAAAGGTACAGTATCTTAAGTGTCCCCTTTTGACTGACAAATGGGTGCCATTTAGTAGCAAATAAAATACATGTATATACTTTTCTTACTTGCCATGTGCAGGGAGCCTACTGTAGTAATGCATCAACGAACTGTTGATGCATTACTTGCTTGCTGAAAATACATGTTTTTTAAAGTGGAGTAAAAGTTATTTAAAAAATGTTGTGTGTTCTTTTTATGGCCATTCAACAACTTAGTCACAGCTATGGTTCCAAAGCTACCGGTAATTTATAAAGTTACCGGAATCTTCTGTAATTTTGTTAATTAATAGGTAATCTATGGCAATCTGTGGTAATTTTGGTAATTTATACTTGAAAAACCCATAGCCTACAATTTTTGCGCCCCCGCGGAAATCTAATTAACATAATAAACAAATCCCCATCAAAATCACTCTGTTTAAGATAGAGATATCTGATATTTTGCATAGGCTGCATCTCAATGAACCGCATCCGCCGAAAGGTGGCAGAGCTAGAACCGTGTTTGTCAGACCATGAGACATCCCGCAAATCGGACTTCTCACAAAAACGTCTCTAGCGTCCGAACGGTTTGGCCTACAAATATTAATATTACCACTCTTTTGAAAGGTGAGACTCACGAACACGATGGTGTTCTCCTTTTTGCTCTAGGTTGGTCGGGCTGAATCGCCGCCTGGTATGGCAACTGCACCGCCAGCAACCTCAGGGCTCTCCAGAGGGTGGTGCGGTCTGCCCAATGCATCCCCGGGGGCAAACTACCTGCCCTCCAGGAAACCTACAGCATCTGATGTCACAGGAAGGCCAAAAAAATCATCAAGGACATCAACCACCTGAGCCAATGTCTGTTCACCCTGCTATCATCCAGAAGGCGAGGTCAGTAAAGGTGCATCAAAGCTTGGACCGAGAGACTGAAAATCAGCTTCTATCTTAAGGCCATCAGACTGTTAAATAGTCATCACTAGCCAGCTTCCACCCAGTTACGCAACCCTGCACCTTAGAGGCTGCTGCCCTACATAGACTTGGAGTCACTGGCCACTTTAATAATGGAAGACTAGTCACATTCATAATGTTAAAATAATGTTTACATACTGCTTTACTCATCTCATAAGTATATACTGTATTTTATTCTACTGTATTTTAGTCAATGCCACTCCGACATTGCTCGAGCTAATATTTATTTATTTCTTAATTCTATTATTTTACTTTTAGATTGGTGTGTATTGTTGTGAATCGTTTTTAGATACTACTGAACTGTTAGATACTACTTCACTGTTGGACTACGAACACAAGCATTTCTCTACACCCGCAATAACATGCACACAAGCATCACAAGACTCATCTGAAGGTCCCCGGTACCAGTTAAAAAAATGAAAGGAAGTATACTGTGCATTCGGAAAGTATTCAGACCCGTTCACTTTTTCCACATTTTGTTCACTTTTTCCATATTTTGCTTTGTTACAGCCTTATTCTAAAATGTAATTAATTAATTGTTTTCCTTATCAATCTAAACACAATACCCCATAATGACAAAGAAACAAAATTGTTTTTTAGAAATGTTAGCTAATTTAATACAAATAATAAACCAAAAAAACGTATTTAGATAAGAATTCAGACCCTTTGCTATGAGACTCAAAATTGAGCTCAGGTGCGTCCTGTTTCCATTGCATCATCCTTGAGATAAGTATACAACTTGATTTTAGTCGAACTGTAGTAAATTTAATTGATTGGACCAAATGTGGAAAGGCACACACCTGTCTATATTTATTTTATTTTATTTTAACATTTATTTAACTAGGCAAAAGTCAGTTAAGGTCAAATTCTTATTTACAATGACGGCCTACCAAAAGGCAAAAGGCCTCCTGTGGGGACGTGGGCCTGGGATAAAAAAATCCCCCAAAAATCTATATAATATAGCACAATACACACATCACAACAAAAGAGACAACACAACACAACATTAAGAGAGACCTAAGACAACAACATAGCAAGGCAGCAACACATGACAACACAGCATGGTAGCAACACAACAACAACATGGTAGAAGCACATAACATGGTACAAACATTATTGGGCACAGACAAAAGCACAAAAGGGCAATAAGGTAGAGACAAGACTACATCACACAAAAAACCACAACTGTCAGCAAGAGTGTCCATGATTGAGTCTTTGAATGAAGAGATTGAGATAAAACTGTCCAGTTTGAGTGTTTGTTGCAACTCGTTCCAGTCACTAGCTGCAGCGAACTGAATAGAGGAACGACCCAGGGATGTGTGTGCTTTGGGGACATTTAACAGAATGTGACTGGCAGAACAGGTGTTGTATGTGGATGATGATTGTAGATATTGTAGATATCTCAGATAGGGGGGAGTGAGGCCTAAGAGTGCTTTATAAATAAGCAATAACCAGTGGGTCTTGCGATGGGTATACAGAGATGACCAGTTTACAGAGGAGTATAGAGTGCAGTGATGTGTCCTTTAAGGAGCATTGGTGGCAAATCTGATGGCCGAATCGCAAAGAACATCTAGCCGCTCGAGAGCACCCTTACCTGCCGATCTATAAATTATGTCTCCGTAATTTAGCATAGGTAGGATGGTCATCTGAATCAGGGTTAGTTTGGCAGCTGGGGTGAAAGAGGAGCGATTACGAGAGAGGAAACAAAGTCTAGATTTTACTTTAGACTGCAGCTTTGATATGTGCTGAGAGAAGGACAGTGCACCGTCTAGCCGTACTCCCAAGTACTTGTATAAGGTGACCACCTCAAGCTCTAAACCCTCAGAGGTAGTAATAACACCTGTGGGAAGAGGGGCATTCTTCTTACCAAACCGCATGACCTTTGTTTTGGAGGGCTAGAGAAAGCTTGCTTTACACTAAGAAAGCTTTGTTCTAGAGCATTTAACCCAAAATCTGGGGAGGGGCCAGCTGAGTATAAGACTGTATAATCTGCATATAAATGGATGAAAGAGCTTCCTACTGCCTGAGCTATGTTGTTGATGTAAATTGAGAAGAGCGTGGGGCCTAGGATCGAGCCTTGGGGTACTCCCTTGGTGACAGGCAGTGGCTGAGACAGCAGATGTTCTGACTTTATACACTGCACTCTTTGAGAGAAGTAGTTAACAAACCAGGCCAAAGACCCCTCAGAGACATCAATACTCCATAGCCGGCCCACAAGAATAGAATGGTCTACCGTATCAAAAGCTTTGGTCAAGTCAATAAAAAATAGCAGCACAATATTGCTTAGAATCAAGGGCAATGGTGATATCATTGAGGATCTTTAAGATTGTAGTGACACATCCATAACCTGAGCGGAAACCAGATTGCATACCCGGGAGAGGACTATAGTACTATAGTTTTTCCAACACTTTTGATAAACAGGGCAAAATAGAAATAGGCCTATAACAGTCAGGATCAGTTTGATCTCCCCCTTTAAATAAAGGATGAACCGTGGCTGCCTTCCAAGTAGTGGGAACCTCCCCAGAAAGGAGAGACTGGTTAAAAAGGTTGGAGATATGCTTGGTGATGATAGGGGCAGCAACCTTACAGAAGAATCTGACCCAGATGGTTTTTTGGGATCAAGTTTAAGGAGCTCCTTTAGCACCTCAAACTTAGTGACTGTCTGCAGTGGAGAAACTTTGTAGCGGGGGCAGGGGAAAAAGAGGGAGAAACATTGGGGATAGTCGCATAAGAAGGGAGGTGAGATGAGGCAATGATGGACAGGCAAGGAGGCATGGCTGAGTCAAATAGGAATCCTGACTTAATGAAGTGGTGATTGGGGATAGTCAGTAACCACCACATCATAAACATGAAGGGACATGGACAGCTATGAGGAGGAGGGTTTATTCTCTAGGTCTTTAACCGTTTTCCAGAACTTCTTTGGTTAGACCCACAGAGAGAGAGCTGCTCCTTAAAGTAACCAACTTTGGCCTTCCGGATAGCCTGAGTGCACTTATTTCTCATTTGCCTGAACGATAGCCAGTCAGCCTGAGTATGCGTGTGCCGAGCCTTTTGCCAAATGCAATTCTTGAGGTGGAGTAACTGCAAGATCACGGTCAAACCAGGGGCTGAACCTGTTTTTAGTTCTCATTTTCTTTATGGTGGCGTGTTTGTTAACAATACCACTTAAAATATCAAAAAAGAAGGTCCATTCGTCTTTGACAGAGGGGAGGGGATCAAGCTGATTCTATACAATTTTACAGAGGCCATTTCATGAAGGAAGGTTTGCTCATTAAAGTTTTTTAGCAAGCGTCTTTGACAGATCAGGACAGGTTGTTTCATTGAGCAGTCATTACAAACACAGGCTGTAAAACAGTGATCATTAAGGTCATTACAGAAAACACCAGACTGATACCTACTGTAACAGAATTATTTGTGAGGATAACATTGAGGAGAGTAGCCTTTTCTAGGTGTTTGAAGTCATACCTTGTGGGATTGGTAATAAACTGAGAAAGATTTAGGGAGTCCCATTGCTTTAGGACTTGGTCAGGTGGTTTAAGTATGTCCCAGTTTAGGTCACCAAGCAGGACAAATTCAGACTTAGTGTAAGGGACCAGGAGAGTGCCTAGGGCAGGTAGGGAACAGGCCGGTGGTGATGGAGGACAATAGCTCCCAGCAACAGTCAACAAAGAGCTATTTGAAAGTTTAATGCCTAAAACCAGCAAATCAAATTGTTGTTGGACAGACTTGGTGGAGGCCTGAAGGTGATCCTTGGTAAAGATTGCCACTCCCCCACCTTTGGAAGATCTGTCTTGCCGAAAAAGATTATAACCAGAAAGGTTAACATCAGTATTCAAAACACTCTTCCTTAACCACATCTCAGTAATGACCAACACATCTGGATTGGAGCTGTGAACCCACACTTTCAATTGATCCATATTATAAGCTTCTAGTGTTAACGTGCAGAAAACCCAGGCTTTTACGAGAGCAGAAATCAGTGAAGTAGATATCAGAGCACAGGAAGGGCCTTGGTCAGAGAGGTGACCAAGAACCCAATGGTCACTCTGACAGAGCTCCAGAGGTCCTCTGTAGAGATTGGAGAACCTTCCAGAAGGACAACCATCTTTGCGGCACTCCTCCAATCAAGCCTTGAAGGTAGAGTGGCCAGACGGAAGCCAATCCTCAGTAAAATCCACATGACAGCTCACTTGGAGTTTACCAAAAGTCCCCTAAAGGACTCTCAGACCATGAGAAACAAGATTATCTGGTCTGATGAAACCAAGATTTAACTCTTTGGCCTAAATGCCATGCGTCACATCTGGAGGAAACCTAGTACCATCCCTACGGTAAAGCATGTTGGTGGCAGTATCATTATATGGGGATGTTTTTCAGCGGCAGGGACTGAGAGACTAGTCAGGATCGAGGTAAAGATGAACGGAACAAAGTACAGAGAGATCCTTGATGAAAACCTCCTCCAGAGAGCTCAGGACCTCAGACTGGGGCGAAGGTTCACCTTCCAACAGGACAACGAATATAAGCACACAGCCAAGACAATGCAGGAGTGGCTTCGGGACAAGTCTCTGAATGTCCTTGAGTGGCCCAGCCAGAGCCCGGACTTGAACCCGATCGAACATCTCTGGAGAAACCTGAAAATAGCTGTGCAGCGATGATCCTCGTCCAACTTGACAGAGCTTGAGAGGATCTGCAGAGAAGAATGGGAGAAACTCCCCAAATACAGGTGTGCCAAGCTTGTAGTGTCATACACAAGAAGACTCGAGGCTGTAATCGCTGCCAAAGGTGCTTCAACAAAGTACTGAGTTAAGGGTCTGAATACTAATGTAAATGTGACATTTCTGTTTTTTATTTGTAATCAATTTGAAAATGTAAAAAAAACTGTTTTTGCTTTGTCATTATGGGGTATTGTGTGTAGATTGATGAAGGGAAAAAAATATTTAATCAATTTTAGAATAAGGCTGTAACGTAACAAAATGTGGAGGAAGTCAAGGGGTCTGAATACTTTCTGAATGCACTGTATCTGTCAGGTGTGTGCATACTGGTAGCGAAGTCAGGTGCAGGAGAGCAGAGATTTGTGAACAGGCGCACACTTTATTTAGGCAGAAGTGCAAAACGCGCAAAACAGTCACAAGAATTATGTTTAACAATAAACATCTTCGTAAAAATAACACGGAAATACAAGCCAGTCTGGCGCGTCAACAATACACACGTAACACAAACAATCTTACACAAAGACGTGATGGGGAACAGAGGAATAAATACATGTAGATTGATTGGGGAATGAAAACCAGGTCTGCAGGAAACAAGACAAAACAAATGGATACATGAAAACTGTATCCACCGGCTAGAAAGCCGGTGACGTCGACCGCCGAACCCGCCCGAACAAGGAGAGGAGCTGACTTCGGCGGAAGTCGTGACAGTATTTCTCAGATAGTTTCCATTTCCTGGTTGCAAAAATTAGAATAGTTCCCCAAATTTCAGTTTATGTGACAAAATAATAATATCATATTGAACTGATTATGGCAATACTGTATTCATGTAAACACCTTACTCTGCTTATCTAAATCCCTGTAAGGTCAAAATCGGTAAGCATACACCGATTCAACACCTGGTTTTCTGAGCAGTCTTTCGAATTATTAGGATGTGTAAAACCTTAATTGGCGTTCCAGCAGTGTATTCGATCTGAACATGTACTAGCACCAGCCAAATGAGCCTCACTATTTAGTGTGAGTGAAGTGAGTTCGGAACAACAATGTATGAGTCTTAGAAGTAGTGCACATGCAAACTTTATATGTCTGATCTCAGAATCAAATATGCTTCCCAAAACTAACATGGTCGGTGTGGTAGAACATTTATTTTGATTGGTGATTTTCTACATTATCAGAGTTCTATCAGGTAGCCTGATTTTAGAAATGTCCATGTAAACAGGATTATTAGGGAAATTGTTCTTCTTGCAAAGTTTTGAATCAAACTATGTTATCATGTTAATCTGACTATCCACAATAATCGCATTATTGTGTCCATGCAACTGTACTCATTGTACCATCTAAACCGCTGTGAAATATATTTTCCATAAGCAAAAATATTGTATTTTCAGCTGTTTGAAACTTGTGTACAAAACCGAAAATAAGAGACGCAAAAACTAAACTTAATAACGGGAAGCATATAAATAGCACACATAGAACAGATGTGCAGCTTCTTAGTCTGACAGATCTATAGCTTATATTGAATTTGGTCGGGTCGCCCAAAACTGTAAACGTACTCATTGAAATACAGTAGAGTTCCTCCGTGCTTTGAGTTTCAGTGTTTATTCACCACTTGTTAGTGTGTGCATTCACACTATGTTAACAGTTATCTCACATGTGACAGGATCCTGCTGGAAGGCTTTCATCTGCTTTATTCTCTGCTGGCCTCACTCATAAAAACATGGAAATTACAGTACATGCTGCTGCTTGTGTAATCAGTTGCTCAGGTTGCCTCTACTCACCTGTTGCCAAGAGAGAGAACCACAGCACTGGGAGAATCATGTAAGGATGGGGGGGATGATGCTTAGAGGAGAGGGAGAGAGTGAGGTAGAGAGGGAGGGAAAGGGGGACTTATAGGAGGTGTGCTGTCCATCTGTCAATTAACCACTCACTTTCACTGACTTTTATAAGGAGATATATGCTATGCTCTGTCAGGTGTTGATTAACAAGTGTTGGTAGGCTATTTTTCATCTGCCTCAGATGTCATTATATAGCTTCCATACTGGTAGTGATAGGTGAGTGTATTAACTAGATGAAACTAACACACATATATTCTCAAATTAAAAACATGCTTTGATATTATAAAAGAGTAGTAGTCCTAGAGGACATTATTTATTTATACCCAGAAACATGGTGACTAGTTTTGATTGAATGGGCCCCTTGGTTTGTGTCCTACGTTACCATTACCTTAAGTCATTTCCCCCTGGTGTGAACAATTACAGCAGAGGAAAGGAAAGGTTGGAGAATTTATTATCTTCCTCCCAGGTTAAACACTTGAAAATATTCAGTGAAGTTTCAAGCAGGCTTTTTAATCAGGGCTCATTCAGTTTGATGCATCTCTGTGGGGAGGATGATGCTGAGGATTCTACAGCCCAGCTGGAGGACAGAACAGGGGACCTATGGGAGAATAATCACACACTGAGTACAATAATATGATAAAAACACATTCAGCTAAAGCATTCACTCTCATTAAAATAATCACAGTGGAAACCATCATCAGTATTTTCTAAAACTATCCATGACTTACTGTTCTGTAGGTGTGTACTTGGCTAATAAATGGGAAAAGGCAGATGATTAATCTCAAACAAACGGACTTTGTACATAACATCAATGATATATCCAACTCACAGAGGCACAGTCCTCCCCTGTCATCTTGTGCATACATTATGGTTTCACAACAGTCTCAAGCATGCTAATAAGCTATGTCGTACCCAAAAGGATATTCCCCTCTATGAATATGTTACAGTAGACACAGAACACTTTCCCTCAGGCCAGACTGTCTAATCATAATCTCTGTAATAAGCAGGATTGGGGTCAATTCGGAATTTCTGAATGTAATTAAATTCAAACTATGAATTTGGATTGGCCACACCCCACTGGAAGCAGAATTTGAATTGAATTTGAATTAAAGGAAGTAGAATTTAAGTCTAAACAATTTAAACCAATTCAACTGAGTCATGAAAGTCTCATTCATTTGAGAAATATTTTATTAAAAGGATATGCCACTTATTAATGCAAAGAATACACATACCATTTAAAATCTTACTTTGATTATAACTCAAACAGTATTTTTCTTTGTCATGGGATGTTAGATTGTCCGCTTTCATACTGCAGTGTTTGATCAAATGCATTCTGGGAATTTTTTTATTTTCTTCTCATATTTAAAAACGTTAAGGGAATTATTAATTATTATAGACAACCCACAACATGATCTTAGTTAGAATATTTCCAGACCACTGTAATTACTTAAAATTGTTTTAGGAGAGTGAGTTGTAAAAATGAAAAGTTTCAACCTAATGCTACATGGTATTGGTAACCATGCATGATGTCAAAATAAAAATGTATATAGTGATGTGTAGAATAAGCCATTTTAATTCAATTACATTTGATTTAATAAAATTATACTTCCTTTAATTCAAATTCAATTCAAATTTTGCTTCCTGTGGAGTGTGGCCAATTCGAATTCAATTCAAATTCACGAATTGAATTGTAATTAAAGAGCAATTCGCAACTCAATTCAGAATTGACCCCAAACCTCTTAAATTAAGGTAATACACTTGAAGATGAAATTTGGAACCCATGTCAACATTGAAATATAAGTTGCAACTACATAGTCATTAGCACATAATGTGTGTAAGGAGCGTTCTCTTTTTCTCTCTCGTCTTACACGTGTTAAATGAGGTTAGGGTTAAGGTGGTACAACGGGCAGTATGGTTCACTATTCTCATTTTCATGGGCATTGCAGTCCCGTTAGGATTCTAACTAATGATGAGAGTTCAGTACAGTTGACACACACAAGGTAAGACGAGTTAACAGTAGAATATAAAGTATTGTTAAAATGGAAAGAGATTCCCCTCTGCACTGTGTTCCTGGTAATAGTGGGGAGCTGGCCAGTCAGTCCATGTTACCATTGCTGCTGGGAGCTTGTGTGATGAGACCAAACAGAATTTAACCCCTCTGCCCAACCAAGGGACCTGCTCTCTGGACACTCAAATGCGGTTGACACCCATGGACAGACCATGGACGTGATGCATTCACAACCCACTGTTGTGTGACCGACTGCCAATGTCACACTTCTACTGTGGATACTAGGCAGAAACCGTTTTTCCTTTGTTCCTCTTAGTTAACCTATAAAGGCATGAGAGGACACCTTAGAAGCGGACTACTGAATACTGCCCAAAGGAATACTGCAGGTGAATGAGAAACACTGTTAGCACGATGAGGTTGAAAGAAAATGGAAGCTATATAGAAGTAAGACAATCAATATAAGAAATATGGCTTTTGATGGTAATGGTAATGGTAATGGTATGGATGGAAGCGTATGACAAATGTGACAAAAAAGGACAGTACAACATTCAAACATAAGAGCACTTGAGACTCAATCATAGGGCTGTTTACACCAACACATCTACAGGAGAAATGAATTATTGAAGACTTTGATGTGCTGTTCATCTCTTTCTCTGAGCAATAACTGAGGCGGCATGCCAGGCCACTGTTATTTTTATCTCCCAGACAGCATGGGGGCTAATGGAGCTGATGGCATGGCTAAAGATAACATGTCCTCCAGCCTCCTCTGGATAAATCCCTTCATCAATGTTCCCCATCTGGTCGTCGGGTTTGTGGGGGGAGGGGAAGGGGGGTCAGACGGAGAGATCCAGGTCAAAGACATGTTAGATCTCGATCTCATTCAATTTACGACAGGATGACGCCTTTGGTGCGATACAATCAACAACTTACAACCCCCTGGCCCTGAGACATGGTTGGCTCATCAATAGAGTTAAAGCTCAACCAAAAGAGATATTTTGCATTGCAATGGTTAGCCTACCTGTTCATCAGAGCTCATCAACTGGAATATTAAGGGGCTGAATCATATGCAAAAATTATAACTTTATAACTAGTTATAACTAAAGCTGCCAAGTGAAGTTACACATAAATAAGTAAATAAGCTATCAAACATGTGAAATATATCCTCACAAAGAACAACTTTTAAATAAAAGAAGAGACCTCACGATGAAACAACTAGATGTTTGTCTTATCTGCCAATAACAAGACAGTAGATCTGACTGGTGTTGTCTCCTGTAACATAGATCTACATTAAAAGGTTGAAGAGAGAGAAGATTTAAAACATCCTTATTTTACTGTCTGTTTTTTACTGTCTGTCGATGCCATATTGAGACAGTTTTCTTCACATTGGAATTCATGGAGCCACGCAACCAACCACCAAGATACAGTTATTTCAATTCAGTCCTACCCTATCCTATTCATTTAGCCAGTCTCTGGTGTATGTACCCAGAACATGCACCTTTTCTTAGTTTAACAATCACCCCTGTGCTTGGGCAGAAGCACTCCTGTGGAGAGCTTGAACCAGGAAATCAGCTTGCACTGGTAATTAGTTTGCCCATTTGGCTGCTGACAATTGAACCGCTTTCATCAACATACCACAGCAACCACCAGCAACACAGCACAGCCGCCCTATAGTGCAATGTGCACCACTTCCCCTCCAAAACAAGTCTTCATCCCTGTATCAGACTAACTATCTATGTCATCCATTTAGCAGTGTTGAAATCTCATCTCCCATGCACATTTTCTCTCCAAAGAAAACAACCTCCCAGTGACAGAGATGTCAAATCCACTGATTAGCTGTGTAACTGGGCTTTGTCTGGAAGCCAAGGCCATTATTGTGAGTTGTAAAAAAGCCTTTGAACAATGTCAGCTTTTTTCTGCAGGTGTCCACATTTTTCAGAAAAGCTCATTAAATTTATGCAAATTAAATTGTCACCCCTTGAATCATGCAAATTTAGGTCCTAGCGTTGTGCCTCAGTGTTAAAGAACAGTTCGAAAATAAAAATGATTCAAGAACACTGAGAAATACTAAGTACCCACTTGATAGTCTTATTCATACGTATATTATGATTATCATATTTATATTCTGATAGTTGTCAGAATGTATAAACATTTGCTTTAATGTGAATACCCGTCATTACACTTTGATTAACATTTCCCTCATTATTTTTTCTGTTTTCTTTTCTGCTCATCAAGGACCTAATATCTATGCATGGCTGACTGTGTGTATGGTTCAAAATGCACAAGGAAGTCACCTGCCACTATCTGCTGGGGCAATCAGAGCAGCACTCTGTTATCTCTCAATGTGAGTGCCTCTTTATTTCCCTCTACTATCTTTAGCGATGGGTAGGGCATTTTAGCAGGCATTAGAAAAGATGGAAAATCAATCATCTTCCTCCAAAATCAAGACCTCTCAGAGTCTGCCAGTAGGATAAGGGCCCCATTTAAAACCAAACAATCTATAATCATTACTGGTTATGTCTCTACTTCACAGCAAGGTAAGAGTGGGCAAAAATGGAATTCTTTGTGTCAGGTAAAGTACGACAAGGTAGGTTAAATGTATCTGTGGTCTATCCAATCCAGAAATGTGCATGTTCTTTGTCAGCAGTAGGGACTATGGATATACTGTGGGGTTCCACTTTACAGTTAATGCTCCTACCACCGTTGTATTTGTATAGCAGTGAAGTAGACAGGTACAGTGTAATGACAATAAGGTGCGCATTGTTACATGCCAGAATTAAATTGTTGTAGAATCTCGGACAGGATTTACAGTGCCTTCAGAAAGTAACAGAAAGGCTCTGGAGCAACGAACCGCCCTTGCTGTCTCTGCCTGGCCAGTTCCCCTCTCTCCACTGGGATTCTCTGCCTCTAACCCTATTACAGGGGCTGAGTCACTGGCTTACTGATGCTCTTCCATGCCGTCCCTAGGAGGGGTGCGTCACTTGAGTGTGTTGAGTCACGGACGTGGTCTTCCTGTCTGGGTTGGCGCCCCCCCTTGGGTTGTGCCGTGGCGGAGATCTTTGTGGGCTATACTCAGACTTGTCTCAGGATGGTAAGTTGGTGGTTGAAGATATCCCTCTAGTGGTGTGGGGGCTGTGCTTTGGCAAAGTGGGTGGAGTTATATCCTGCCTGTTTGGCCCTGTCCGGGGGTATCATCGGATGGGGCCACAGTGTCTCCTGACCCCTCTTGTCTCAGCCTCCAGTATTTATGCTGCAGTAGTTTATGTGTCGGGGGCTAGGGTCAGTCTGTTATATCTGGAGTACTTCTCCTGTCTTATCCGGTGTCCTGTGTGAATTTAAGTATGCTCTCTCGAATTCTCTCTTTCTTTCTTTCTCTCTCTCGGAGGACCTGAGCCCTAGGACCATGCCTCAGGACAACCTGGCATGATGACTCCTTGCTGTCCCCAGTCCACCTGGCCATGCTGCTGCTCCAGTTTCAACTGTTCTGCCTGCGGCTATGGAAACCTGACCTGTTCACCGGACATGCTACCTGTCCCAGACCTGCTGTTTTCAACTCTCTAGAGACAGCAGGAGCGGTAGAGATACTCTCAATGATCGGCTATGAAAAGCCAACTGACATTTACTCTTGAGGTGCTGACTTGTTGCACCCTCGACAACTACTGTGATTATTATTATTTGACCATGCTGGTCATTTATGAACATTTGAACATCTTGGCCATGTTCTGTTATAATCTCCACCCGACACAACCAGAAGAGGACTGGCCACCCCTCATAGCCTGGTTCCTCTCTAGGTTTCTTCCTAGATTTTGGCCTTTCTAGGGAGTTTTTCCTGGCCACCGTCCTTCTACACCTGCATTGTTTACTGTTTGGGGTTTTAGGCTGGGTTTCTGTACAGCACATTGAGATATCAGCTGATGTAAGAAGGGCTATATAAAATAAATTGATTTGATTTGATTTATTCATACTCCTTGACTTATTACACATTTTGTTGTGTTAATGCCTGTATTCAATATGGATTCAATATTTTTTTTCCTCTCACCCATCTACACACAATACCCAATGATGACAAAATGAAAACATGCGTTTAGAAGTTGTTGCAAATGTATACAAAATTAAATACAGAAATATGTAATTTGCATACAGTTGAAGTCAGGAGTTTACATACACCTTAGCCAATTACATTTCAACTCAGTTTTTCACAATTTCTTACATATAATCCTAGTAAAAATTCCCTGTCTTAGGTCAGTTAGGATCACCACTTTATTTTAAGAATGTGTTATGTCAGAATAATAGTAGAGAGAATGATTTCTTTCAGCTTTTATTTCTTTCATCACATTCCCAGTGGTTCAGAAGTTTACATACACTCAATTAGTATTTGGTAACATTGCCTTTAAATAGTTTAACTTGGGTGGATCGTTTTGGGTAGCCTTCCACAAGCTTCCCACAATAAGTTGAGTGAATTTTGTCCCATTTATCCGGACAGAGCTGGTGTAACTTAGTCAGGTTTGTAGGCCTCCTAGCTTTGTCGTGGAAAATTGCAAGATTATGTTATAATGCTTGTATTGCATTATAACGGTTGTTCTTTTCGACAGACTAGAGTATTCTGTTAACTATTGTGTGTGTGTTCTACTGAGGATGGGCCTTTATGAGATAGCACTGACAGAGGAGATTTGCAATGTCTTTGGGTGATAAAACTGAAAGAGCATTCCAGATAACATGAGGTAATGTTTTTGTGCTATGAAGTACCAGGAACGAGATTAGAACCTCATCTTAGGGACCAAACTGAACGATAATTTATAGCGAATGCTATCTGGCTAAGGGATACTCCTTTCTCATTATAAAGTCTTCCTTTGTTGACAGTTCTTAAGATCTGTGGTTCATCATGTAGGTTGAGAGGGGTGTATCTTGGCTATAAAAGATCTTTGTACTTTTGTGTTGTCACTATCAACGGTTCATTAGAAATGGCGAATTGTTGAAAGTCATTGCTAATGCAAAGCTCTTATTATTAAAAATGTAGTTTAAGTATAACTCTGACTGGTGTGTGCAGTTTGTTTCTCCTCATTTAGTAATACAGAAATTAGCCACCACAGCTTGCACACGCTTTTTCAGTTCTGCCCACACATTTTCTATAGGATTGAGGTCAGGGCTTTGTGATGGCCACTCAAAATCCTTGACTTTGTTGTCCTTAAGCCATTTTGCCACAACTTTGGAAGTATGCTTGGGGTCATTGTCCATTTGCAAGACCCATTTGCAACCAAGCTTTAACTTCCTGACTGATGTCTTGAGATGTTGCTTCAATATATCCCCATCATTTTCCTTTCCTCATGATGCCATCTAGTTTGTGAGTGCACCAGTCCCTCCTGCAGCAAAGCACCCCCACAACATGATACTGCCACCCACGTGCTCCATGGTTGGGTTGGTGTTCTTCGGCTTGCAAGCCTCCCCTTTTTCCTCCAAACATAACGATGGTCATTACGGCCAAACAGTTCTATTTTTGTTTCACCAGAACAGAGGACATTTCTCCAAAAAGTATGATCTTTGGCCCAATGTGCAGTTGCAAAATGTAGTCTGGCTTTTTTATGGCGGTTTTGGAGCAGTGGCTTCTTCCTTGATGAGCGGCCTTTCAGGTTATGTCGATATAGGACTTGTTTTACTGTGGATATAGATACTTTTGTACCTGTTTCCTCCAGCATCTTCACAGCGTCCTTTGCTGTTGTTCTGGGATTGATTTGCACTTTTCGCACCAAAGTAAGTTCATCTCTAGGACACAGTACGCGTCTCCTTCCTGAGTGGTATGACGGCTGCGTGGTCCCATGGTGTTTATACTTGCATACTATTGTTTGTACAGATGAACGTGGTACCTTCAGGCGTTTGGAAATTGCTCCCAAGAATGAACCAGACTTGTGGAGGTCTCCAATTCTCCAGGTCTTCACAACCAGACTTGTGGAGGCCTTGGCTGATTTCTTTAGATTTTCCCATGCAAAGAGGCAGTGAGTTTGAAGGTAGGCCTTGAAATACATCCACAGGTACACCTCCAATTGACTCAAATGATGTGAATTAGCCTATCAGAAGCTTTGAAAGCAAGACATCACTTTCTGGAATTTTCCAAGCTGTTTAAAGACACAGTCAACTTAGTGTATGTAAACTTCTGACCCACTGGAATTGTGATACAGTGAAATATAAGTGAAATAATCTGTCTGTAAACAATTGCTTGGAAAATGACTTGTGTCATTCACAAAGTAGATGTCCTAACCGACTTGCCAAAACTATAGTTTGTTAACAAGATATTTGTGGAGTGGTTGAAAAATGAGTTTTAATGACTCCAACCTAAGTTTATGTAAACTTCTGACTTCAACTGTAAGTATTCTGTGAGTCTTTCTGGGTAAGTCTCTAAGAGCTTTGCATACCTGGGTTGTACAATATTTGCACAATATTCTTATAAAAATCCTTAAAACTGTCAAGTTGGTGGTTGATCATTGCTAGACAGCCATTTTCAAGTATTGTCATTGATGCTCAAGCCAATTTAAAGTGGAACTGACAGCATTTTAACTACTTTGCCGATATGAAACAAACAGACAATCATAATATCAGTCAAAAATATTAAATTCACAGTTTATGCTACAAAATCTACATTATTAGAGTTTTTAAAATAAGTTCAATCTTACTAAAAATTCTATGACATAAGGGTATGGCATTGTTGGCAAAATATACTGCTCAAAAAAATAAAGGGAACACTTAAACAACACATCCTAGATCTGAATGAAAGAAATATTCTTATTAAATACTTTTTTCTTTACATAGTTGAATGTGCTGACAACAAAATCACACAAAAATAATCAATGGAAATCCAATTTATCAACCCATGGAGGTCTGGATTTGGAGTCACACTCAAAACTAAAGTGGAAAACCACACTACAGGCTGATCCAACTTTGATGTAATGTCCTTAAAACAAGTCAAAATGAGGCTTAGTAGTGTGTGTGCCCTCCACATGCCTGTATGACCTCCCTACAATGCCTGGGCATGCTCCTGATGAGTTGGCGGATGGTCTCCTGAGGGATCTCCTCCCAGACCTGGACTAAAGCATCCGCCAACTCCTGGACAGTCTGTGGTGCAACGTGGCGTTGGTGGATGGAACGAGACATGATGTCCCAGATGTTCTCAATTGGATTCAGGTCTGGAGAACGGGCGGGCCAGTCCATAGCATCAATGCCTTGCTCTTGCAGGAACTGCTGACACACTCCAGCCACACGAGGTCTAGCATTGTCTTGCGTTAGGAGGAACCCAGGGCCAACCGCACCAGCATATGGTCTCACAAGGGGTCTGAGGATCTCATCTCGGTACCTAATGGCAGTCAGGCTACCTCTGGCGAGCACATGGAGGGCTGTGCGGCCCCCCAAAGAAATGCCACCCCACACCATGACTGACCCACCGCCAAACTGGTCATGCTGGAGGATGTTGCAGGCAGCAGAACGTTCTCCACGGCGTCTCCAGACTCTGTCACGTCTGTCACGTGCTCAGTGTGAACCTGCTTTCATCTGTGAAGAGCACAGGGAGCCAGTGGCGAATTTGCCAATCTTGGTGTTCTCTGGCAAATGCCAAACGTCCTGCACGGTGTTGAGCTGTAAGCACAACCCCCACCTGTGGACGTCGGGCCCTCATACCACCCTCATGGAGTCTGTTTCTGACCGTTTGAGCAGACACATGCACATTTGTGGCCTGCTGGAGGTCATTTTGCAGGGCGCTGGCAGTGCTCCTCCTTGCACAAAGGCGGAGGTAGCGGTCCTGCTGCTGGGTTGTTGCCCTCCTACGGCCTCCTCCACGTCTCCTGATGTACTGGCCTGTCTCCTGGTAGCGCCTCCATGCTCTGGACACTACGCTGACAGACACAGCAAACCTTCATGCCACAGCTCACATTGATGTGCCATCCTGGATGAGCTGCACTACCTGAGCCACTTGTGTGGGTTGTAGACTCCGTCTCATGCTACCACTAGAGTAAAAGCACCGCCAGCATTCAAAAGTGACCAAAACATCAGCCAGGAAGCATAGGAACTGAGAAGTGGTCTGTGGTCCCCACCTGCAGAACCACTCCTTTATTGGGTGTGTCTTGCTAATTGCCTATAATTTCCACCTGTTGTCTATTCCATTTGCACAACAGCATGTGAAATGTATTGTCAATCAGTGTTGCTTCCTAAGTGGACAGTTTGATTTCACAGAAGTGTGATTGACTTGGAGTTACATTGTGTTGTTTAATTGTTCCCTTTATTTTTTTGAGCAGTGTAGATGGATGCAGTTGCATGATTAAAATAATACACCAATAAATGATCTTGGTAGTCCAACAAATATTAGTATCAGGTTGTAAATCACAGCTGACCTGGTGGATTGTTTGTGTCCTCCATTCGGGATGCACTGTTTCAGTTTCAATTACTCAAGAATTTGGACAAAAACTGATGAATGTAACTAAGGCTGGGAATGTCAATACAATCAAACTAGCAAGTGCAATGATCACAAGTCAATCAAAAGGTGGCTAATAGGCCAGCTTATCTATTTATGTAGCTGTTTATTTACCAAGCTAGAAACACAGAGCATAATGTTAGAAAGCTAGCTACACGCTGGGAGGATGTTATCATTGGACGAGTGGCCGACTTCTTCCCCCCATATTGTTTTTTTGTGGCTACAGCTAGAGATTCAGGTGCCATTTAGTTAGCTAGCAAGATATGTGAATCCATTTGCTAACTAGCTATGCTGAACTTGAACGACTGTTATCCACAGTTAGCATATCTCTTAGTCGTCAATCAAGTCTATTTGGCATCAATCAAATGGGTGGGCAGGCAGGCAAGCTCCCATTCAGTTATCAAAATGTGGGTTGGGACAAGCATGCATCGGAGGCAAGCTGCAGAAGGGCGAGAAGGCTACTATTCCCCATCATTGATCAGTGCAATTTTGGCTTCCAACTACAGCTGAAAAAGTTTGAGAGGGTTTATCTACTGTTCCCTCATTATAATTTAGCTCGTCTTGCTCTGGCTGTCACGTCCTGACCAGTAAAGGGGTTATTTGTTATTGTAGTTTGTTCAGGATGTGGCAGGGGTGTGTTTGTTTAGTGTCTTTCGGGGTTTTTGGTTTATGTTCTATGTTTTCTATTTCTATGTGGGTTTTCTAGTTTGTCTATTTCTGTTACTTTTGGGAACGACCTCCAATTAGAAGCAGCTGGTTATCGTTGCTTCTAATTGGAGGCCATATTTAAGTGGGTTTATTTTCTGTTGTGTTTGTGGGTGGTTGTTCCATGTATAGTCTTAGTACATTACAGGACTGGTTTTCGGCGGTCTTTCGTTCAGTGTTCATTTCTTTAAGAAATCAAGAAGATGATTCACATCCCTGCTGCAGTTTGGTCCGATCAATACGACGCTTATGACACTGGCTAACGTTAGTTGTTGATCTTGTTGTTTATGATGTGCAAAGACAACTGAGGGAGAGAGCCCACTTTTTAATGTTTTTTTTTATCAATAGGACTCTAAAGTTCCCAAATGTAAGAAATCCATTCAGGTGTATTTTGTGGCTTTCGGCGAATGTTTTCTAATGATGTAAAGACGCGCTGTTGCTACTGCCTGTAAACACACAATCCAGTTCAAAGTAAATGATGGCAAACCTGTGTGGCAAATGGCTTATTTGCATATAGAAGGGCACCTATTGCTACTGTAGCTCTGATTGGCTATGGCACACCGGTCTGTGTAGACTCTGGTCCTGGACAAGACAGATGTTTGTATTAGGTTTTATTTGCTGCAGTGTCTAATTGTCCAAACGTATGGCTGCTTTCCCACTATATATTGTGTGACGACCCTCCCACTCTGTTTGCCAAATTCTTACTCTTCGCTCTTGTTTTCCTTAATAGCATGTCGGTGGGTGGCGCTAGGAGGCTCGTCAGTGAAATGGGACCTACCTGGGCGTAATGGGACACACCTGGGCTCGGGGGATAAATACACCTTTCCCCCATACTTTGAGGAGACTCTCTCCACTCTGTTGGTTTTGGTTGTGGCATTTTGGGGCTTCTTTGTGGTAATTTGTTTTGGTGCATCTCAACACCCCTCAATATCACCATTCTATGCATGCATCCATCCACTCACTCACACTACTGACTACCCACACACCATTGTTAATTGTATATAGTTGACTTTATTTAATAAATATGTTTTATTTCTCTATCTCCGCATTGTCTCCCTCTTTGTTATGGCTATGAGCAGGTTCGTGACAATTGCTATACAATTTTCACAAATGCCTTACTCTAAATAATTCCCAAACATTCTATGAATGTATGAAAATGTGAAAATGACCATATCTAAATGCTTTTTTGTCTGAATAAAAAGGTGTCACTGTCACGCCCTGATCTGTTTCACCTGTCCTTATGATTGTCTCCACCCCTTCCAGGTGTCGCTATTTTTCCCTGGTGTATTTATCCCTGTGTTTCCTGTCTCTCTGTGCCAGTTCATCTTGTATGTTCAAGTCAACCAGCGTGTTTTTCCCATGCGCCTGCTTTTCTATTCTCTTTTACCAGTCCTCCCGGTTTTGACCTTTGCCTGTTTTTCTGGACTCCATTCCCACCTGCCTGACCATTCTGCCTGCCCTGACCTCGAGCCTGCCTGCCATTCTGTACCTCTAGAACTCTGAACTGGTTTTGATCTTTTGCCTGTCCATGACCATTCTCTTGCCTACCCCTTTTGGGTTGTTAATAAACATCTTGGACTCTAACCATCTGCCTCCTGTGTACATCTGGGTCTCACCTTGTGTCCTTACAGTCACATTCATCCTGGGGGTTTATATGACAGATTTGTATAATATTTTATGTTAAAATGCTGTCTGTTCCACTTTAAGTAAAAAATGTAACTAGATAAGCAATTCTAGTGTATATTTGGCCTTGTGTTTTAGGTTATTATCCTGCTGAAAGGTTAATTAATTTCCCACTGTCTGGTGGAAAGCAGACCGAACCAGGTTTTCCTCTAGAACTTTGCCTGTGCTTAGCTACAGTCTATTTTTTTTATCCTGAAACTCCCCAATCCTTAACAATTACAAGCATGCCCATAACATGATGCAGCCACCACTTTGCTTGAAAATATGGAGAGTATTGTATTTGTCTCAAACATAACACTGTATTCAGGACAAAAAGTTGCAAACAGGATGCATGTTTTGGAATATTTTATTCTGTAAAGGCTTCCTTCTTTTCACTCTGGCAATTAGGTAAGTATTGTGGAGTGACTACAATGTTGATCTATCCACAGCTTTCTCCTATCACAGCCATTAAACCCTGAACGGTTTACTTGCTCTCCGGAGTTAGGAAGGACGATGGTATCTTTTTTGTGACTGGGGTATTGATACACCATCCAAGGTGTATTTAACAACGTCACCATGCTCAAAGGGATATTCAGTGTCTGCTTTTTTTTTACCCATCTACCAATAGGTGCCCTTCTTCGCGGGGCATTGGAACACCTCCCTGGTATTTGTGGTTGAATCTGTGTTTTAAATTCACTGCTCGACTGAGGGACCTTACAGAAAAGTGTATAAGTGGGTTACAGAGATGAGGTAATCATTCAACAATCACATTAAACACTTATTGCACACAGAATGAGTCCACAAAACTGAAGTTACTTTTTTTACTCCTGAACATATTTAGGCTTGCGATAAGAAAGGGGTTGAATACTTATTTACTCAAGACATTTCAGCTTTTCATTTTTTATTATGGGGTATTGTGTGTAGGCCAGTGACACAACATTTTAATTTAATCAATTTTAAATTTAAGCTGTAACACAACAAAATGTGGAAAATGTCAACTGGCGTGAATACTTTCTGAAGGCGCTGTAAGTGTTGCAATCATTGCAGATAATCATTTTCTGTGCTGTGCGTCCAGAAGTGTTTTTGATTTGCACAGCAGCATATTCTGGTTGTCGTTTTAGAAACTGGGAGTATAAACTCCGCAAAAAAAGAAACATCCCTTTTTCAGGACCCTGTCTTTCAAAGATAATTTGTAGAAATCCAAATAACTTCACAGCTCTTCATTGTAAAGGGTTTAAACACTGTTTCCCATGCTTGTTCAATGAAACATAAACAATAATGAACATGCACCTAACAGCTTACAGATGGTAGGCAATTAAGGTCACAGTTATGAAAACCTAGGACACTAAAGAGGCCTTTCTACTGACTCTGAAAAACACCAAAAGAAAGATGCCCAGAGTCCCTGCGTGAACGTGCCTTAGGCATGCGGTAAGGAGTCATGAGGACTGCAGATGTTGCCAGGGAAATAAATTGCAATGTCCGTACTGTGAGACACCTAAGACAGCGCTATAGGGAGACAGGACGGACAGCTGATCATCCTCGCAGTGGCAGACCACGTGTAACAACACCTGCACAGGATCGGTACATCCGAACATCACACCTGCGGGACAGGTACAGGATGGCAATAACAACTGCCCAAGTTACACCAGTAACGCACAATCCCTCCATCAGTGCTCAGACTGTCCGCAATAGTCTGAGAGAGGCTGGACTGAGGGCTTGTAGGCCTGTTGTAAGGCAGGTCCTCACCAGACATCACCAGCAACAACATCACCTATGGGCACAAACCCACCATCGCTGGACCAGACAGGACTGGCAAAAAGTGCTCTTCACTGAGGAGTCACGGTTTTGTCTCAGCAGGGATTCGCGTTTATCGTCGAAGGAATGAGCGTTACACCGAGGCCTGTACTCTGCGGGATCGATTTGGAGGTGGAGGGTCTGTCATGGTCTGGGGCAATGTCACAGCATCATCGGACTGAGCTTGTTGTCATTGCAGGCAATCTCAACGCTGTGCGTTACAGGGAAGACATCCTCCTCCCTCATGTGGTACCCTTCCTGCAGGCTCATCCTGACATGACCTTCCAGCATGACATTGCCACCAGCCATACTGCTCGTTCTGTGCGTGATTTCCTGCAAGACAGGAATGTCAGTGTTCTGCCATGGCCAGCGAATAGCTCGGATCTCAATCCCATTGAGCACATCTGGGACCTGTTGGATCGGAGGGTGAGGACTAGGGACAGAAATGTCCGGGAACTTGCAGGTGCCTTGCTGGAAGAGTGGGGTAACATCTCACAGCAAGAACTGGCAAATCTGGTGCAGTCCATGAGGAGGAGATGCACTGCAGTACTTAATGCAGCTGGTGGGCACACCAGATACTGACTGTTACTTTTGATTTTGACCCCCCCTTTGTTCAGGGACACATTATTCCATTTCTGTTAGTCACATGTCTGTGGAACTTGTTCAGTTTGTCTCAGTTGTTGAATCTTGTTATGTTCATACAAACATTTACACATGTTAAGTTTGCTGAAAATAAACGCAGTTGACAGTGAGAGCACGTTTCTTTTTTTGCTGAGTTTACATGTCAGTCCTTTATTTGTACCAAAGAGACATCTTTTTTGCCCTCATTTTCCCTTAGTAGAACCCATCCTTGATCCTAGCCTTGCCCCCAGGGAGTTGGCCACACGTAATGTATTTACAGCCTGACTGTTGATGCCTCCAGTAAAGCCTAATTGTGGTATGCACCCCCAGAGACAAGTACTGTACCCCCAACAACTCTCCTGTGGTCTCCCTCCATCTCTCTCCCTCCCTCATTCACTTTCTCCCTACCTCTGGTCCAGATATGCAGGGATTGTGACTTCCCTCCCTCTGTCTCTCTGGTCCAGATCTGCAGGGCCAAGCAGAGAGCACCAGCATCTCCATGCTTTGAGACTGGCTGGATGAAGTGGATATTAGACAACTTTCCCCCACTGGCCTCTTTAAAATGGGATTAGACATACTTACTGGCTTCTTTAGAAGTTCAATTTGCTCACACTACATGACCAAAAGTATGTGGACACCTGCTCATTGAACATCTCATTCCAAAATCATGTGCATTAATATGGAGTTGGTCCCCCCTTTTCTGCTATAACAGCCTCCCCTCTTCAGGGAAGGCTTTCCAATAGATATTGGAACATTGCTGAGGGTATTTGCTTCCATTCAGCCACAAGAGCATTATTTAGGTCGTGCACTGATGTTGGGCAATTAGGCCTCACTCGCAGTCGGCTTTCCATTTTTTTCCATTATTTTTTATTTCACCTTAATATAACCAGGTAGGCCAGTCGAGAACAAGTTCTCATTTACAACTACGACCTGGCCAAGAAAAGCAAAGCAGGCGACAAAAAACAACAACACGGAGTTACACATGGGATAAAAAAGTACAGTCAATAACAATGGAAAAATCTATATGCAGTGTGTGCAAATGGAGTAAGGAGGTAAGGCAATAAATAGGCCATAGTGGCGAAGTAATTACAATTCAGCAAATTAACACTGGAGTGCTAGAAATAGAAAAACTGGTGTGCAAAAGAGAAAAACAAAGTAAATAAAAACAATATTGGGATGAGGTAGGTAGTTGGATGGGCTATTTACAGATGGGCGATTCATGAGCTGCTCAGATAGCTGATGCTTAAAGTTAGTGAGGGAGATATAAGTCTCCAACTTCAGTGATTTTTGCAAATCGTTCCAGTCATTGGCAGCAGAGAACTGGAAGGAAAGGCAGCTTTGGGGATGATCAGTGAGATATACCTGCTGGAGCGTGTGCTACGGGTGGGTGTTGTTATGGTGACCAGTGAGCTGAGATAAGGCGGAGCTTAACCTAGCAAAGACTTATAGATGACCTGGAGCCAATTAATCTCAAAGGTGTTTGATGGGGTTGAGTTCAGGGCTTTGTGCAGGCCAGTTAAGTTCTTCCACACCGATCTTGACAAACCATTTAAGTATGGAACTGACTTTGTGCACGGGGGCATTGTCATGCTGAAACAGGAAATGACCTTCCCCAAACTGTTGCCACAAAGTTGGAAGCACAGAATCGTCTAGAATGTCATTGTATGCTGTAGCGTTAAGATTTCCCTTCACTGGAAGTAAGGGGTCTAGCCTGTACCATGAAAAACAGCCCCAGACCATTATTCCTCCTCCACTAAACTTTTACAGTAGGCACTATGCATGGGGGCAGGTAGCGTTCTCCTGGCATCCGCCAAATCCAGATTGGTGAAGCGTGATTCATCACTCCAAAGAACGGATTTCCACTGCTCCATAGTCCAATGCCGATTTTTATGCGCTAAGCGTTTCAGCACTCGCCAATCCTGTTCTGTGAGCTTGTGTGGCCTACCACTTTGTGGCTGCTCCTAGATATTTCCACTTCACAATATCAGCACTTACATGTGACCGTTGCAGCTCTAGCAGGCCAGAAATTTGATGAACTGACTTGTTGGAAAGGTGGCATCCTATGACAGTGCCACATTGAAAGTCACTGAGCTCTTTAGTAAGGCATTCTACTGCCAATGTTTGTCTATGGATATTGCATGGCTGTGTGCTCGATTTAATACACCTGTAAGCAATGGGCGTGGCTGAAATTGCCAAATCAACTAAGTTGAAGTTGTGTCCACATACTTTGTATAAAGTGCCTTGCGAAAGAATTCACCTCCCTTGGCGTTTTTCTTATTTTGTTGTATTACAACCTGTAATTTAAATAGATTTTTATTTAGATTTCATGTAATGGACATACGCAAAATAGTCCAAACTGGTGAAGTGAAATTAAAAATATTACATGTTTCAAAAAATTCGAAAAAATACAAAATGGAAAAGTGGTGCGTGCATATCTATTCACCCCCTTTGCTATGAAGCCCCTAAATAAGATCTGGCACAACAAATTACCAACAAATTAAGTCACATAAATAGTTGGATTGCACACAGGTGGACTTTAGCGCGTGCTACGAGTGGGTGCTGCTATGGTGACCAGTGATCTGAGATAAGGTGGTGCTCTACCTAGCAGAGACTTGTAGATATCCTGAAACCAGTGTGTTTGGCGACGAGTATGAAGCAAGGGCCAACCAATGAGAGCGTACAGGTCGCAGTGGTGGGTTGTGTATGGGGCTTTGGTGACAAAACGGATGGCACTGTGATAGACTGCATCCAATTTGTTGAGTAGAGTGTTGGAGGCTATTTTATAGATGACATCGCTGAAGTCGAGGATTGGTAGGATGGTCAGTTTTACGAGGGTATGTTTGGCAGCATGAGTGAAGGATGCTTTGTTGTGATATAGGAAGCCGATTCTAGATTTAATTTTGGATTGGAGATTCTTAATGTGAGTCTGGAAGGAGAGTTTACAGTCTAACCAGACACCTAGGTATTTGTAGTTGTCCACGTATTCTAAGTCAGAGCCGTCCAGAGTAGTGATGCTGGACGGGCGGGCAGGTGCGGGCAGTGATCGATTGAATAGCATGCATTTAGTTTTACTTGCATTTAAGAGCAGTTGGAGGCCATGGAAGGAGAGTTGTATGGCATTGAAGCTCGTCTGGAGGTTAGTGCTGTGGGGATGTTTTTCATCGGCAGGGACTGGGAAACTGGTCAGAATTGAAGGAATGATGGATGGCGCAAAATGCTGGGAATTTCTTGAGGGAAACTTGTTTCAGTCTTCCAGAGATTTGAGACTGGGACGGAGGTTCACCTTCCAGCAGGACAATGACCCTAAGCATACTGCTAAAGCAACACTTGAGTGGTTTAAGGGGAAACATTTAAATGTCTTGGAATGGCCTAATCAAAGCCCAAACCTCAATCCAATTGAGAATCTGTGGTATGACTTAAAGATTGCTGTACATCAGCGGAACCCATCCAACTTGATGGCGCTGGAGCAGTTTTGCCTTGAAGCATGGGCAAAATTCCCAGTGGCTAGATGTGCCAAGCTTGTAGAGACATACCCCAGGAGACTTGCAGCTGTAATTGCTGCAATAGGTGGCTCTACAAAGTATTGACTTTGGGGGGGTGAATAGTTATGCACGCTCAAGTTTTCTGTTTTTTTATCTTATTTCTTGCTTGTTTCACAATAAAAAAAATGTGCATCTTCAAAGTGGTAGGCATGTTGTGCAAATCAAATGATACAACCCCCCCCCCCAACATCCATTTTAATTCCAGGTTGTAAGGCAACAAAATATGAAAAATGCCAAGGGGGGTGAATATTTTCACAAGCTACTGTATATAGTGTATCTATACAGAACTGTCATGAACCGATGATGCAGGAGGAAGAAGCTGTATTAATCCACTATAAAATGGTTAGAATTGGAGTCATTGCTTTGAGTAGCTGCAATGATATAATTATGATTATTGTATAGCATTAATGGAGGGAGATGCATTGGTAATTCAAAACATTGAGGAATTCTGAAATGTATGGTACAGTTACAACATAAATACCAGGACCTGGATACGGTAGGCTACTATTGAGATGTAGGATAACCAATGTTGTATTTCCTAACTTGACAGCATCCAGAAGCCATATCCCTCTAGTATTATCTCCTATCATTCTCTCTCTCTCTGTCCCTCTCATTAATGTAATGCTGTAATTTCTTAGCTCATTGACATCGAAGAGAATTATCTGAAAACATTGGTTTGCCTCAGTTGAGAAAAACGTGCTGCCGAACATAATCTATTCACTAGCCACCATGAAATTGTGTTTTGGGGAGAAATGTCCTTGACTTGATCAATATGCCTACTCAATGGGCCTGACCATGAAATCAATAACCTTGTCTTCTGAGTGAATTAAAGTAATTAGATTGAGAATGAACACATCAGTATCCAGCCTGTCTTACCTATGAGTATGTGTGAAGCATGGTCTGTGTCTCAAATTGCGCCCTATTCCCTACATACTGTATTGTAGTGACCTACTTCTGACCAAAGCTCTATGGGCCTTGGTCAAAAGTAGTGCACCATATAGAGAGCAGGGCAGACATGAGTAAAATCTCTGAAGCTAAAAGCAACACACTGTTGCGGTAGGGGATGATTAGATGTTCTCGTGGAGAGATACACGGTGTACTCCATCATCAAATAATCATACAGACTATATTCTATAGGTCCTACCAAGGCAACATAAAGGTTACATGTAATGGCTGTCTATCTGTCATCTATTGTGTTTTGACAGGCAGGGGCACAATCCTACACAATCAAGGTTCTATATATAGAAACCATCAGAACTCCTAAGCCTGAGTTGGAATTGTAGATTACAACATAACAATAGAATCCAACAGAATCTGTAATTGTACTATTCAATACATGATAGGCCTATACTCACCTAAAAAAACATGCAGCAGATGATTCAATATCCACTCTCTAAATTACAGTAACAAAACATGATCAACCAATACAATAGGGAATTACACCTTTACTGCACACCGTTGCCCTCTTGCAATATTGTCTAAAGTGCATTTTTTTCTGTAAGAAAACAATTAATTTCATCAAGATTGAAACATGGAGTAAGATACTCTATACAGTCCAATGAAAAGTATTGCCCCCTCTCTAATTTTCTCTACTTTTCCATACTTTTGATACTGAACCATCACACTACCACCACAACGCTTGACCGTTGGTATGAGGTTCTTACAGATGAATACAGTGTTAGGTTTTCGGCAGACATAATGGAACCCATGTCATCCAAAAAGTTGACTGAAGTTTGCCAAAAAAGCACCTGGAAGCACCTGGGTGATCATCAAGACTCTTGGAAGAATGATCTATGGCGTCAAAAGTATAACTTCTTGGATGACATGGGTCCCATTTTGCCTGACGAAAATCAACCACATTCCACAGTGAGAACCTTATACCACCTGTCAAGCATGGTGGTAGTGTGATGGTTTGGGGGATGCTTTGCTGCCTCAGGATCTGGATGACTTGCCTTAACAGAAGGAACCATGAATTCTGCTCAGTGTACAGTGCCTTGCAGAAGTATTCACCCCTCTTGGCGTTTTTACTATTTTGTTGCATTACAGCCTGTAATTTAAATAGATTTGTACATGTTAAAAAAAAAATACAAAAATGCAAAATGCAAAACTGGTGTGTGCATATGTATTCACCCCCTTTTCTATGAAGCCCCTAAATAAGATCTGGCGCAACAAATTACCTTCAGAAGTTACATAATTAGTTAAATAAAGTCCACCTGTGTGCAATCTAAGTGTCATATGATCTCAGTATATATACACCTGTTCTGAAAGGCCCCAGAGTCTGCAACACCACTAAGCAAGGGGCACCACCAAGCAAGCGGCACCATGAAGACCAATGAGCTCTCCAAACAGGTCAGGGACAAAGTTGTGGAGAAGTACAGATCAGGGTTGGTTATAAAAACATATCTGAAACTTTGAACATCCCATGGAGCACCATTGAATCCATTATTAAAACATGGAAAGAATATGGCACCACAACAAACCTGCCAAGAGAGGGCCGCCCACCAAAACTCACAGACCAGGCAAGGAGGGCATTAATCAGAGAGGCAACAAAGAGACCAAAGATAACCCTGTAAGGAGCTGCAAAGCTCCACAGCGTAGATTGGAGTGTCTGTCCATAGGACCACTCCACAGTACACTCCACAGAGCTGGGCTTAATGGAAGAGAAAAAAAAATGAGCAAACATGTTTGGTGTTTGCCAAAAGGCATGTGGGAGACACCCCAAACATATGGAAGAAGGAACTCTGGTCAGATGAGACTAAAATGTAGCTTTTTGCCATCAAGGAAAATGCTGTCTGGCGCAAATCCAACACCTCTTATCATCCCGAGAATACCATCCCCACAGTGAAGCATGGTGGTGGCAGCATCATGCTGTGGGGATGTTTTTTATCGGCAGGGACTGGGAAACTGGTCAGAATTGAAGGAATGCTGGATGACGCTAAATACAGGGAAATTCTTGAGGGAAACCTGTTTCAGTCTTCCAGAGATTTGAGACTGGGACGGAGGTTCACCTTCCAGCAGGACAATGACCCTAAGCATACTGCTAAAGAAACACTCAATTGGTTTAAGGGGAAACATTTAAATGTCTTGGAATGGCCTAGTCAATGCCCAGACCTCAATCCAATTGAGAATCTGTGGTATGACTTAAAGATTGCTTTACATCAGCAGAACCCATCCAACTTGAAGGAGCTGGAGCAGTTTTGCCTTGAAGCATGGGCAAAAATCCCAGTGGCTAGATGTGCCAAGCTTATAGAAACATAACCCAAGAGACTTGCAGCTGTAATTGCTGCAATAGGTGGCTCTACAAAGTATTGACTTTGGGGGTGAATAGTTATGCACGCTCAAGTTTTCAGTTTTTTTGTCTTATATCTTGTTTGTTTCACAATAAAAAATATTTTGCATATTCAAAGTGGTGGGCATGTTGTGTAAATCAAATGATACAACCCCCCCAAAAATCTATTTTAATTCCAGGATGTAAGGCAACAAAATACGAAAATGAGAAGGGGGTGAATACTTTCGCAAACCACTGTATGTCAGGCCGTGCGTCTATGAGCTGAAGCTGAAGCGCAGCTGGGTCATACAGCAAGACAATGATCCAAAACACACAATCAAGTCAACATGAAAATGGTTAAAAAGCAACACTTTTGAAGTTTTGGAATGGCCGAGTCAAAGTCCAGACCTAATTCCAATTGAGATGTTGTGGAAGGTCTTAAAACTAGCAGTTCTTGCTTGAAAACCCACAAATGTCACTGATTTAAACCAGTTTTGCATTCAAGAGTGTGCCGAAATTCCTCCACAGTGATGTGAGAGACTGATCAACAACTACAGGAAGCATTTGGTTGCAGTAATTGCAGCTAAAGGTGGGACAACCAGTTATTGAGTGTGAGAGGGCAATTACTTTTCACACGGTGGAATTGGGTGTTGCATAAATTATATTATTTTTAAACTCAGGTTCCCTTTGTCTAATATTATGTTTTGGTTGAAGATCTGATAACATTCAATATAAAAGAAAATGCAAAAATAGAGAAAATTATAAAGGGGGCAAATACTTTTTCACGGCACTGTACATCACAGATAGGGGAGGCCGACCATAATGTGTGGCATGAATCATACAGAAGTGCTGAAACCGCTGTTGCACATTTCCTCTACTGTATGTCTATGAATAGAATGACCCCTGTTGGAAATTGTAAGCTCATGAGCAGATCCATCTTTCCACTGTCTTGATTTCAGCATATAGAGGATATTGGCCATACCTGCTGCCATTGCATTTCTCACTATCAAACCAATTCTTGAAAGGATATATTTTTTAAACTATTTATTACAGTACGAGCCCCTTGCTTAAGTTACTAACACTGTCACAGGTAGCATGTTCACCTTTTCATTCATGATTGATTATGTGCATGGGAATCCAACGTGATGTATATGAGAGGATATTCATGAATTTTACCAAGAAAGCCAAGAGATATTTCCGTAATAAAGAGATAAAATGCAAACGTATGATTGCAATATGAAGGTGTTTCTCTGATCAGTGCAGGGCTATATACAATACTCAACCATGTTAACTCTTTGCAGTGCACAGATGTTATACTATACTGCACTTGGCTTTGAACCTTATGTGAGCCATACAGTATTCCAACATAAACAGTACGATTCAAAAGTTTGAACACACCTGCCCATTCAAGGGTTTTTCCTTATTTTTACTATGAATAATAGTGAAGACATCAAAACTATGAAATAACACATATGGAATCATGTAGTAACCAAATATGTTAATCAAATCAAAATCTATTTTATATTTGAGATTCTTCAAAATTGCAATCATTTGCCTTGATGACAGCTTTGCACACTCTTGGCATTCTCTCAACCAGCTTTATGAGGTAGTCACCTGGAATGCATTTCAATTAACAGATGTGACTTGTTAAAAGTTAACTTGTAGAATTTCTTTCCTTCTTAATGCATTTGAGTCAATCAGTTGTGTTGTGACAAGGTTGTGACAAGGTATACAGAAGATAGCCCCATTTGGTAAAGACCAAGTCCATATTATGGCAAGAACAGCTCAAATAAACAAAGAGAAATGACAGTCCATCTTTACTTTAAGACATGAAGGCGAATCAATGCGGAAAAGCTGTGCAAAGCTGTCATCAAGGCAAAGTGTCCCTACTTTGAATAATCGAAAATATATTTTGAAAAATACACTTTCTTTCCTTATTACATGATTTCATATGTGTTATTTCATTGTTTTGATGTCTTCACTATTATTCTACAATGTAGAAAATAGTGAAAATAAAGAAAAATCCCTGAATGATTAGGTGTGTCCAAACTTTTGACTGGTACTGTACATCAAAGCTGATATTCCAAAATGTTAGGGTCACCTAATTTAACCCCGTTACTATGATATTATTTAAGGTCACCTAATGTAACCCCGGTTCTATGATATTATTTAAGGTCACCTAATGTAACCCCGGTTCAATGATATTATTTAAGGTCACCTAATGTAACCCCGGTTCTATGATATTATTTAAGGTCACCTAATGTAACCCCGGTTCTATGATATTATGAGTGAGGTCTCTCAGTAGGGGTGGTGTCTAGTAAGATCCAATCACACATCTGTTGTAGACAGACAGGAGCAACGGCTATAAGTGGACCACTCCACTTCCTATATAAAGGCCGTAGTCCACTCCCATCTTCATAGTTGTTACACACTGATCTGTTTCACCTGTCTTTGTGATTGTCTCCACCCCCCTCCAGGTGTTGCCCATTATCCCCTGTGTATTTATACCTGTGTTTTCTGTTTGTCTGTTGCCAGTTCGTTTTGTTTGTGAAACCTACCAGCGTTTGTTCCCCTGCTCCAGCCTGTTTCTTTGCTCCTGTTTTCTAGTCCTTCCCAGTTTTGACCGTTCTGCATGCCCTGACCCTGAGCCTGCCTGCCATTTTGTACCTTACCCCACCTTACTGGATTATTGACCCCTGTCTGCCCAGACTCTGAGACTGCCTGCCGTTCTGGACCCATTGATCCCTCCCTGGATTATTGACCGCTGCCTGCCTTTGACCTGTCGTTTGCTTGCCCCGGTTTGAGAAATAAACTTTTGTTTCTTCGACGCGGTCTGCATCTGGTTCATACCTGAAACATGATAGTACGAACTGGCCATGACTGTCCCAGCAGTCTTGGACCAGCTCCGCAATGACATCTCCTCCCAAGGAGCCACCATTGGAAGGCACGAGTGGTTGCTTCGCGGTCTTATGGAAGGTTTCCAGAACCTTGGCCGAACGCCATGACCATGTGTTGAACACATTGCTGGAGCAATTCCGCAGTTAGGCAGCCTACCACGACGATAACCTCCCAGCCCCTCAGTAACTCGGCTATTAGCAACGCCGCCTCCCCAGTGTCCCGGGAACCCCGCTTACCTCCTCTGGAGCTCTACGATAAGAGATTTCGGATCCTGCCAGGCTTTTCTCTCCCAATGCTCCTTCATTTTCAAGCTGCAGCCTTCTTCGTTCCCCTCGAACCGCTCGAGGATAGCGTCCATCATTACGCTGATGTCCGGGAGGGTACTCGCCTGGGCCACGGTGGTGTGGGAGCAACAATCCACCATCTGCCTCAGTCTGGAGGAGTTCATGGAGGAAGTTCGGAAGGTGTTTGATTCTCCGTTGTCCTGGAGAGAGGCTGCTCGCACACTGCTCCAGCTACGCCAAGACTCCCACAGTGTGGCAGCCTACACAGTGGATTTCTGCACGTTGGCAACAGAGTGCCTTGGACCTGGAAGTGCTGTTCTACACATTCCTACACGGAGTATCGGCGGAAGTAAAGGATGAGCTTGCAGCCCGGGAACTACCGATGGATCTCGACTCGCTCATCGCCTTGACCATTCAGATAGATGGACGACTACAGGAACGAAGGAAGGAGAGGAGAGTCGATTCCACTGTGCCTCCTAGGTATCCCGGCAAGTCCCCGATGGCTCAGTTGCAGAGACAACCCCGAGGCTACCCGAGTTCCCATGAGAGCCTCCGAAGATGGACGATTCACCTCTTCCTGAGCCCATGCAACTAGGCAGAGCTAGGCTGTCTCCAGCTGAACGGCTATACAGGCTTCTAAGAGTTTCCTGTATTGCAGGACTACTGGTCATTTTGTCTCCACCTGTCCACTAAAAGACCAGGCCCACTGGTAGGAGCGAGTACTCTGGTGTGCCATATGGAGAACTTTTCCTCTCACCTTACTCGCATTCCTTTTCATGCCATGTTGCTGTGGGGGAACCAGTCAAAAATTCTCCAGGTACTCATCGCCTCTGTGTCTGATGAGAGCTTTATGGATGCTACCCTGGCTTACGAGCTGGATATCCCCACTCAGCCCATCTTTATTCCCATGAACGTTAGTGCACAGGACGGGCACTCTATTGGCCGGGTCACCCACAATAACATCCCCATCAACCTACGTGTGTCAGGGAACCACAGCGAGACGATCCAGTTCCTGCTCATTAAGTCACCATTGCCTGAAATCAGCGCAGCCTGCCCCGGGATGTTTTCCTGGGAGCTCGGAAGCTACCCCGGACCTCTCCACCATTCCCGTGGAGTACCACTATGGAGACCTACATTGAGGACTCCCTAGCTGCTGGGTTCATCCGTCCTTTTGCCTCCCATGTCGGTGCAGGGTTCTTCTTTATGGAGAAGGACAAAACCTTGTGCCCATGCATCGACTACCGAGGTCTCAACAACATCACGGTGAAGAACCGCTACCCGCTACCACATCTGCTCGGCCTTCAAGCTGCTCCAGGGGGCCACCGTGTTCTCCAAGCTGGACCTACGGAACGCCTACTACCTGGTGCGGATACGGGAAGGGAACGAGTGGAAAACTGCCTTCAACACAGCCAGCGGTCACTACGAGTATCTGGTCTCACCAACGCCCCTGCTGTGTTCAGGGCTCTGGTTAATGATGTTCTCTGCAACATGTTGAACCGATTAGTCTTTGTCTACCTCGATGACATCCTCGTTTTCTCCTGCTCCACCCAAGAACACGTGCTCCACGTCCTACAGGTTCTCCAACGTCTCCTGGAGAACCAGCTTTTTGTAAAACCAGGAAAGTGCGAATTCTATCACTCCACCATACCCTTTCTGGATTACATCATCGCTGCAGGGAGCATACAGATGGATCCCGGGAAGGTGAGAGCGGTGGTGGATTGGCCCCAGCTTACGTCCAGAGTACAGCTGCAGGCTTTTACAAGTCTTGGGCACAAATGACAGCTCCAATAAGCCCCTTATTGTGAATGAGATGTTTGTAGAATCATGACTAGTTTGAGTTTTCAGTTCATTGTTCCCCGGTAGGGGGTCCTGCGTTCTTTGGGCATTACTGTCTAGAATGAATAAAATTAGTCGAAAGATTTATTTTCTGGACTGAATGAGACAAAGATTAGAGTCAGAAAAAAGAGCCCGAACTTCCCATCACTACTGCCCTGACCCCTTGTGGAGCTCCTCAGTTACTGTTTCTTATGTATATCATTCAATTGTCAATGTAACTTTAATAGCAGTGTTATTATGTTCATTGTAATATTGTTTTATTGATATATTGTAACGGTTGTTGCAAGGAGAGGACCAAGGTGCAGCGTGGTACGTGTTCATGATGGTATTTATTTTATCTGAACACAATCAAAAACAAAGTGGAACAAAACGCACAGCTCTGACAGGAGAAAAACACAAGACAGAAAACAACTACCCACAAAAACCCTGTGGGAAAAGGTTACCTAAGTATGGCTCCCAATCAGAGAAAATGATAGACAGCTGTCCCTGATTGAGAGCCATACCCGGCCAAAACAAAGAAATACACAAAACATAGAAAACGGAACATAGAATGCCGACCCTAGTCACACCCTGGCCTAACCAAATTAGAGAACAAAAACCTCTCTATGGCCAGGGCGTGACATATATCATGATATTGTATTCAAATTACTAATAATTCCTCTTCATTCTGTACTTTCAGAAACCACACACACACAAACAGAATTTAACATTATTTGCCGACATCATAACTGGAACTGCACATCTTTCTGGCGATGATTGAGACCAATTTTAGTATGCTAGCAACATACTGTTTGAATGTACACTCCTTTACAGTTTCACTGGAGGAAAAAACTACAAGAAAAGACATAAGCCTATATATAACTGTTGTCTATTTTATTAAAGTAGTAGTTGAACAACAAAAACCAAAACTAGTTTTACTAGAGAAAAAAATACATAGTATCATGGCAGGTCACCTGTCAAGTCAGTCAGTCTGTCAGTCAGTATTTGCTCCAGATGTGCTCAATAGTGCTTGAGAGTACACTACTCCCCAAAGCATGGTGCAACACACAGGGGTGTGTCACAAGCTAAACACATGTACTTTGTCAACCTCCTCTGATTCCTTCTTCCTGGTGCCGGACTGGCAGACTTTGCAGTACCTCTGTGTGCAACTGCCTTGAGCAGCAGTTTGAGGGACTTCAGACAGAAAATGCCATGCAGTAGGGGCATTGTCTGCAGCAGGACTGCAGCAGGCCCCCAGTGGATGGACATCGAGGGGTGTGCTGCTCCTCCAGCAGCTCTCTCATGAGGTTCTCTCTGTACTTTTGGTAGGTAATCATCTCCCCTGTGGGGAGGATAAGGGAGTGAGGAGGGGGGTGAGATATTGTCATTATAATTGCATAGTGGAACTGTATGTGATTTGTATGTTAACTGTATGTCCAATTATTGTAATCATCTCACCTGTTAGCTGGCAGTGAACTGCGGCCATTGAGGACAGCAGTGTTGATCAGATGGAAAAAATATCTTCCTATACCACTTGGTAGTTTTCCCAGTGCGTTCCACAAAGCTGTTTATCATGTCCGCCGTATCCACTGCCCCCATTTTGAGGTTATAGTCAAACACAATCTGGTTTGATATTTTTCTCTCCTGTCAGGTGGTCCACCTTCCCTGTGGCTGACATGGTTGCTGTATGGACAGTGGAGAGGTTGTGAGTTGTCTCTTTTTGAAAGATAATGCTAATGCTACAGCTTAGCCCACTAGCTACATACATAAACCATAACCTTGAATTGCTCTGAGTAAGTGTCATAGGTTATGTGATTGACTGCCGGCACGCTCCACCTGTATCAATAAATCATTTTCAGAAAATGGTTTGTGTGGTAACAATTTATTTACTGTTTTATTCACGTTTTCAAGTACTGGTGACAAATCATGCATTCTGATTCTTGCATAGATTGTAATGGACACCTATGATGTGTGTAAAATACTTTTTTTAAGGTTGTACTGATTATGATGAGCTAATGCTAAGCTAATAGCCATCTATGTGTGGTGCCATGTTTGTTGACATCATACAATGTATTCTGGGTGTCACGTAAACGTCTGTCAGACCAAAGATGTTATAACAAAATGAGGTGAAGGGATGGTTCACTCGTCTTTAGAGAAAACCTCTGGAAGTGAATGATGGTAAACAACACACCCCCTTCAACATGCATACTACAAACAGACCAAACTCATCTTGTCACCTTTTCTTTGGTTGACATGGAAAAACAATATGGCCGTGCACACAAACTCTACCCACCATCGGTTTACTTTAGACTTTTAGAAAGTGTTTTACTCAATTATTTCACCCATGATGTGATGACTTGTAAACAGTAATTGCTATTAGCTCATTTATATGATGGTTCCTATCAGCCGAGAGTTGGCTAAATATGAATGCTTGTGTTAGCTCCCTCTTTCCTCAGTTAGTGCTTGGAATAATATAGCCTAAATTGTCCAATTTGGATGACAATGTGAATGTCTGAACAGTGCATAAAAAAAATGTACTGCTCACATTGAGGACCTAACATTCTAAAGAATGTTTGGCAAAATCTTTCAGTGAAAAAACTGTGTGGCCATCTCAAATGCTAACTGTTGCGTCAATCGTAACTAGACATTCTAATGAAGTGTTCTAATCACACCGGTTTGAGCGTATGCTGCAGGAACCACTGTAGAATGATCACACCCCTGTGTTTGTACGCATCAAATAGTTAAAGATCATCTTAACATTTTGAAAGTCTATCACAATGATCCCCAAGCCAGGTACGGACCCTCACCAGCCAGTCAACTATAGGCCCATGAACAACTTGGTGAAGCTGCTGGAAAGAGTCTTGGCTGACCGGCTCCAGAGGCACTTCGACCACATAGGAGCCCTCGGAGTACACCAGGCTGACGATGGCCGATGATGTACAAAGGGGATTCAACAAAAGCCGTATTTTTTTACATCGAGAAGGCATTCGATAAGATATGGCTTTAAAACAGCTTTTTAAATTAGCGGGAGAGGGTGGGAGAAGCCACATCATGCAGGTTCTCCCCAGAGGCGGGAGTACCCCAAAGCTCTGCCCTCAGCCCTGTACTGTTTTTAAAGTACATATGTGATATTTATTACCTCTATCCAAGAGAGGGACAAGTATCCCAGTTCGCAGACAATCTCTGTTATTGGGCCTCCTCCAAGAACTTTGCCCAAGCTGGAAAAACGCTAGAGAACACAACAGCGATCTAGAACTGGGCCAATCTCTAAATCCCCTGAAAACCCAGTGTATCTATTTTTCGATTTTTTTCTCTCTGCGTTGTTGGGAAGGGCACATAAGTAAGCATTGCATTGTTTGTCTACATTTGTTTACGAAGCATGTGACAAATTACTTTTGATTTGCCCACTTCTCCAAGCACCCCAAATGAAACAGCCAAGTGAACCTGAAGCTATGGACAGGCCCTCCAGATGACCCAGACTGCCAAGTTCCTCTGGGTCACATTCCAAGAGAACATGTCTTGGAGTGCCCATATAGCCTCCTTGGAGGAGGGAAGCACCTAAACCACCTAAGGATACTCTGCAGAAGAAAAGGAGGAGCCTCCCCAGGAACAGCCATCCGAGTGTACCAGAGCTACATCTGGCCACTCTTTGAGTATTTGACACCGGACTGGTGTATTCATTCATTCAGAACCTGGCCAGAACCCAACCCCCCCCCCCCCCCCCCCGGGCGCTTCTGTGCTTCTTAATTCTTGATTGCTATTTCAATCATTTTAAATTTGATGTATGTTGTGCTTTAACAAGATTTAATCCACTATTACTTCTGCTGATACAGTTTTTAACACATGGTTTTCACCCCTAAATCATTCTAAAACCATTTACAACTTTTAAACTCACCTGTTATGGGCCCAGAGACACTGCACTGCAGGCCACCCTTTTTAACCATTGACAATAATTTTAACGGTACTGAAAGAGGACATTTTAACCATATTATTTTTTTATCCGCTGGAGATTGACACTATACTTGCCCATATCCAATTTATGGAGGAGCAGTATGCCTGAGGCTGTTTTTAGGACATTTAAAATGGAAATGAACACACCCTTTCTTAACCCCTAACAAATCTTTATAAAAACAGTTATACTTACCATATACCTACCCTGAAAGGCTTTTTAAAGACATGCTTGCCATTTAATCATGTATACTTTCCTGTAATGAACTTAAAAAAATATGAATGGCTTTAAAAAACATATACTTAGCTGGAATGGCCTTTTAAAAACCTCAACCAATAATTACAGTGCCTTCAGAAAGTATTCATATTGCTTGACTTATTTCACATTTTGATGTCACAGCCTGAATTCAAAATGGAGAAAACAATTTAAATAATGTCACCTATCTACACAAAGTGAAAACATGTTTTTAGAAATGTTAGCAAATGTACTGAACAAGAAACACAGAAATATCAAATTTACATAAGTATTCACATACCTGAGTCAATACCTGTTAGAAACACCTTTGGCAGCAATTACAACTGTGTGTCTTTCTGAGTAAGTTTCTAAGAGCTTAGCACACCTGGATTTTACAATATTTGCCCAATATTATTTTTAAAATCCTTCAAGCTCTGTCAAATTGTTTGATAATCCCTGCTAGACACCCATTTTCAAGACTTGCCATAGATTATCAAGCAGATTTAAGTCAAAACTGTAACTCGGTCACTCAGGAACATGTACTGCCTTCTTGGTAAGCAACTCCAGTGCAGATTTGGTCTTGTGTTTAAGTTGTTTTGCTGAAAAGTGAATTAATCTCCCAGTGTCTGGTGGAAAGCACACTGAACTAGGTTTTCCTTTAGGAATTTGCCTGTTGTTAGCTCCATTCAGTTTTTTTTATCCTAGGAAAAACTCCCATCCTTAACGATTACAAGCATACCAATAACATGATGCTGCCACCACCATGCTTGAAAATATGGAGAGTGGTAGTCAGTAATGTGTTGTATTGGATTTGCACCAAACAACCATTTCAATTCAGGTCAAAAAGTGAATTGCTTTGCCAATTTTCTTTGCAGTATTAGTTTAGTGCCTTGTTGTAAACAGGATGCGTGTTTTGGAATATTTGTATTATGTACATTCTTCCATCTTTTCACTCTGTCAATTAGATTAGTATTGTGGAGTAACCACAATGTTGTTGATCCATCCTCAGTCTTCTCCTATCACTGCCATTGTAACTGTTTTAAAGTCACTATTGGTGACTCTCTGGAAACTGAGTTAGAAAAGGATGCCTGTATTTTTGTAGTGACTGGGTGTATTGATACACCATCCAAAGTGTAATAACTTCACCATGCTCAAAGGGATATTCAATGTCTGCTTTTTTATTTTTACCCATATACCAATAGTTGCCCTTCTTTGCGAAGCATTGGAACACCTCCCTGTTCTTTGTGGTTGAATCTGTTTGAAATTCACAGCTCGGCTGAGGGACCTTACAATTATCTGTAAGTGTGGGGTACAGAGATGAGGTAGTCATTCAAAAATAATTGTTAACTATTGTGACATACAGAGTCCATGACTTGTAAGCACATTTTTACTCCTGAACTTATGTAGGCTTGCCATAACCAAGGGGTTCAATACTTATTGAATCAAGACATTTCAGTTTTTAATTTAAGAATTATATATAATTTTTTGAAAAACATAATTCCACTTTGACATTATGGGGTATTGTCTGTAGGCCAGTGACAAAAGAATTCAGGCTGTAACACAACAAAATGTGGAAAATGTCTATGGGCATGAATATTTTCTGAAGGCACTGTAACTGTGAAAGGACCTGACCTTTCTGTAATCTTCTCTGTCTGCACCTGTTAAACAAAGCTCATTAAAACAACCACAACCACAATGTTTGTACAATTCCCCCCAACCTTTTCCCTTACCCAAACCCAAAACCTCAACTGGAAACCGAGAAGAGGGATAGAAGAGGGCCTAAAGCCCTGAGCTGTCCCTACCAGAGCCAAAGTTCGCCGTCATTCTTCCATCTTCACTTCTAAGTACATCTTCCTTACGCAAGTCGTGCAGGGTAATGTGGTGAGAGACCTCACTCATATCATAGAACCTGGGTTACATTAGGTAACCTTAAGTTCTATTTCAATTATAAAGTAGCCAACACCTGTAGTGCTCATATACTCTAAGAAGTCAAGTCTAGACAGAATAAACCCTCAGAAGCCCCGACTCTAAGCACCATATGCGCTAACAAGGGCGCAGTGACATAGTCGGTAGAACCTCATGAAGGTATGGGGGATACCCAAATATGCCGCAGTACAAATCTCTTGAACAGAGATCCCTTGAAAATCTTCCACAATGTAGCCATACCTCTGGTGGAGTGAGCCCTTAAGCACGTCGGAGACGTTAAACCATTGCTCTAATATGCCATTATAACAGCCTCCACTATCCATTGGGATAAACGCTGGCGAGAAAAGGGCCTCCCTGCGTGGGTAGGTGCCCAAAAGACCAAGATCTGATCCATCTAGAAGGGCTTTTATCCTGTCCATGTACAGTTTAAGTTGGAAGTTTACATATACCTTAGCCAAATACATTTAAACTCAGTTTTTCACAATTCCTGACATTTAATCTGAGTAAAAATGCCCTGTCTTAGGTCAGTTAGGATCACCACTTTATTTTAAGAATGTGAAATGTCAGAATAATAAAAGAGAGAATGATTTATTTCAGCTTTTATTTCTTTCATCACATTCCCAGTGGGTCAAAAGTTTACATACACTCAATTAGTATTTGGTAGCATTGCCTTTAAATTGTTTAACTTGGGTCAAACGTTCCGGGTAGCCTTCCACAAGCTTCCCACAATAAGTTGGGTGAATTTTGTCCCATTCCTCCTGACAGAGCTGGTGTACCTGAGTCAGGTTTGTAGGCCTCCTTGCTCGCACACACTTTTTCAGTTCTGCCCACAAATGTTCTATAGGATTGAGGTCAAGGCTTTGTGATGGCCACTCCAATACCTTGACTTTGGAAGTATGCTTGGGGTCATTGTCCATTTGGAAGACCTATTTGCGACCAAGCTTTAACTTCCTGACTGATGTCTTGAGATGTTGCTTCAATATATCCACATAATTTTCCCTCCTCATGAGGCCATCTATTTTGTGAAGTGCACCAGTCCCTCCTGCAGAAAAGCACCCCCACAACGTGATACTGCCTCCCCCGTGCTTCACGGTTGGGATGTTGTTCTTAGGCTTGCAAACCTCTCCTTTTTTTTGTCCCCATGTGCAGTTGCAAACCGTAGTCTGGCTTTTTTATGGCGGTTTTGGAGCAGTGGCTTCTTCCTTGCTGAGGGGCCTTTCAGGTTATGTCGATATAGGACTTGTTTTACTGTGGATATAGATACTTCTGTACCTGTTTCCTCCAGCATCTTCACAAGGTCCTTTGCTGTTGTTCTACGATTGATTTGCACTTTTCGCACCAAAGTACGTTCATCTCAAGGAGACAGAAAGCGTCTCCTTCCTGAGCGGTATGATGGCTGCGTGGTCCCATGGTGTTTATACTTGCATACTATTGTTCGTACAGATGAACGTGGTACCTTCAGGTGTTTGGAAATTGCTCCCAAGGATGAACCAGACTTGTGGAGGTCTACAACTTTATTTCTGAGGTCTCGGCTGATTTCTATTGATTTTACAATGATGTCAAGCAAAGAGGCACTGAGTTTGAAGGTAGGCCTTGAAATACATCCACAGGTACACCAATTGACTCAAATTATGCCAATTAGTCTATCAGGAGCTTCTAAAGCTATGACATCATTTTCTGGAATTTTCCAAGCTGTTTAAAGGCACAGTCAACTTAGTGTATGTAACCTTGTAAACAATTGTTGGAAAAATGACTTGTGTCATGCACAAAGTACATGTCCTAACCGACTTGCCAAAACTATAGTTTGTTAACAAGACATTTGTGGAGTGGTTGAAAAACGAGTTATAATGACTCCAACATAAGTGTATGTAAACTTCTGACTTCAACTGTAGATGCACAATTCGCGCACTGGTCACAAGCGGTAGAGAGGCTCTTCGTCCATGGAGTAGTAAAGTGGTTTTATATTAGAGATCTTATTCCCATGTTTTGCAGCGGCTCGAACAGTGGTTGTGAAAAGGCCTCAAGCATAATAGCTGGGACTAGCTGTCCATCCATGTATTGTACTGTAGTTCAAATACATGGAACGGCTTGGGGCGCCATGCAGAAAACAACAGATCAGGGCCCGTTCCTCACTGTATCATTGTTGAAAACTATATGACAGGCAGCCCAAACACACGCAATTTATTGCCATATAGTTCACGTGTGACAGGGGCTCTACCTCTCTGAATCGTCTGCACAACATTCAGCGGTAGATCTGTTGCAATAACCTTCATCCTCTCATGGGTCAGCCCCAAAGAGCCACCATGCCTTGACAGGGACGGAAGATCTCTCCATTTGTTTGGGTCAACCGATCCCTGTGTAATTGTAGCTGCCAGGGTGTAGGCTTTCTTATGGCAGAAAATTGCTATACTGTACTTTGTAGCAGAGAGACCGACAGGACCCATAATCTTGGGAATCTACTTGTGTGGAACACAATTTTTTAAATTTCACTAGATAGTGTTCTCAAACCTCTCTTTGGGGAGCCCCAGCTTTCCATGTATTTGAACTATTTTGGAGCTAGTGCACCTGATTCAACTTGTCAGCTAAATATCAAGCCCTTGATTAGATGATCAAGGGAGCTAGTTAAGGGCTAAAGCAAAATTGTGAACCATTTGGGAGTCCCCGAGGAGAACCACTGTAATAAGAGAGGCAGTGCAAATCCTTTAGCAATGGAGCCTTTCGGGTTGCTGAAAATCCCCAAGAACCAAAAACGCAGGAGCCCATTAGAGTCTCGAGCTGAAGCCTATGGTCCCCAAGCAACCAAGTATACCATCCATGGGGAGACTGCACATGCACGGCAGGTGCTGAGACTCTCATATGCCCGAGGCAAGAAAGTCCTGTAGTGGCGAAGTGAGGAGTTGTCTATTAAAATGTAATAACGTGCTCTGATCCTAAGGTGGGATGCCTGGAAAAGTTTTATGAGAGGTAGTGCTTCAAGGGCAACTGATGTTCTGCCGTCCTCTCCCGTCTGACCTCAGTCGACACGGAGGGAGATTGAACATGTCTTCGGGCTTGAATAAGGTATTCGGAGGGAGAGCTATGAGCGTGAGGGCAACTCCCAACCTCACCACTGTGTAGCATGGTCAAAAATATGAGCTGCTCTATATTGGATAGGTAGAACTGACATAGAGAAATTCTTCCGTATCAATGGGTGGGGAGAGATGTCTTCGTTGAACTGGAGAGAGGGTAGGGCAGGGACCACTGAGTGCTGTGTGCGCTGCCTCTATCATAGGCTAGGGAGTGACTCCTAGACTTTCTGGTCCTTCAGGCCACCAAGGGGCTTGATGGGCGGGAATTTCACTGACATTGCCGCTAAGGACTGTTTGTGCCCTTCCAAACACCCCCACTGGGAGTTTTAGTGCAGGACCAAAAGAGGCTCCAAGGGGCCCGGGTCTGTGGCGTATACAGAAGTCAAACTTCATCCTCCGTCCAACGAATTCACGTTTTATTTATATTTTTTTACTTTTACCCCTTTTTCTCCCGAATTTCGTGATATCCAATTGGTAGTTGCAGTCTTCTCCCATCGCTGCAACTCCCCTACGGACTCGGGAGAGGCGAATGGGAGAGGCGAAAAAAACATAACCCTGCCAAGCCGCACTGCTTCTTGACTAGGGCTGTTGCGGTGACCGTATTACTGCCACACCGGCGGTCATGAGTCACGAAGGCAGTCAAATTCCACGTGAACGTTTAGTCATGGTAATTAGGCTTCTCCAAGCTCTGATGCTGCTGATGGTCATTAGTAGACTACCAAACTTGCTAACTGCCTGGTACTCAGCACTCTATTGTCCCTCTAATCACTCTGACATCTATGCAAATCTGTTTTAAAATCGAATCAAACACTTCATGAGAGCCCATGATGTCATGTTGCTCAACATTTCTATAGGCTATGCAATTGCCGAGAAAACAGAGTGATGGCCTCTACCAAAAAGAAGAGGATCCCATCAGCTTTCTATAGGCTAGGCCTACTATATTTATTTCTCCAATTTCCTAATATTATGCACATTAATTATCTTTACAACAGGAGTATAGCCTACCTGGCTGGCATGAAAATTAACCACTGGAAAAGCATCCTCCATTCGCTATTTAAGCGCTGTTTCGAGACAGGTGCATGATAATGGTCCATTCTAAATCAAAACACATTTCACACATATATTATTTAGTATACAGTATGTAAAGACAAGATTAAATCAAGAATAGTCTGATGGGTGACAATATTAGCCTATCACTTGTGAATTATAAATTATCACTTGTGAATGATGCCCAGCATAAGAAACTGCCTTTTTTGTGACTTTTTCAAATCATAGTCGCACATAGCCTAGCCCATAGGCCTATATGTTTTGATAAGGTTTGCATCACAACTAAAGTGGCTCAAAAAATTAAGCATATTCATCCACTTTACAAGGGGTTTAGAGGCTAACTGGCATACATAAGCAGCGCATGAGTTTCAAGTTCGGGGAAGATAATTTTCACCATAAAAATGCACCTTTATAAAAAAAGCATCCATGCATAATCACATTTGCGGTCACTTTTGATAATTATGTTTTCCCGCTAATGGAACAATCGAGCTTATAGTGTGAAGAAATACCCTCATAGTTTATCAACATTTTAAGCCAAATGTTCTTATCTGTTGCTTTAGCCACATTGCTTAAAAAAAAAATTATGCTAGTGGTTGTATTAATTTGGGATCTATTGCATCCCAAACTGTCCCAGACTATGTTTGGAATATTTATTTCTTACACAGAATAGAATAGGTCGACTTTTGTACTATGGGGGATAGTAGATTGACATAGGCTAGTGCATTTGCTGTTCATTAGGCCTACTCATGTTGTTGGCTGATGAAGAGTAAATGTGGATAGTTCTTCCAATATCTTCAATATGCACCTCAGAATTGGATAAGAACGCAAGAAGTTGCGTCCCCGACGTGTCTGTCTTCGCTTGTAGCCTGTGAGAAAGACCCGCTCACATGATGGAGAGCCATGTGAGTGAGAGGTGCTTAGGAGCGAGCAGCACTCAGGGAGAAGGTCACAACACAGCACTCCGGGCCAAGAGCACAAAGGCCACTTTGTGGCATGGATGCATTACGGCCACGAAGGGGATGCCGCCATGAAATTCGAGGCATTATCAAGTGCTTGTCAAATTGTGAATGACAGACTAATGAATTGTGTACTGCCGGCGCAAAAAACAAAGCAGAGCTCATGCCTTTCAAGCTATTTTTTTCAAATCCTCGTTAGAGTTGCATCATGCAGCCTTACCATGTATTAAAAATCAAAACATATAGCCCAACGTTTGTAGAACAACTATTCTTGGCACACTGCTCGCTTAACCCGGGAAGCCAGCCGCAGCAATGTGTTGGAGGAAACACCTTCTAGCTGGCGACCGAAGTCACCTTGCAGGCACCCGGCCTGCAACAAGGAGTCACTAGAGCACGATAGGACAAGAAAATCCCGGCCGACCAAACCCTCCCCTAACCCGGACGACGCTGGCCAATTGTACGCTGCTTCATGGGTCTCCCGGTCACGGCCGGCTGTGACACAGCCTGGGATCAAACCCGGGTTTGTAGTGATGCTTATAGCACTGCGATGCAGTGCCTTAGACCACTGCAACACTCGGGAGGCCCACGAATTGCATTTCTGATGCATGGCGGTGACAGATGGCCCACACAAACCACTGATGGGTTGTGAGGACATCCAAGAGGCCAGATTCTTCCCTGACTGTAAGGCTGGCCGAGTCCAGCCAAAGGGCCCTCTCTCCTACTACCGCAAGGCTCATGGTACTGCCACAACTCATCAGGAGAGGCATGGAGGTTGATCTTTGATGACAGATTTCCTCCCACATAGCAGGGTCAGCTGTGCGTTGACTTGCCATGTTCTTCAGCAGCTCGGCTTAATAAGCTGTAAGAAAGGTGGACACGTTAAGTGCTCTGACCGAATGGGTGCACTATGTTAGGTGTTAAGGTAGTTAACCTGAGGGGGCTCCACCGGTGGGGGATTATGGAAAGCAGGAGATGTCTTTTTGTTCTCCGGCTAACCCTAGACAGTGTGCTGCAGTGCAGACAAGACTCAGGGTAATTGACTGCCTCTCGAATATGCTCTTGTCCCAAACAGGCAAAGCAGAGAGGATGGGAGTCTTTCTCTGAGATGCGAGAGCCGCAGGGGCAGACATGGGGCTCGGGTGCCTGGCATGGGTCACATGGCAAGAGGAAGCGATAGCAATGGGCTGGTCGTAAATGGCAAGCAGTAAGCCGGAGAGCACCACAAGGTGAAGTTGCTCTACAGGCTAGAGGGCTCTTAAGACCAGCTAGCGAGGGCTCTGGTAAGCTAGCGAGGGCTCTTGTAAGCTGGGTGAGAGAGAAATCCTACCGTGCAGGTAGAGAGAGCTAGCCAAGGAGCTAGTTCTAGTCATGTGCTTTGCTGATGCTTAGCTGTGTAGCCAGCTAGTCCCCGCATTTAGCTAGCTAGCGTTAATTTCGAGGGTTAGTAGCCTAGCTATGCTAGCTGAAGAGAATGTGCATTCTTTGTTAGCTAGCTAGGTTAACTTAGAGAAGGGGTATTAAAAAAAAAATCAGAGGGGAACCAATTTTTTACTGGCCACCCCTCATAGCCTGGTTCCTCTCTAGGTTTCTTCCTAGGTTATGGCCTTTCTAGGGAGTTTTTCCTAGCCACCGTGCTTCTACACCTGCATTGCTTGCTGTTTGGGGTTTTAGGCTGGATTTCTGTACAGCACTTTGAGATATCAGCTGATGTAAGAACGGCTTTATAAATAAATTATGATTTGATTTTGATTTTATCTTAATCAAATCTGTGAGGAAGACGAAAGAAGTGAAGATGGGATTAGACTACGGCCCCTTATAGGGAGTGGTCCACTATTAGCTGTTACACCTATCTGTCTATGACAGACGTTCTGTGATTGGATATTCCTAGACTCCGCCCCTAAAAGGGGACGCTACCTATAGTGAGAGACTAAGTAATCGAAATGATTGCCTGACAGGCAGTTCTTAGATGAGTAGTAGTTATACTTTGTTGTCCTCACTTTGAAATCAAAGGTGATCTAAGTAATTTCAGAACATCATGTTATGTGCCTATGATCATTAACACATGGTGCATGTTAATATTTAATCATATTTATGAGCTGTGTAATGTCATCTAGAAAACAAAGAATAGTAGATTATAATTATTCTCAAGGTCAGGTAAAATAATACCTTTCAATGTTACACTCTTCCTGAGGGGTTTTGATTGATTGGTTAGCCTGATGTAATCTCTGAATTTAAATGGCATCATGGGTAGGGCCTATTCCTTTGTTGCCGGGGCAACAGTGAGTCATATTAATGTAAAACTGAACTGAATGGGAAAATTGTATTTGACTGACTGTTTTAAGGACCGACTGACACTGAAGGCAACAGGTTGCGAAGGTTGATAAATTAGGCATGAATTAGAAATGTAAACTGTTGTGTGTTCTGTCTCACTAAACCGAATTTAGACATCCCACATAACTTTCAATTCACTTAAATGCTTACGTTTGCTTACATTTTGCCTGAGGAAACAGTCAGACAAAATCAAGCAGCAGTCAGAGATTAAATCAACCTGATCCAACAGAAGGCAAAATAGCTGCTGGGTTGTAACTGTCACTGTCTTTTCAAGACATCCAGTGCAATCTACTGTTAAACTGGTTAAAGTTTCAGTCTCACAACTTATTCCGGACACATATCCTCTTACATCTAGACGTTCCGCTAGCGGAACACCTGCTCCAATATCCAATGATGGGCGTGGCGCGAAATACAAACTCCTCTAAATTACAAAAACTTCAATTTTTCAAACATATGACTATTTCACAGCATTTTAAAGATAAGACTCTCCTTTATCTAACCACACTGTCCGATTTCAAAAAGGCTTTACAACGAAAGCAAAACATTAGATTATGTCAGCAGAGTACCAAGCCAGAAATAATCAGACACCCATTTTTCAAGCTAGCATATAATGTCACAAAAACCCAGAAGACAGCTAAATGCAGCACTAACCTTTGATGATCTTCATCAGATGACAACCCTAGGACATTATGTTATACAATACATGCATGTTTTGTTCAATCAAGTTCATATTTATATCAAAACCCAGCTTTTTACATTAGCATGTGACGTTCAGAACTAGCATACCCCCCGCAAACTTCCGGGGAATTCGCTAACATTTTACTAAATTACTCACGATAAACGTTCACAAAAAGCATAACAATTATTTTAAGAATTATAGATACAGACCTCCTCTATGCACTCGATATGTCCGATTTTAAAATAGCTTTTTGGTGAAAGCACATTTTGCAATATTCTAAGTACATAGCCCAGGCATCACGGGCTAGCTATTTAGACACCCGGCAAGTTTAGCACTCACCAATATCAGCTTTACTATTATAAAAGTTTCATTACCTTTTGTTGTCTTCGTCAGAATGCACTCCCAGGACTGCTACTTCAATAACAAATGTTGGTTTGGTCCAAAATAATCCATCGTTATATCCGAATAGCGGCGTTTTGTTCGTGCGTCCCAGACACTATCTGAAATGGTAAATCAGGGTCGTGCGCATAGCGCAATTCGTGACAAAAAAAATCTAAATATTCCATTACCGTACTTCGAAGCATGTCAACCGCTGTTTAAAATCAATTTTTATGCCATTTTTCTCGTAGAAAAGCGATAATATTCCGACCGGGAATCTCCTTTTAGCTAAACTGAGGAAAGTAAACAAAGCTTTCGGTCGACGCGGGCACGCGCCTGAGTCTCACAGTACTGTAACCAGCCACTACCCAAACGCGCTACTTTGTTTCAGCCAGAGCCTGCAAAGCCACGATTCAGCTTTTTACCGCCTTCTGAGACCCTATGGCAGCCGTAGAAGGGTCACGGGACAGCTAAGATCCTCACTCTTCAATAAACAGAGACAAGAAGAACGACACCTTGTCAGACAGGCCACTTCCTGCCTGAAACCTTGTCAGGTTTTTGCCTGCCAAATGAGTTCTGTTATACTCACAGACACCATTCAAACAGTTTTAGAAACTTTAGGGTGTTTTCTATCCATATGTAATAAGTATATGCATATTCTAGTTACTGGGTAGGAGTGGTAACCAGATTAAATCGGGTATGTTTTTTATCCAGCCGTGAAAATACTGCCCCCTAGCCATAACAGGATATCCTAATTCAAATCTGACTCTGCTTCTTAAAACATGATGAAATGTTGATCCAATGTTGAAATGGCACCATGACGCCATCAGCTACAAAGTGATGAATATGGAACTCCTTAAGTCAGCATTTTACAACAACCAGAGCATCTATCCACTGTTCTTTGCATATACTTTACAGAGGCATTTAGGAAATTGGGTGGACTAAGACAGAATATGAAACAAGGCAACCAATGACAACCACTGGTTTCTCCCTATAAACCACTCCACTTCAAATGAGAGCAGTGTCACCATTTCTGTCACCCTTTTATTGTAAATGTATAGAGCTTTCTGTGAGATTGCTGGTTGGATCAATACTAGCTGGCTCCTGCAGGATTTCTTCCATTCAGACACAGCTGATCGCAGTAACAAAAGGGTAGAGGGCAATCTCCAATTCTCCCCCTGATGTGAATGACAACGAGTCAGGTTTATCCTTCAGGGAAACTACTGGAACTTTACAATAATTAACGCTACTAGGGCTGTATTCTGACTTGGGATCTGCACACTTACAGTGTGTCTCCCATTTATGTCAATGAATGATTTACACAAAAGTCAGAGTTATTCCATACAGTATCATTAAGTATCATCCTCCATATACAACACCCATTCTGCCAGTCACACTCTGTTACAGGTCCCCAAAGCACACACATCCCTGGGTCCCTCCTCTTTTCAGGTCACTGCAGATAGCGACTGGAACAAGCTGCAACAAACACTCAAACTGGACAATTTTATCTCAATCTCTTCATTCAAAGAATCAATCATGGACAGTTGTGGCTGCTTTGCATGATGTATTGTTGTCTCTACCTTATTGCCCTTTGTGCTGTTGTCTGTGCCCAATAATGTTTGTACTATGCTTTGTGGTGCTACCATGTTGTGTTGCTACCATGTTGTTGTCATGGTGTGTTGCTACCATGCTGTGTTGTCATGTGCTGCCTTGCTATGTTGTTGTCTTAGGTCTCTCTTTATGGAGTGTTATGTTGTCTCTTTTGTCGTGATGTGTGTTTTGTCCTATATTTAGATATACAGTTGAAGTCGGAAGTTTACATACATCTTAGCCAAATACATTTAAACTCAGTTTTTCACAATGCCTGACATCAAAATCCTAGTACAAATCCCTGTCTTAGGTCAGTTAGGATCACCACTTTATTTTAAGAATGTGAAATGTCAGAATAATAGTAGAGAGAATGATTTATTTCAACTTCTATTTTTTTAATCACATTCCCAGTGGGTCAGAAATGTACATACACTCAATTAAATTGTTTAACTTGGGTCAAACGTTTCGGGTAGCCTTCCACAAGCTTCCCACAATAAGTTGAGTGAATTTTGGCTCATTCCTCCTGACAGAGCTGGTGTAACTGAGTCAGGTTTGTAGGCCTCCTTGTCATCTATTTTGTGAAGTGCACCAGTCACTCCTGCAGCAAAGCACCCCACAACATGATGCTGCCACCACCGTGCTTCACGGTTGGGATGGTGTTCTTTGGCTTGCAAGCTTCCCCCTTTTTCCTCCAAACATAACGATGGTCATTATAGCCAAACAGTTCTATTTTTGTTTCATCAGACCAGAGGACATTTCTCCAAAAAGTACCATCTTTGTCCCCATGTGCAGTTGCAAACCGTAGTCTGGCTTTTTTATGGCGGTTTTGGAGCAGTGGCTTCTTCTTTGCTGAGCGGCCTTTCAGGTTATGTCGATATAGGACTCGTTTTACTGTGGATATAGATACTTTTGTACTTGTTTCCTTCAGCATCTTCACAAGGTCCTTTGCTGTTGTTCTGGGATTGATTTGCACTTTTCGCACCAAAGTACATTCAACTCTAGGAGACAGAACGCGTCTCCTTCCTGAGTGGTATGAGGGCTGCGTGGTCACATGGTGTTTATACTTCCGTACTATTGTTTGTACAGATGAACGTGGTACCTTCAGGCGTTTGGAAATTGCTCCCAAGGATGAACCAGACTTGTGGAGGTCCACAATTTATTTTCTGAGGTCTTGGCTGATTTCTTTTTATTTTCCCATGATGTCAAGCAAAGAGGTACTGAGTTTGAAGGTAGGCCTTGAAATACATCCACAGGTACACATTCAATTGACTCAAATGATGTCAATTAGCCTATCAAAAGCTTCTAAAGCCATGACATCATTTTTGGGAATTTTCCAAGCTGTTTAAAGGCACAGTAAACTTAGTGTATGTAAACTTCTGACCCACTGGAATTGTGATACAGTGAACTATAAGTGAAATTATCTGTCTGTAAACAATTGTTGGAAAAATGACTTGTGTCATGCACAAAGTAGATGTCCTAACCGACTTGCCAAAACTATAGTTTGTTAACAAGACATTTGTGGAGTGGTTGAAAAATGAGTTTTAATGACTCCAACCTAAGTGTATGTAAACTTCTGACTTCAATTGTATATATATATATATATATATATATATATATATATATATATTTTTATCCCAGCCCCCATCTCCGCAGGAGGCCTTTTGCCTTTTGGTAGGCCGTCATTGTAAATAAGAATTTGTTCTTAACTGTCTTGTCTAGTTAAATAAAGGTTAAATACATGTTTAAGAAGTAAGATTTAATCACAAGAGCAAGCATACTAAACACTGATGGTGCAATCTTCACATAAATAGCATTTCAGTAATACCAAGACAGCAGTTTGTAATTATATCTCCAAAAATCTGGAGTTGAACCCATGTCCTGTGTATGTTTCTCCATCTCTCTTGTCGAGGAGGATCTTGGTCAGATGGTGGAGATGATGAGCCTCATCCAGAGGCTTAATCATTAATAATGGACCGTAAAAGAGAGGCTCTTATCAGAGCTCTTCCTCTGCGAGCTGGGAAGGCTTCAGCAGGCTTCTGGCACTTAATGAACATTTAATAGCTGTAGTTACAAAGTTTCCATTATGGTTATTGTCTAGCTCTGATGGCAAGGGTTGACATTTCAATTTAAAGTATGCTGTTATCGCGCTCCTGCCCTGCAGATCATGACATTCACAATGTGGAGGTCGACACCCGGAGCCGAACCGTGGCCTCAGGCAGGGAAAACATTACTTACTGAATATCTGCTGCTTCCCATGATAGCAGTTTCCCTGTATCTTTCTAACAGCTAGAGATTCAAACATCTTAATGACTGATAGAGAAGGCAAAGTAAGATCCATCATCTCCCTTAATATTAAATCATCTCACAATCAAGCGCCCATATTGTGTTGTGGCTTTTTGGGATATTTCAGTGAGCAGCATGGAGGTTTGGGCCAGGTTGCGAGTTTTGCTGGGATGAGACTCAGGGCGGATGCCGGGATGGCGACAGTGGGCTCAGACAGTCACGGTGGACTAACTCTTGACACAGGAATCTGCATGAGAACACATTTGATTTATTGCTTCCTCATCTGCCTGACAAGCTGGTTAGAGAGGAACTCAATAGCAGACTCTGCTATCTGCTCTAATTACAACAGATTAGAACTCCAATCCAGAGGGGAAAAGTCATCATAGCCTGAGATTAGATTAGACATGTCAAGTCAAGTGATTAAGACATGGCTAATTTACAACTGTCATTTCAAATTCAGAACTATTGTAAAACTGTCAAAAATGTAAAGTATGCTTGTCATGATTAGGTTTGGAGGGAGGGTTCTCCAGTCATTACAATTTTTATTTTACGGATTTCTCAAACACATAAAACTGTTAATGTTAAACTCATAAAACGTTGATTAGAATACATATAAACTTTAAAAAAGACATTCTTCAAAGCAAGTTGTTTGTGAGCATTTTCATATTATGTACTGTACATTTCTTATCCTGCAAATATACTTATCTAGCAAATCAAATCAATTTTAATTCGTCACATGCGCTGAATACAACAGGTGTAGACCTTACCGTGAAATGCTTACTTACAAGCCCTTAACCAACAATGCCGTTCGAATAAATAGAGTTAATATAATATTTACTAAATAAATTCAAGTTTAAAAAAATCTAATCAATCAAAAGTAACACAATTAATTAACATAACAATAACGAGGCTATATACAGGGGGTACCGGTACCGAGTCAATGTGCTGGATTACAGGTTAGTCAAGGTAATTTGTAAAGTGACTATGCATACATAATAAACATTGAGTAGCAGCAGTGTAAAAACAAAGTAATGTTTTTACACTGCAGTATAAATACTCTGGGTGGCCATTTGATTAGTTGTCCAGCAGTCTTATGGCTTGGGGGTAGAAGCTGTTAAGGAGACTTTTGGTCCTAGACTTGGCGCTCTGGTACCACTTCCCATGCTGTAGCAGAGCGAACAGTCTATGACTTGGGTGACTGGAGTCTTTGACAATTTTTTGGGCCTTCCTCTGACATTGCCTAGTATATAGGTCCTGGATGTCAGGAAGCTTGGCACTACCCTCTGTAGCGCCTTATGGTCAAATACCGAGCAGTTGCCATACCAGGGGGTGATGTAACCGGTCAGGATGCTCTCAATGGTGCAGCTGTAGAACTTTTTGAGGATCTGGGGACCCATGCCAAATCTTTGCAGTCTCCTGAGGGGGAAAAGGTGTTGTCGTGCCCTCTTCACAACTGTCTTGGTGTGTTTGGACCATGATAGTTTGTTGGAGATGTGGACACCAAGGAACTTGAAACTCTCGAACCACTCCACTTCAGTCCCGTCAATGTTAATGGGGGCATGTTCAACCCTCCTTTTCCTATAGTCCACAATCAGCTCCTTTGTCTTGTTCACATTGACCGAGAGGTTGTTGTCCTGGCACCATACTGCAAGGTCTCTGACCTCCTCACTATAGGCTGTCTCATCGTTGTCTGTGATCAGGCCAACCACTTTTGTATTGTCAGCAAACTTAATGATGGTGTTGGAGTCGTGCTTGGCCACGCAGTCGTGGGTGAACAGGGATTACAGGAGGGGACTAAGCACTCACCCCTGAGGGGCCCCAGTGTTTAGGATCAGCATGGCAGATGTGTTGTTGTCTACCTTTACCACCTGGGGACGGCCCGTCAAGAAGTCCAGGATCCATTTGCAGAGGGAGGTGTTTAGTCCCAGGGTCCTTAGCTTAGTGATGAGCTTTGTGGGCACTATGGTGTTGAACGCTGAGATTTAGACAATGAACAGCATTCTCACATAGGTGTTCATTTTGTAAATGAGGGAAAGGCAGAATGGTGTGTGACTGTGATTGTGTCATCGGTGGATCTGTTGGGGCAGTTTGCTAATTGGACTGGGTCTAGGGTTTCTGGCATGATGGTGTTGATGTGAGCCATGACCAGCCTTTCAAAGCACTTGTAACAGTTTTCAGGTCCTGCCACATCCGACGAGTGTCAGAGCCGGTCTAGTAGGATTCAATATTAGTCCTGTATTGACGTATTGCCTGTTTGATGGTTCGTATAAGGGCATAGCGGGATTTATTATAAGCGTCCGGATTAGTGTCCCGCTCCTTGAAAGCGGCAGCTCTAGCCTTTAGCTCAGCGTGGATATTGCATGTAATCCATGGCTAATGGTTGGGAAATGTACATACGGGCATTGTGGGGACATCGTCGTCAATGCACTTATTGATGAAGCCAGTGACTGAGGTGGTATACTCCTCAATGCCATTGGATGAATCCCGGAACAAATTCCAGTCTGTGCTATCAAAACAGTCCTGTAGTGTAGCATCCACGTCATCTGACCACTTAAGTATTGAGCTTTTTTATTGACTGAGTCACTGGTGGTTCCTGCTTTCATTTTCACTTGTAAGCAGGAATCAGGAGGATATAATTATGGTCAGATTTGCCAAATGGAGGGCAAGGGAGAGCTTTGTATGCGTATCTGTGTGTGGAGTAAAGGTGGTCTAGAGTTTTTTTCCCCCTCTGGTTGCACATGTGACGTGCTGGTAGAAATGAGGTAGAACGGATTTAAGTTTGCCTGCATTTAAGTCCCGGCCACTAGGAGCGCCGCTTCTGGATTAAAATGTTATTGTTTGATTATTGCCTTATACAGCTCATTGAGTGCGGTCTTAGTTCCAGCATCGGTTTTGTGGTGGTAAATAGACGGCTACGAATAATATAGACAAGAACTCTCTTAGTAGATAGTGTGGTCTATAGCTTATCATGAGGTATTCTACCTCAGGTGAGCAATACCTCGAGACTTATTTAATATTATACATTGCGCATCAGCAGTTATTGACAAATAGTCAAACACCCCCACCCCTCGTCTTACCAGACATAGCTGCTCTGTCCTGCCGAAACACGGAGAAGCCATCCAGCTCTATATTATCCGTGTTATCGTTCAGCCAAGTCTTGGTAAAACACAAGATAATGCTGTTTTTAATGTCTCGTTGTTAGGATAGTCTTAATCGTAGATTGTCCAGTTTGTTTTCCAATGATTGTATGTTGGCCAGTAATACGGAGGGTAGTGGTGGTTTACCTACTTGTCGACAAATTCTTACAAGGCACCCCGCCCTCCTCCCCCTTTTTCTCTGTCATTTCAACACGCTGATGACCGAGAGTTGGGCCTTGTCTCGACAAAGCAGTATATCCTTCACGTCGGACTCATTAAAGAAACAATATTTGTCCAGTTCGAGGTGACTAATCACTGTTTTGATGTCCAGAAGCTCTTTTTGGTCATAAGAGAAGGTAGCAGCAACATTATGTACAAAATGAGTGACAAGCAATGCAGATTTTTTTTTTAAATAGCATAGTTGGTTAGGAGCCCGTAAAACGTCAGCCATCCCATCTTGCACCATTATCCTTCAGTGAGAATATGTAGGATTTTGAGAATGTGTACGATTTTGAATCAAACATCATCCTTTGTGACCTCCAAAACAAATATCAATAAAAACATGTTATGAGAATCTTCTAACAGTCTTAAAACACCTCTTAGACAGTTGGCTGAAATGCACCAACTTTAATACTCACTGTGGACATTAAAGAGGCAAAATATGTTGCTATGGAAAGCAAAGAGAAAACACTAAAAGCCATGTGGTGTCTGCAAATGTTGTTCAAATAAAATCACCTGGGAGCATGAGCAGCAGTGTGCGGCGCTTTCCTTTTTATTATTCATTCATTCACCTATAACTCCAGCACCTGCAAAAAGTGCCTGGATGCGCATATGTTCTTCTGCTTTTGTGTGAAAACACCTGCCAAACGTGACAACAAATGTTAAATACTACGGCACCTGTTTGTTGACAATCTGAGTTTGTTTTCAAATGAGACGAGTAAAAAGAGGAAATCAAATGCAACACATTAGCGGTGACATGTGCTTCCCTGAGAGTCCAGGGTGATTGCAACTGTTTAGGTCTCCGCACATTGACTATCAGTGATGACCAGGTGTCAATTTAAAATAACTGACATTGTGGAATCAAAGATTGGATCAGATTTAGTCTTTGTGATGCAAGTTAGAAGTGATCAGAGATAACAAACTGTCATTGTTGTTAATCTTTGATATCGAACACCTGTGTCTCTGGTGTGATCGGCAGGATTTTTGATATGCAATAAGATGCATCCATGGTCTGTCATTAATGATGTATAAATGTATGAGTTTATAAAAAGTCTGTATGTATCTATATGTAATTGTCTAAAACTACAGACGAGTGTGTGTGAATGTAATGTCAGCAGCAAATACCCCTACAATATTCCACAACAGAAGACAATCCAACTGGGTACACACTGGTTGAATCAATGTTGTTTCAACGTCATTTCAATGAAATCAATCAATCAATCAAATTGATTTAAAAATACCCTTTTACATCTGCAGATGTCACAAAGTGCTTATTCAGAAACCCAGCTTAAAACCCCAAACAGCAATCAATGCAGATATAGAAAAGGTGGAGAAAGAGAGAGGGAGAGAGAGAACAGGGGAGAGGAGAAAACAGCAGGTCTGGGACAAGGTAGCATGTCCGGTGAACAGGTCAGGGTTCCATAGCCGCAGGCAGAACAGTTGAAACTGGAGCAGCAGCACAACCAGGTGAACTGGGGACAGTCAGGCCATGTAGTCCTGAGGTGTGGTCCTAGGGCTAAGGTCCTCTGGGAGGGGAGGGAGAGAGAGATCATTTGAGGGAGCATACTTCAATTCATATAGGACACCAGTTAAAACAGGATAATTACACCATATACAGTGCATTCGGGAAGTATTCAGTTCCCTTCCCTTTATGCACATTTTGTTAAGTTACAGCCTTATTCAAAAATTGGATAAATAAATAAAATTATCATCATTCTAAACACAATACACCATAATGACAAAGCGAAAACAGGTTTGTAGAAGTTTTTGCAAATGTATTTACAAAAAAAAAAGAAATACCTTACATAATTATTCAGACCCTTTGCTATGAGACTGAACATTGAGCTCAGGTGCATCCTGTTTCCATTAAACATCCTTGAGATGTTTCTACAATTGGAGTCCACCTGTGGTTAATTCAACTGATTAGACATGATTTGGAAATGCACACACCAGTCTATATAAGGTCCCACTGTTGACACTGCATGTCAGAGCAAAAACCAAGCCATGAGGTCGGAGGAATTGTCTGTTGAGCTCCGAGACAGGTTTGTGTCAAGGCACAGATCTGGGGACGAGTACCAAAAAATGTCTGCAGCACTGAAGGTCCCCAAGGACGCAGAAGCTTCCATCATTCTTAAATGGAAGGAGTTTGAAACTCCTGAGACTCTTCCTAGAGCTGGCCGCCCGGCCAAACTGAGCAATCGGGGGAGAAGGGCATTGGCCTACGGAGGTGACCAAGAACCCGATGGTCACTCTGACAGAGCTCCAGAGTTCCTCTGTGGAGATGGGAGAACCTTCTAGAAGGACAACCATCTCTGCAGCACTCCAACAATCAGGCCTTTATGGTGGAGTGGTCAGACGGGACCCACTCCTCAGTAAAAGTCAGATTACAGCCTGCTTGGAGTTTGCCAAAAGGCATCTAAAGGACTCTCCGACCATGAGAAAGAAGATTCTCTGGTCTGATGAAATCATGATTGAAATCTTTGGCCTGAATGCCAAGTGTCACGTCTGGAGGAAACATGGCACCATCTTTATAGAAGCATGGTGGTGGCAGCATCATGCTGTGGGGATGTTTTTCAGTGGCAGGGACTGGGAGACTAGTCAGAATCGAGGGAAAGATGAACGCAGCAAAGTACAGAGAGATCCTTGATGAAAACCTGCTCCAGAGCACTCAGAACCTCAGATTGGGGCAAAGGTTCACCTTCCAACAGGACTACCCTAAACACACAGCCAAGACAACACAGGAGTGGCTTCGGGACAAGTCTCTGAATGTCCTTGAGTGGCCCAGCCAGTGCTCGAACTTGAACCCGATCGAACAACTCTGGAGAGACCTGAAAATAGCTTTGCAGCAACGCTCCCCATGCAACCTGACAGAGCTTGTGAGGATCTGCTCCAGAGAAGAATGGGAGAAACTCCCCAAATACAGGTGTGCCAAGCTTGTAGTTGAGACTTGAGGCTGTAGTCTCTGCCAAAGGTGCTTCAACAAAGTACTGAGTAAAGGGTCTGAATACTTATGTTAATATGATATTTCAGTTTTTCTTTCTTTTATAAATTTGCAAACATTTCTAAAAACCTGTTTTTGCTTTGTCATTATGGGTTATTGTGTATAGATTGATTTAGGAAAAAAAATATTTAATCAATATTAGAAAAAGACTAACATAACAAAATGTATAACAGACTGACCCTAGCCCCCCGGCACATAGACTATTGCAGCATAAATACTGGAGGCTGAGACAGGGTTGTCGGGGGACACTGTGGCCTCGTCCGACAATACCTCCAGACAGGACCAACCAGGCAGGATCTAACCCCATCCACTTTTCCAAAGCACAGCCACCATACCACTAGAGGGATATCAACAGACCACCAACTTACTACCCTGAGACAAGGCTGAGTATAGCCCATCAAGATCTCCTCCGCACGAGCCCGAGGAGGAGCAAAACCAGACAGGAAGATCACATCAGTGACTCAACCTACTCAAGTGACGCACCCTCCTAGGGACGGCATGAAAGACCACTAGTAAACCAGCTCCCGTAATAGGGTCAGAGGCAGAGAATCCCGGTGTAGAGAGGGTAGTCGGCCAGGCAGAGACAGCAAGGGTGGTTCGTCGCTCCAGTGCCTTGCCATTCACCTTCGCACCCCTGCGCCAGACTACATTCAATCATAGGACCTACAGTACTGAAGAGATGAGCTCTATAGGAGAAAGCCCTGCCTCCAGCTGTTTCCTTAGAAATTCTACGGACAATAAAGAGGGCTGCGTATTGGGACCATAGCGTACGTGTACATAAACCTTGAAATGACGTTGAACCAACGTAGAATAGACATTGAATTGACGTCTGTGCCCAGTGAGATAGGTCTTGTTGGAGAGGCTTATCTAAACGTGTAATGATACGTCCTACCAGTCACCATGGGTTGAAATAATCATGGCCTCTGGCGGTCAAGTGCCCTGTGAATAAAGCATGGACAACAGGGACATGCCCTTCTCACAGTGATGGTTTTTGAAGGATTCCTGAAGAAAGTTACTTTTTCTGTACGCATTAGTTTAACTCTAGACACTCACTGAACAAGATGATTCATGTAATCTATTTGTAATGTAGGCAACCTTTCCTTAATACCTGCAATCCAAGGGACCAACAGGCATCCACTTGAACGTATTGACTAGCTTGTAGAGAAAGCTGTTTAATATAGCGTGGAAGCAATGATAAAAAGTTGCAGTGTGATCATGTCTTTTGTTCTTATGAAGAAGAAAAAAAATCATTCCTCTAGCAAATGTGAGTAAACTTCAGCCATAAGTAGTAAATAAAATGTTACACAAATGTAATTAAAGACCAGCCTGATGACATGTATAATTGGACAATTCACTTTCAGGGCAAAAAAAGTGTGCAATAATTATATACAGTAGGCTACTAGCAAATTGCATAATTTCATTTGACATTAATCTAATGAGATTTCTACTAAGAGTTAGAATAATATTATACTCTTTGAAGGGTATTTATTCATAATACAGCACATGACTAATAAACACTGCTTAATGGTCCTTAGTACAGAGGTAATTTCTATTTTTATACAGCATACTGTAACAGCTCTGCAGGAGTGCATGCACTTTGAAATTGTAGGTCACTCAGATCTCAGATTTACCCATTTGTACATTTAAAATATATAAAATATAGTTTCTCTAACACATTATTCCTTTAAAAATATGGAATGGGTTAGAGGGGAGAACCATATGAGGGTACCAGCTGGGGATATTATATATATATAGTGCAGACATGAATTATGGAGATTCACAACATATTTCTTGTATTATTTTTTAAACAAGGGTCATCTATCAGTGCGCAGGGGCAAGCACACCAAAGGGACAAAAGATAAAGTGCACTTGTGAAAAGGCTGTCAGTTATTAAGCTGGACTTCAGAGGTCTCAGCCTTTGAAACCACCAAAGGCAGCACCTGAGCCAATGAGATAAATAAAGGCTTCTGTTTTTTGAGAGCCAATCAGTAATACTTAGAGGACAGCAGAGCCAATTCATCTCTTTGGTGACATGAGCTTTGTAGGAATGGCCTGGTTAACTTCTGGTGGCATGCTGAGACGACTGGCTAGATATCCCGCTGCTTTTCCCTCTCATCTCATGCTCACAAACCATGACGCTCCCTGCTGCCAGAAGATATCTTTGAGGTGTATTGTCTTGTGTTTTCTCATTTTACTTTACACAATATAATATTTGTTGAGTTTTCTTCTAATTTTATTGATCTATTAATAGGAATGTATTGTCAAAACATGGATAACACCCATGTGAAAAGATTTCAGCAGCTGAAAATACTGAGAGATTTTTACTGAAGGATTTCCTAAGGCTTAGTGCATAATATCAATGTGCTGACATACAAACTGATGTCTTCTGCCTCAAAGCATCAAAGCTGGCGAGAGTGTCTCTTCCAGGGCTGGATTGTGGATTGGAAACCTTTCACTCTGCTATTTGTTTTTACTCCTGCTTAGGGACAGAATGCTGGTCCAACTCCAGGTGTGAAAAAAATGACCATCCCCTTGTACTGTAAAAACAATTGAACACCCTCCCCCCTCACAGAATGAACTCAAAATAATGGTTAAGACAACAAATAACAATAACTGTGTTTATAAACGTGGATATCTACTTTGCTTTTGTGGCACAGTCGATAACACGCAGGGCTACGGGCCAGAAGGTTGAGGGTTCGCCGACCACCTGTAACGGTTGTCGTCGGGAATAGAGGACCAAAACGCAGCAGGAACGTGGATGCTCATCTTGTATATATTTTAAAATAAAGAGAACACCAAAATAACAAAAACGAAGAACTCACGAACAACAAAACAGTCTTGTCAGGCTCACACAGGCAAAACAAGAAACAATCTCCCACAAACACTTAACCAAACACATACCCATATATAGGACTCTCAATCAGAGGCAACTAGAAAACACCTGCCTCCAATTGAGAGTCCAACCCCAATAAACTAGACATAGAAATACAAAAAACTAGAGACCACATAGAAATACAAACCTAGAACATAACCCCAAAAACCCGGAAATAATAAATCAAACACCCTACTACATAAAACACCACCCCGAACCTCATAAACAAAATACCCTCTGCCACGTCCTGACCAAACTGCAATAACAAATAACCCTTATACTGGTCAGGACGTGACACCACCACAGACGAGTTTACTCTCACTGCCTGATTCATTACTTCACGATCAGAGCCGGTTGCAGACAATGATCAGCTAGGGGGAATCTGTTATTCAACATTTTGATGCCATATTTACAATTATATCAAATATATGCAATGAATTTTCCACCAACAGGTTTCAGTGCCAATGCACCACACAACCAATTAACAAAACATACCGACACGGTTTCCGTTTTCAACACCACAATAAATAGACTATGTCAATCTCGACAAACAGAAAACACATCCTCCCTACCTTGTAGGCTTACCCATTATTGAAATCTTGGCTTGACAATCTCTGAATGTCATTAAAGTTGTTGGTCTTTTGTAACATGTCTCTTTCCATTCATCAAATTGCCTCTGCACAGTTTGGATTGAATGATTGATTGACTTTGTCAGTACAACTAATGAATACTCAGGGAGAAAAAGGTGTAGATTCATGCGCAGAGCACGGCAGGTGTTTATTAAGCCTTCACAGAAGGCAGGAGTTGTGGTCACAGGCAGAAAATGGTCATACACAGGTAGGCAAACAGGCAGGTGAATCAAAACTAGGACTGAAAGCTATAACTGGTTCCCACAAACAAGCTAGGAAAAGGCTTAGTAGAGTCAAACTTAATTTGGCCAAAGAAAATGGCTCAACAGAATGAAATAAAACACAGAAGTTTTGAACAGACTATATTGCTATTGCAGCAATTATCAACAAAAGCAAGTGCCTACCATACACAACAAATGGCAGAAATAGATTAATTATATTCATTTTACAACAGACCTACTTCTAACCTATCTTAAACGAAGTACTGAGCACACAATTAAAAAGATTTAGCCAATGAAAATATTTGAACAGAATTAAAACAGGTTTGGCATATTTAAATAACTGGTTTTGATTAATAATTAGGCTTACAATAATAACAATGATATACACTAATAATAATGGTAAAACAAATGATTATGAAAAAAATGTAAGTTCCTAAATTGAATCCTACCTGAATAGGGAGTTGAACAGTAGCCTGCATTCTTCTAATCTTAGTCCACTACAATATTAAAACGTATATGAAATTTCCCTTGTAGACTTTTCACTACGGGCATATTCTTTATCCTTTAACTTTTGTTTTACTGAAATGAAAAAGGCCTTCATCTTCGCAATCAACAGTGGCCTAGGCCAAGGCTCCACTGTTGCTCTCTCTCTCTCTCTCTCTTCAGCAGCAGGCGCACATGCGACATTGGGGTGTTAATGTTGTAAATGACTATTGTAGCTGGAAACGGCAGATTTTTTATGGAATATCTACAAAGGCGTACAGAGGCCCATTATCAGCAACCATCACTCCTGTGTTCCAATGGCATGTTGTGTTAGCTAATCCAAGTTTATCATTTTAAAAGGCTAATTGATCATTAGAAAACCCTTTTGCATTCATGTTAGCACACCTGAAAACTGTTCTGCTGATTAAAGAAGCAATAAAACTGGCCTTCTTTAGACTAGTTGAGTATCTTGAGCATCAGCATTTGTGGGTTCGATTACAGGCTCAAAAGGGCCAGAAACAAATAACTTTCTTCTGAAACTCATCAGTCTATTCTTGTTCTGAGAAATTAAGGCTATTCCATATGAGAAATTGCCAAGAAACTGAAGATCTCGTACAACGCTGTGTACTACTCCCTTCACAGAAAAGCGCAAACTGCCTCTAACCAGAATAGAAAGAGGAGTGGGAGGCCCTGGTGCACAACTGAGCAAGAAGACAAGTACATTAGTGTCTAGTTTGAGAAACAGACGCCTCACAAGTCCTCAACTTGCAGCTCCATTAAGTAGTACCCGCACAACACCAGTCTCAACATCAGCAGTGAAGAGACGACACTGGGATGCTGGCCGTGTGTACCTTTGAAGGATGCAGTCTAACGAAGACGAGAGGGGAAGAACATTTCCCTATCAAACAACCATTGGTACGTCTGATGTATACATTCTGCCCGTAGGTCTACAGGAGATTTTTGAAGTTGCCTAATCAGATTAAAACATTGTGACTGGTTGTGTTTATACCACATATAAGGGTAATACATTTAAAAAGTAAAACGATAAGTATTTAGGCTATATTGAAGCATTAGGTTCTAGGTGCATGAGGAATAGCCGCTTGTATTGGAGAGGAGGCAAAGCATGTGTTAAGCTTTCCTGAATAACTGGACCTGCCGGGAGCATATGTGACCACATTATTATAGGACGACTTAGGAGAATGATGATTTGCAACAGACAGCAAATTCAGTGTCAGAAGTAAAAATACAGCCAGACTGGCCTGCTACTGTTCATTTCTAGACCTTATAAACTGTTGAGCGTAGACCCACAACTGATCCAAATCAAATGAAACATTCAAATCGCGGGCATTTTGTGCCGTTAATCAAAGGGCATTTTCACTGCAGCCTAGAGTAGGCTAGAATGTTGTACTCACTTGAAAACAATAAAGCAACTATTCATTGCATTATGGTGTTGTAGGCTAGGTAGGATAATTGTATTGTCCCTAAACAAGATCAAAAGAGCTTTTTGAGCTGTGTGTCTCATGCCTTTTTTTTTACCTATATTTAACTAGGCAAGTCAGTTAAGAACAAATTCTTATTTTCAATGAAAGCCTAGGAACAGCGGGTTAACTGCCTTGTTCAGGGCAGAATGACAGATTTTTACCTTGTCAGCTCGGGGATTCAATCTTGCAACCTTCTGGTTACTAGTCCAACGCTCTAACCACTAGGATACCTGCCGCCCCCACTAGGCTACCTGCCGCACTGTTCTTTCATGAGCAATGATGCACCTGGCCTCTCCACTGCCTATCAGCTATTCCTATTTGTTCTTGTCGATTCATATAAAAAATGTATGCAGCTTTGATTGGTTTTATGTATGGTATGATTGCTAGTTAGACTATTGCAGATCTGGACAAACAATCCACCTACCACTATTGTCACCATGAATGGTGGATAGAGGGCAGGATAGACAGTTAGACTGGTAGACTATACCGACCTGTGGTACAGTAAAAGTTAGCACATAGAAAGGCGTAGTGCATAAGGAAAGCACCAAAACACCTTGATATAGAGGAGGCACATGCAATCAGATAAGGACATTTGGCTCTGATGTAAGAAATGTTATAGTAAAACCTACAAAAGAGCAAATGTAAACCAGGCAAAAAAAACACACAGCCCTCCCCTGTGTCCAGTAAAAAAAACACACAGCCCTCCACAGATCTTTGACTGGTGTTTCTGAAAATTGGTGACAGTAACCATCTCACTCCCTGCTCCACACAGGGGTAGTTTTGAACAGGGAAAATGCTACTTTGATAATACTCTACAGTATAGCAGGAACTCTCTGTGCCGTGAGGAACAACAGTTGACACTGACAATTTAGACTAGACTGGAATTCAATCATAACACATTGTGCATTCTCACATTATTCCCTCAATGTGGAAACATGCCAACAATTCAGTTGTCATTGAATTCCAACCTTAATAAATTAGGAAATACAATGAAAAGCCAGATTAATCAACAGTCCAACAAACCGATCTCTCCTCTCCCACAGGTGATGTTCTGAACAACTCTGTCTGCATTCTAGATGACTGTATTGAACACATGGTAATACTCACACATCCATTCAGGTGTTTTCCCTTGCAGCTGCGGTGAGATGCTTCCAAACTAAATCCTTGAGGTTTGTGGGTCAATATCAGACAGCAACAGTGTGGTACTATTTCCAGGCAGAGTCTTAGTATTTCAATGCCAATTTGTATCGCTTTAACTGCTTGTAGACACAACGCTGAAAACTTAGGTGACATTTCGATTAAGGCTGAAAATGTCCCTTGTCTAACAGCCCTTGTTTTTCTTTATTTAACGTAGAATACAGCTTAGTCTAGATATGATACTAGTTCAGATAATGACATCCAAGTACTTTCAATGTCATAATGTAGATTTATAAATTAAGTAGTAAATTAAATTGGGGTCAAATATGAATGATGTGATTAATCATATTAAGGTACTTACAGTAATACAATAGATACCGTTGGGCCCTAAGGTCTATGTCCCTGTACTAAGTGGCTACAGAAGCTCTAATTGAAGATAACTAATTGGATTTGAGAGAGAAAAATCCTCCCCACCCAGAGGGACTATCCTAATCAGAGAGGGGAATCTGCATTTGAACAAGATAAGGAACACTATATACAAACATTGACTTAGACTACTAATCTCAATGTAATAACCTGAGATGCAGTTCTGGCTATTTGTATTGTAATTTAAAGAATAAACATTGCTTTATTCGCAACATGAAACTATTGCTAGCAGTGTCTATACTGCTATCATCCGCTAGCGGGGCAATGTTTTGACAGGATTGAACCCCCTGATAACCAAGCATAACGGATCTGTCTGGTTTATTTGTCCTTCTTCAGTGAGTGTATAATCCTACATGTCTGTTAGCCAAACAAGGAGCCTGGGCTCACTTCGAGGGTGATACATAAAACACAATGTGACAGTGGGGGTAATGGAGCTAGGCCTGTTGTCTCTATGCATTCAGACTGCATCGCATCGCCATGCAGAAGAGAAGTGGAGATAACCAACGCTGCCTCGCCGCTCGCTGCTGCTCTGCCGCTGCTCTGCCGCTGCAGTTTACCCCCCAATGTGCTGCCCTGGACAACACCAAAATCACAGTGAGGTCAGGATGATGGAAGTTAATCTAGTGTCTTATCATGTTGAGACAGATATGATGTGACAAACCAGGGGATGAGGGAAGAGGAGGAGAGGAGGGGGGAGGGGGCGTAGTGAGGTAAAGGATGACACCATGTGACAGAGGCACATATTTCACCCAGGGGAATCCCATTCACTGAGGCTGATAGAGATCACAAAGCCTTTTGTATGAATGTGTAAGAGGAGGGGAGTTGGGACCCTTTTTGCCCTCAGAACAGCGACAATTCGTCAGGGCTTGGACTACAAGGTGTCGAAAGCATTCCACAATGACTCCGATGTTTCCCACAGTTGTGTCAAGTTGTCTCGATGTCCTTTGGGTGGTGGACCATTCTTGATACACACAGGAAACTGTTGAGTGTGAAAAACCCAGCAGCGTTTCAGTTCTTGACACACTCAAACCGGTGAGCCTGGCACCTACTACCATAGCCTGTTCAAAGGCTGATGAGATTCCATATAGCCCAGATGATTACCTCTCTACAGGAGCAGTCCACTCCTAGGTCTCAGGGCCATAACTATACTGTATCTTCTATATATAAATACTACATACAAACGTTTGTGGACATCTGCTCATCGAACATCTCATTCCAAAATCATTGGCATTAATACAGAGTTGGTCCCTCCTTTACTGCTATAAAAGTCTACACTCTTCTGGGAAGGCTTTCCACTAGATGTTGGAACATTGCTGCGGGGACTTGCTTCCATTCAGCCACGAGCATTAGTGAGGTCAGGTACTGATGTTGGGCAATTAGGCCTAGCTCGTAGTTGGTGTTCCAATTCATCCCAAATGTTTTCAATGGCGTTGAGGTCAGGCCTCTGCAGGCCAGTCAAGTTCTTCCACACCGATTTCGACAAACCTTTTCTGTATGGACATCGCTTTGTGCATGGGGGCATTGTCATGCTGAAACAGGAAAAGGCCTTTCCCAAACTGTTGCCACAAAGTTGGAAGCACAGAATTGTCTAGAATGTCATTGTCTGCTGTAGAAAAACAACTCCAGACCATTATTCCTCCTCCACAAAACTTTACAGTTGGCATTATGCATTGGGGCAGGTAGGGTTCTCCTGGCATCTGCCAAACCCAGATTAGTCCGTCGGACTGCCAGATGGTGAAGCGGGATTAATCACTCCAGAGAATGCGTTTCCACTGCTCCAGAGTCCAGTGGTGTAAAGCTCTTGGCTTTGCGCATGGTGATCTTAGGCTTGTGTGCGGCTGCATGGGCCATGGAAACCCATTTCATGAAGCTCCTGATGAGCGGTTCTTGTGCTGACGTTGCTTCCAGCGGCAGTTTAGAACTCGGTAGTGAGTGTTGCAACCGAGGACAGACACGCTGCGCGCTTCAGTACTTGGCGGTCCCGTTCTGTGAGCTTGTGTGGCCTACCACTTCGCGACTGAGCCTTTGTTGCTCCTAGACGTTCTACTTCACAATAACAGCACTTACTTACTCTACCAGGGCAGAAAATTTACCAATGTTTCTCTATGGAGATTGCATGGCTGTGTACTCGATTTTATACACCTGTCAGTAACGGGTGTGGATGAAATAGACGAATCCACTAATTTGAATTTGTCCACATACTTTTAGTGTATTTATATATGATCCGCTCAATGTTTATCCATCCAAATACCCAGAAGGCTGAGCGTTAGGCAAACAAATGCCTGTAAATGTATTGTAATGGGAGCTGAGCTTTCCGCTTTCTGGCGAGGTGAGATTATGATGGCAGTGAATCAATGCACCTCAATAACAAGGCTTTGATTTAAACCCCAATGTATGGAAGGAAATCCCTGCTGCCTAAATTAAGGACTTAGTAACCTTTTTCCTGATGTTGTGTTGTGTGCTGTATGTTTATTTTCCATTTCATTTAAAGTACTAATGTACTGCAAATGATGTGACACTGGTGAGAAATTTTAGGAGATAAACCTGCCCACATAGGCAACCTCTTAGACTGTGTTAGCAGAGTCGATACCTAGCTAGCTGCAGTGCTGTACAGTACATATAATCTTGAACTGACGGGTTCAATCAACTGATAGTGAAACCTGCACCCCTGCACAAAGAACCTAGCTGAGCTCCACAGCAGAGAAAGACATGGTTGAAACCAAACACAAACATATTACTCTGAGGCCCAAGCGGTGGTAATTACACAGAGAGCTAAGGCTCATGGGGAGTGGTAGGTGGGCGGTAATGTCCTCCCAAAGGCCTAACCAAGCCTACGGTACCCTCCCAGCCTCCCTAGCCCTCCCCCAGGAGAGAAGGGTTAGAGAGGTTGTATGCACACTCCCATCCAGGTACCTACCCTGGAGATTCTGGTTCACACATGCATTACTTCAATTTATCATCCTCTGAGGGCAGGATTTGTGAACATGGTGCTGCTTCCTGCATGATATGAAACATTGCCATGAAGTGCATGAGGTGCCCACTCGCTGGTGTGCTGTGATGTCAAAAAATAAATGTCAACAAAGATATACTGTATGCCTAGTATTAGTATCTTAACTGATCATGTCATCATCTGTAGGTGTCTTGTTATAAATAATATAACTTAAGCTTAATGGAGAATGGTATAAGTGTTGAGTGTGCTGCTTGGATTGTAAAGTAGCATCATTGGCCAACATTCTGTGAAATGGGTTTTTATCTTAGAAATCACCCTTATACAACAGCACACATAGGAGTAATTACATACACTCTCTTATTTACCTTAGGTGCACTCAGAAGAGCACTTCTTTCCACCTACGGCCCTCCTACTCTCCTAGCCTCTCCTACTCACCAACCACCTCAGCATGCTAACTGCCTCAAAATACCACTCCATAGAGCATGACTTTAGATTGGACCAGGGGGCAAAAGCCTGGAATCAAATTAAATCAATGGATGATACATTCACCAAGGGGAACCAATTTAGGGTGCCTTAAGGGTCCAGCTACTGTTCAACAACAGGAACACTAGTATACAGGGTCACTGCCAAACACCTATGCATTGGATGCCAGCAAATAATGGTTTCATGCTGGTTCCTCATATTTGTCCTATTATATTTTACAGTTCAGAAGTTACTCCAGTATGGATTTAAAGTTGTATATATTATATAAAGTTTATCCAATTACTTGACAGTAAGAGAGGGAGGCAAGGGATCTACCAAATGTGTGTATCCACATAGGCTACATTTAATTACCCTCTATGGTGAAAGCAGACATTTAACCACTTGCAAAATGTTACTGTGTCGGCCTTGTGCCATTTATTTGTTGCTGTAGTAGTGCATATTAGTTACTACACTATGTGCAAGTGCAAACACAGCATATTCCGTTGATGAGGAGACAGTCAAAGAGCAGAAGTCCGCTTAATCCATGCAAGTCAAGTCAGGGGAGAGGATGGCCTTTGAACCCTTAGCGTAGCCCAGCCTGGAAAATAGTCTCCGTCAGCAAGAAACTCAACTCCCCAAACAGGTGCACCTCCACATGGCTTTAGGTTATAGTATAATGACTGATCTGCAGACAACGCTAACAATGAAATAGTCCAGCGTACAGATAACATCACCTACAGATAACATTCACAACAGATAACACCACCTATAGATAACACCCCCTACAGATAACACCACCTACAGATAACACCACCTACAGATAATATCACCTACAGTACAGATAACGTATTGGGAGCACTAATTGGTGACTGATGAGCACTAGACCAGTAATGCTTTTTATTTTATTTTGACTGACACAAATTCGACTCATAATTCATCCTTCTAATCACAGTTGAAGTATATAATGGATCTGAAGCTAATTTTTCAGGTTTACGATGGCTCACCATACAGCTAATAATGTACACAAGCCAGGGAAAAGTTTTCAATATATAGTTTTCCTTTGACCCACTTTGCCCCATGTAAGGCACAAATGTACACTGTTTGCCCTAAAAGTATTGAAGCTGAGAGAAAGAAGAAGAACTCAAAATAAAATGGAGAGTGGTGTCAGAAAATATTCCATAAACATTGCACCTCATGCTGTGCTGCTATCACCAACCTCCCCAATTAATTTTTGTTTTCACTCCACTGCAACGGGCTGGCAGACCCTCTGCTCGCTCTCTCACCAGCAACAGCTGTATTCAGCCATGTCTCACTAATAAGAGGGAGAGGAGCCCAGAAAAATGCTTGCTCCTGATCTCTCTGTGTTACAGTTGTTACAGTTTTTTGTTAACTTAAATACCAATAATTGTACAAGACTGGAAATGTCCTCCTAGCTATGCAAATGTTAAACATATTGACTTTAAAACATGGTGCCATGCCTGTGAATGATCAACTTGTTTCTTATGGTAAGGACCTGTGGTGAGAGAGACATCAATATTTTGTACATTATGAGAAGTCATGGATCCCAGTAATCCCCACCCTGACAAGACATAAATTACATATCTATATCGCAAAAAGGAAAGGGTTTTATGATTTTCACAATTAAATGGATGACAAGCAACAAGTGTGTGTGAAATTGTTTCCATATTCCATTTTAGGTCCCTGACTGAGGACGTGCCTTCTGGAAGAGACAATGATTGCTTCGTATTGCAGATATCAATATTTCCCATCTTCTTCTCTGTCGGCTATGATAAAGACTCCAACAAGTTTCAACATCATTTTTGTTATACCTAATATGTTCATGCATATGTGCATTTAACATATTTGAGAATGGAGATAGACACTGATAGTGAAAATACAACACTGAAAGTGAATGTTTTTCCTTGTACTGTACTTATGTTACTGTATATTGCAATGGAGGCCTAACAGTATAGAATCTATACTTTATTGATGACTCACACTATGGAAGCTACAGAGGTCATTTAAAGTGTAATTATACTGCCAAATAATTGCATAATGTGACATCAAAGCAGCCTTTTCTTTTCAAAATCTGATATTGTTTACACTGTGAATGGTCTTTGCTCTGCTAAGAGCCCTGGTGCTACGATACAGCATCTCTCAGAGAAAGGATTCTCATTAAAAAGCTGCCCGGAATCCATGCCCACTGCCTGTCCTTGTAACCTCATGAATATAATGGGGCTGACTCTCTGTTGAGCTCCTGGGTTCCTTCTCCCTGGGAATATTACAACAGAACAGAAGCCCTTTTAGCTGCTGAGGACTCCATAATCAGGCCTCCATTCTCTCCTTGGAGGACTCTTTCAGGATGTTAGTAATTTTTATGTACATTCTGAATGGGATGGTAATTTACCGAATAAATACACAAGCATGATCAGCAAAACTGGTACTAAGAGTGGGCCTTAAAAAATATAAACTATGTCTAAAACAGAGGAGCATGGAAACGCAGATCCCTTTAGCATCACATCATACCGATTCAAACATAAAGAACCAGATAGAAGCCAATACAAGTTGAATTTTGTCATTCATTGGCATCAATCGTGAAAGTACAATAAATTAAACAAAATTATTTGTAAATCGTTCAATAAATAGTCCTTACTGCAGCTGTATCTATTTCCTAAAAATGTACAAATTTGACATATCCATGGCTATGATTCAAAATGTATATGGTGCATTAACGATCTTATACAATATGATTTCTGAAATCCTATGGCATTTTTTTGTATTATTATTTTTTTAAACTTTATATCTAACTGTCATACAACCTCTTGTATTACTCACACATTATAATAGACAAGGAAAACTTTCCAGATTAGTTTTTTAGGTCTGATCCCACAATGCAGATAGTATTTTGTCCTTGACAGGGTCTTGATGAGAAAATCTTTATGTGTGGGAATAATGCTTAAGGCCCTCTCTGACATTCAGTTAGATAAAGCTGGAGCAAGTTATCCTTCTGCCTTTCTGTTGTAAACAAGTCTGGAGATAACTCATCATGCCTTTAAATGTGATTTAGATCACACACACACACACACACACACACACACACACACACACACACACACACACACACACACACACACACACACACACACACACACACACTCGCACACATTCATATGCACACACGCACACACACAAACACACACACCTCAAGGGTCATAAACTCTTGAAATAAATTACCTGTTGCCCTTATTACCCATCACCTAATGTCAGACATACACTCCCAGCCACACCTGGCAAAATCCATATGAAAACTCTGGCTAAATTTGCGTAACAATATCATATTGGAACATGATATAAAAGTCAGAGGGGGCATAACATGAAAGCACCAGCACTGGCCTTTCAAGTAGAGTGAGGTTAGGAGATAAACACAGCTATTGCTATTAGTCTAAAAGATGAAACGACTGCAGCAGAATCTAAGGTGAGAATTTCATTTATCATAGTTAAGCCACATTTGTAGCATCCATTTCAAAAGGAAATGCCAATTAGAAAATTACTTCAAAGTCATGCTGATATCTCTGTTAATACAATCAATTATGGGCTGTTTCATGGTGACAGTTGCATCACCATGGTGAAGAAGCATCAAAGCAAATGGGTCATGAGTAAATTATATCTTTGAACGTTGGAGGTCAAAGGGGAATGTCAAAGGCTGTTGTATTTGGACCTTGGGCCATCTCTCAGTGGGGAAATTATTTGATAAACAACAGTGGCATGTTAATCATGATTAATCACATCGACACGAAGCAACTTGACATTACATTAGGTTGTCATTGACGGCAGTCTATACTGTGAGAATCCTACCTAACAGGCTGGATCCTTTCAGAGCAAGTCTATAGCTACAGCAGTGTAAACATACTGTACGTTTAATATGGAACGGAAACTAAAACTCCAAAGGTCTCAGAGGGCACAATTCTCACAGAGTTCTGAATCTCAAGTGTAGGTTTATTTGTGCATGTTCACCATTGGGCTCGAACTGAAAAGGAGCAAAGCAAACTGCAGGACCTTCCTATAGATTGCTATATGTACTGTAGGAACATTGTTTGTAGGAGTTCTCTTAAATAAATAACTGGATGCTGGTTTCACTATGGAGATGACGACACAGTGTTGAAGCACGTCAGGTGAGAGTGTACTGTGTACATGCTCAGCTAGCCATGCCCACACGTTACCTCCCCTTTAAGCAGAGAGCTAACAATTTACTACTAGAAGTGGTCCAAGGCCAACAGAGGTGACTTCGGGGGCCAAATGGACTGTTATATTTCAGGCTAGGGGTTGACCACGATCAGTGTTAGATTTATTTTTCTCTCCTACCATGGGTTAACTCAGGGGGCTGCATTCTAAACCCAGTCATAAATCAACACGTCCCCCCTGTGGAAAACCTTTGTTTTGTTTCTACTTGGCGCTCTCGCAGAATCCAATGTTAATGTATTTCAGAAGGTGCAGGCTGCATCACACAAATGGCTAACACAGGGAGGTTTGGTTACAGTATGTTATATTGGGATTTTTGTTGCAATGTTTAGAATCTTCTCTTTTTCTCTCTGCTGACCTTCAAATGCTTTAGAATTAATTATCCAACAATAGTCAAATATCCCCCATTACAAACTGGGTGATTCGAGCCCTGAATGCTGATTGGCTGACAGCCGTGGTATATCAGACCATATACCACGGGTTTGACAAAACATTTATTTTACTGTTCTAATTAGGTTGGTAAATAATTTAAAATAGCCATAAGGCACCTCGGAGGTTTGTTATATATGGCCAATACATCACGACTAAGGTTTGTGTCCAGACACTCCGCACTGCGCCATGCGTAAGAACAGCCCTTAGCCGTAGTATATTGGGCATATACCACACCCCGTCGGGACTTACTGCTTAATTATACAACGGGTGGTTTGGAATTCCCATTGTTAGTCAATCCTCTCCATGATATACTAGACAACGTACACTTGGCCAGTATATTCATCATTTACGTCATTACCTAGCAACACACTACTGCTACTACTACTACTTTTACAGATCCACTGTCTCATCCGCCCAGCCATGCAATTTAGAAACTTGATCTCCACTGCAAAAAGCATCTAAACATTATCTCCGACATTTGCAACATTGTTGCAATATTGACCTTTTATCTCCACTGTGTCCCATAATAATGAACATGTTGGGATTTGGGATGAGACAGACAGGCAGCTTTCTCAGCCAGTCATAATTATGAACAGCATCATTTTTATGGATATATACAAAGAAATGTCAATAGAAAACAGGTTAAATGAAACGAAATGCTGCTAGTTTGCTGTCTTTCCAGCTTAAGTCATGATGTGATTGTGTTAGCTTTGTAGTCAGCTAGCTAGCAAGGGGGGAAAGAGCCTCCATTGCAACCCCCTCCCAAAAAGTTTCAAAGCTAATTTCCTGCAATTCTTCATATTTTCACATGGTTTAGGCCCATGACCAGGACAGAGTAAAAAAAAAAAATAATAATCACAGGTCAGGTGTATTCAGGATTCTTTTCAAGTTGAATACACACTCTAAAACTCACCAACTTGGTTTGAAGTGTCTTTGCGATTATTTGGGCATGAAATTAAGAGCATGCTAGCTGGTGAACATTGAATTAAAATGGTTTTTGGTAAAAAAAAATGCTGAATATACACTGTCTTATTATCCTACAATTCTTGTGATTTAGCATTTACAAAAAATTAGAGGCACAGTTGAAAAGTTAACACACTTAATCGGAAAAAAAGAGGTGTGGGAGCATTAGCAGTTCTGATAACACATGGCCTCTCATGTATCATTGCTTACTGTAATTAGCACATCAGAACATATCTAATGGGAGGGGAAAAGTTCAACGCTGATGATAATGTTCTCATGATCCAAATTAACCAGCATCTTCAGTTGAATTTGGAAGTTTACATACACTTAGGCTGGAGTCATTAAAACTCGTTTTTCAACCACTCCACAAATGTATGTTAACAAACTATAGTTTGGCAAGTCGGTTAGGACATCTACTTTGTGCATGACACAAGTCATTTTTCCAACAATTGTTTACAGACAGATTATTTCACTTATAATTCACTGTATCACAATTCCAGTGGGTCAGAAGTTAACATACACTAAGTTGACTGTGCCTTTAAACAGCTTGGAAAATTCCAGAAAATTAGGTCATGGCTTTAGAAGCTTCTGATGGGCTAATTGACATAATTTTAGTCAATTGGAGGTGTACCTGTGGATGTATTTCAAGGCCTACCTTCAAACTCACTGCCTCGTTGCATGGGAAAATCAAAAGAAATCAGCCAAGACCTCCACAAGTCTGGTTGTGGAGACCTGGAGAATTGGAGACAAGTCTGGTTCATTCTTGGGAGCAATTTCTAAATGCCTGAAGGTACCACGTTCATCTGAACAAACAATAGTACGCAAATATAAACACCACGGGACCATGCAGTCGTCATACCACTCAGGAAGGAGACGCGGTCTATCTCCTAGAGATGAACGTACTTTGGTGCGAAAAGTGCAAATCAATACCAAAACAACAGCAAAGGACGCTGTGAAGATGCTGGAGGAAACAGGTACAAAAGTATCTACATCCACAGTAAAACGAGTCCTATATTGACATAACCTGAAAGGCCGCTCAGCAAGGATGAAGCCACTGCTCCAAAACCGCCATAAAAAAGCCAGACTACGGTTTGCAACTGCACATGGGGACAAAGATGGTACTTTTTGGAGAAATGTCCTCTGGTTTGATGAAACAAAAATAGAACTGTTTGGCCATAATGACCATTGTTATGAAAAAGGTTAGAGGCTTGCAAGCCAAAGAACACCATCCCAACCGTGAAGCATGGGGGTAGCAGCACCATGTTGTGGGGTGCTTTACTGCAGGAGGGACTGGTGCACTTCACAAAATAGATGGCATCATGAGGGTGGAAAATGATGTGGATATATTGAAGCAACATCTCAAGACATCAGTCAGGAAGTTAAAGTTTGGTCGCAAATGGGTCTTCCAAATGGACAAGGACTCCAAGCATACTTCCAAAGTTGTGGCAAAATGGCTTAAAGAAAACAAAGTCAAGGTATTGGAATGGCCATCACAGAGCCCTGACCTCCAGCCTATAGAAAATCTGAGGAAAGAACTGAAAAAGTGTGTGCGAGCATGGAGGCCTACAAACCTGACTCAGTTACACCAGCTCTGTCAGGAGGAATGGGCCAAAATTCACCCAAATAATTGTGGGAAGCTTGTGGAAGGCTACCTGAAACGGTTGACCCAAGTTATAGAATTTAAAGGCAACGCTACCAAATAATAATTGAGTGTATGTAAACTTCTGAAGCACTGGGAATGTGATGAAAGAAATAAAAGTGGAAATAAATAATTCTCTCTACTATTATTCTGACATTTCACATTCTTAAAATAAAGTGGTGATCCTAACTGACCTAAAACAGGGAATTCTTACTAGGATTAAATGTCAGGAATTGTGAAAAATTGAGTTTAAATGTATTTGGCTAAGGTGCATGTAAACTTCCGACTTCAACTGTATGTAGTGCTTAAAGGCCCTTTATGAGGTTGGAATAACACTATGAAAGTGTGAAAATGATGAAAAGGCCGTCTAAAATTTTTGCCTGTTTTGGTGGGATGGAGTTTTGGCCTCACATCACCAGGAAGTAAATGAGTTAATAAGAAAGAGAGTTCCAAATCTCTGCCAATAAAAATTAGTTTTCCCCACCCCACTCCCAGAAAAGTCCTAGCTAAATGAATGCTTGTGAAATTGCTCTTTGCTAAGAAGCAATTTTTGTTTCTTTTTGACCATTTTCATTGAAAACAATCACAGTAAGGTACTTAATTGTTACCCAGAAATGATTTGATATTGAGATAAAAACGGCTGCAATGGACCTTTTAGCTTGTAAAAAGATGAACAAATGGTTTGGATAGTGAAGGAAAAAAGACTCTATAAGAGTGAAGATAATTATCAGAGATCTTTTTAAATGTCCAACAACACATTATCATCCATCACTATTTCATAGCATGCATGAGAGAGGATTGCCAAACGAATGGGAAACCCTTAGCTTTCACTCTTTCACTCTCCTGAAATTTCTCTGCAAGATTAATTTTAATGTGAATAAGCATGGAATTCAGCTAGGTTTATGGGTAATCATATACAGTTTACTCCTGATGTTCTTGATAGGAAACAAGTTGCATTTATTAAAAGCTGCAAAGATTTATTTTCGCCTCAATTGATTTTACTTTGCTTGATTCCAAATGCTTGTGTTGCCGTTTAATAAGTTGCAGGAACACACAATGATAAACAGAGAACCTCGTTAACGGGCTGCTGAGGCAGTTAATGGATTGCATTCAAATACAATATGACTTTATACACTGCATAATACATGTCAATAGTCCCATTATAAATATACACTGAGTGCACAAAACATTAGGAACACCTTCCTGATATTGAGTTGCACCCGGTTTTGCCCTCAGAACAGCCTCAAATCATCGGGGCATGGACTCTACAAGGTGTCGAACACGTTCCACAGGGATGCTGGCCCATGTTGACTCCAATGCTTCCCACAGTTGTGTCAAGTTGGCTTGATGTCATTTGGGTGGTGGACGATTCTTGACACAAATGGGAAACTGTTGACCATGAAAAACCCATCAGCGTTGCAGTTCTTGACACACTCAAACAGGTGCTCTTGGCACATACTACCTACTACTACTCCTTTTCACCTGGATTCACCTGGTCAGTCTAAGTCATGGAAAGAGCAGGTGTTCCTAATGTTTTATACACTCAGTGTATAGTATGCTTAGAAACAGTTTGCAAATTATGGGGTAGCCAGGGGGCGCTAAAGGCGTCAAAAGATAAACTTTGGGGGGTCTTTAAATATTGATAATTTGAACGAGATGTGCGCCCGGAGTGCAAATTATACCATGACATTCGCGGGTCCCTGTAGGGTTTCCCAAAGTCGGTCCAGCCCCCCCTCACCCCCCAGGTGCATGTTTTGGTTTTTGCCCTAGCACTGCACAGCTGATTAAAATAATCAAAGTTGGTTATTTGGTTATTTGAGTTGGTTATTTGAATCAGCTGTGTAGTGCTAAGGCAAAAACCAAAATGTACACCCAGAGGGGGTCCCAGGCCTGAGTTTGGGAAACCCTGCTGTATTGTGCGCACGTGCCAAATAATTTGACCTTTTTAGTAGCCTGAAAAGTCGGGCCACCTGGAATGGGGCTGATTGGTCACCTTAACACATGGTTAACTTACTAGACTAGGCTACAATGTGTATTACCATGAACTTCAAATAGGCCTACAGGTAGCCGGTGACGTAGTGTAAAAAAAAATAGGTGGGTAAACTCCAGCCTGGTCTCATAGACTAGACATAACATAGTAAATGTTAGTATGGGGGGTTACATAAGACAGAAGGAGGGTGGATGAGTGGTTGTATAACGTGAATGTCTACCTAAAGGTTGCATGTTTGAATCTCATCACGGACAACTTTAGCTAATTAGCAACTTCTTACTACTTTTTAGCTACTTTGCAAATACTTACCATGTTCGCTAACCCTTTCCATAACCCTAACCTTAATCCTTTTAGCTAAGCCCTCCCCTAACCCTAACCTTAACCTGACCCCTTTAACCTGAACCCTTAACTCCTAACCTTATCCCTAACCTTAACCCCTAGCCTAGCTAACGTTAGCCAGCTATCTAATGTTAGAATTAGCCACTTAGCCAACGTTAGCCACAACAAATTGGAATTTGTAACGTATTATACATTTTGCAAAAATCGTAACATATTGTACGTTCGCAAATTCGTATCATATTAATTGTAATTCATAACATATCATATGAAATGGATAATGGACATCCACAAATTAATACATACCATACGCAATGTAACATATCATATTAAATGGAGTGTCAGAATAATACAAAATACTCTGAGACCAGGTTGTAAACTCTGATTGCTAGTGAAAAAGTAATGCTCCCTATACTTACAATGCATTCGTTTTTTTATCTCCTCTTAAGGATCAGACCCTTTTTTTCAATTTTTGCCTAAAATGAAATACCCAAATCTAACTGTAGCTCAGGCCCTGAAGCAAGGATATGCATTTTCTTGGTACCATTTCAAAGGAAACACTTTGAAGTTTGTGGAAATGTGAAAGGAATGTAGGAGAATATAATATATTAGATCTGGTAAAAGATAATACAAAGAAAAAAGCAACATTTTTTTGTATTTTTTTGTACAATCATCTTTGAAATGCAAGAGAAAGGCCATAATGTATTATTCCAGCCCAGGTGCGATTTAGATATTGGCCACTAGATGGCAGCAGTGTATGTGCAAAGTTTAAGTGTGATCCAATTACCCATTGCATTTCTATTCAAAATTTTGTATGAAGACTGCCCAAATGTGCCTAATTAGTTTATTAATAACTTTTCATGTTCAAAACCGTGCACTCTCCTCAAACAATAGCATGGTATTCTTTCACTGTAATAGCTACTGTAAAGTTAGATTAACAAGAATTTAAGCTTTCTTCCAATATCAGATATGCCTATGTCCTTAAACACATGAATACACACAGAATAGGTAGCCTACATTCAATATAATACATGAGTTGAATCAAAACAAACAAGCATAACATTACACCTAGTTGTCCATAATTCATGAGTTAATGCCTGGAGTCTTCACAGATCGTGGGAGATAAAACACTACTTTTTCTTTCCTTACATGAATGACATTTATGACATTGTAATTTGTCATTATTAAGCATTTAACGATTGAATTACTAAATTGAACTTAAACCCTGTATGAGTCATGATCTTGGAGATTTCTGAAAAATGCACTACCTATGTAACATTTCATTATGTTTCACAGGGAAAAAAGTTCTCATTGGCACACAAATCCCAAATAATATAGGCCTTTGCCATTGCAAAATCAAATGCTTCTAATCGAAAGAGTCAACTATAGGCCTACAGTCATTAAAGTATACTTGTTTGATGGATTGGATATGCATTTGTGTCTAGCTGTCTAGTGATATTGTTGACCATCATCTGCTGATCCAGGAAAGAAAACAAATATTGATAGAAAATAATAAAGCTAAATAAATGGTCTAGTTCTTCTGGCCATTGATGGCACGGGAGAACAGCAGTACCCGCGCGCACCTGAAAAACTAAGCAGTTAGCGCTTTAAACAGCTGACTGACAAAAGCAAACAACAAATCAATGGATAAATCTAATGCACTGGAATAAAGGCAATTTTTTTTATCAAGGGTGCATTGCAAACAAATAGCGAAAATGAGGAAGTGCAAAGGAGAATCTATGCGTAAAGAAGCTCAGCTGAGGCTGAAATTCAGCACTACTGATGGACAGTGCAGCCATATTTAAATAAATGGTTTGAGTGGTGTAAAACATATTTACCACTTAATTTTAAACAAATAGTAGAATGTCTAAATTAGCATTATTTATTATTTATTATTTATGTCTCATTCAGGGGAGCTGAACCCCCCCCTGGCTCCCCTGTAATTCGCACAATGTGTGCGCAGCAGCGCATCAATCTCACCGAATCATCCAAGGGACAAAAACAGCACCCCTCTGAAGAGTAGGAGTGTATAGGCCTCTCAACACCTGGCCCTTTGAAGTTGACAGTTTACCATTGGTCCAGCAGAGGTTGCCCCACAGGTCCCAGAGTGGTGTGGTGAATAAAAATAATCTGGAGGCTGTAATTTTTCCTGATCTGGTAACCTAACCAGGTAAAACTCTGGATATTATACGATATGACCATGATTAATCTATTGTAAAAAAAAAGGTTTAATATGGGCTATGATGGGCCACGTCACATAGTTTTCAAAAACTCGCCTTGGGGAGGTTGAAAACCCTCTCAAACTGCAGCAACCTTGTACTTGTTCATATTAATTATATTTTAAAGAAGGACTAGGGGGGTTTCCTTTACACAGACAGAGAAAGCAACATGATTGGACAATACAACTTACAGCGCTAAGCTTGCTTTATGCAGGTTTGCAACTGTAGGCCTAACATATGGTTTCCATCACTTCCGAATTCGGCAGATGAAGTTCCGCCCCCATTCATTTTCAACGGGAGCATGCGAAGCAATGCGCAGGAGATTGTGGGAAGGTGATTAATGCGAACCCTGCTAGCTGAGCGATAGAAAAAGTTCAGCTCTGCTCTACTTTATGCAATTTGTACACGGCCACCGCTACAGTTAACCAATCAGGTGAGGAGCAGATGTTTGCTTGAAAATCTTCTGTTCATAAAACATAGTTCCACCTGTCATTAGTTCCAGGCAAGCACAGCGAAAAGAGATAGAGGAAAGCCAATCATCGCTGTGTCTGGTTTTCCAATTCTATAGCTTTGATAGAATACAGAGACAAAATCATAAGGTCAATGGCATGGAGGAGGATTGCAGAAATTGTTGGTGTTGATGGTGGGTTTAGAGAGATTTGCACAACAATGTTTGCTTGTGCTGCTAGCTAGCTGTGAACATCAAACAACGTAAACTTCAGAACTGTGATAAAAGTCACCATTTGTGAATGTGTTGAGTAAATTAAGTCATGACATTTGTCCACCAAAGGATAGAAATCATCATTAACATGCATTATAACATTGTAAGTTATACACTAAGCATGAATTTTCCATATAATATGCTACCAATTGGATTATGGTATTTTAACATTATGATTCTCATATATTAAAGCTTATGGCTCTTTCATTATTCTTGTGTCATGACATTGATGATTATACCGTAGCACTCTTCCTGTAAAATACAGAGGCCTACAGTACATGCACATGAATGGGTACTTTGGGTAAAGGAAATTGTGGCTTTGACTTGCAGACATTATTGTGCAAATCTCTCTTTACCCACCATCAACACCAACATCTCTAAAAATCCTCCTCCATGCCATTGACCTTCTGATTTTGTCTCTGTATTCGAAAATCATTCTCAGCATATAAATGAGGTACAATTACAATGCTCCCCAGGACACATTACATACCTTTTTGACATTTTAATTAGTCCATAAATTGCTCCTTCTTTTCATGTACAGTACTGTACCTAGAATGCAAGGGTTGGATTTGCACTAAACAATTTTATGTCAGAAAAAAAATATGTAGAAAATCTGTCTTGTGGTTAGCCTCATATCCATATGTATCATTTTAAAATGAGAACATATAGCTAGCTCATCTATATGCAAATGTTGTGTGAGTTTAGCTATTCTCTGCTTCAGATGTACAATGACAAGGGGCACGTTGATTGCACATGTCCATTAGGCCAGTTATACTATCATACTGTAGGCCTATGGCTGAATTGGTGATGCATGCTATTAAGATAAGCTGCAAAATTGGATCACATGGCTGATATCCCGAGACAGTGACAATCAAATAAAACTGATTATAGAGCTCACAACTAGACAACTATGTGACATCATTTTGAGAAAGCAACAAAGAAACAGACAAATTAGAGACAGATCCCCTTCGCACCTCTTTATTGCAGAATTGTGATCTGTGATGAATGAACATTGACACTAGTTCATCTTGAATAATGTTTTTAAGTTAACAATTACAACAAGTTTAAACACTTCACTTCAATTAATCAACATTGAATGAAGGCTATTATTACTAAAGCATAGTTACAGGTAAACAAAAAAGTCCATACCAGAGGTGGTCAACCTTGCCCTGATCTAACTGGGTGAGCAGACTTCTATTCCAGCCCAGCAATAATACACATTATTATCAACTCATTTGTTTTGATAAGTTGAATCAGGTGTGTTAATGGTGGGTTGATACAGAAGCCTGCACACCCAGCATACTTCCAGGAGAAGGATTGGCCTGCTACAGTTGTAATACGTTTGTAGCCTACAGTGTGTGTGACTTTTAACTGTATTGTTGTATAAAACATTGCTAACATAAGTACACATACAACCCATGGCATACAAGGATGAGCAAGCAGTGTCTTGGGACATTCACTGGGACCTCTTCAACTGCAGACAGGCTTTCACAGACATCACAAAGAAACAGGCTTAATTTTATTACAATTAGACAACCTGACTATTATCTCTCTGTCTGTCTTCATAGTTTTCTTCTCTAGGGACTAAAACTGGAAAATATTTTCATAATGTCATCCCACAACCTGCCCTATCTAACTAGTACACCTACTCTCTTTTCTGACAGCTGGAGCAGAAAATCCTTTCACCCTCTTCCATTGCTGTTATCTACAAATGCATTTGGAGCATGAGTTTTTCATTTACAATATTTATTTTTTAACTAGGCAAGTCAGTTAAGAACAAATTCTTATTTACAATAATACCATAATACAATAATAGCTCACAAACTATATCAGCTACTGTGTTTGTTGATTAATTCCAGTTAATAATTGTGGATTGAAAAAGTCTAGGTAGCCTAGGCAAGTTGAAAATATAAACCAAATTTCCTCCAATTCACATTTTCTAACAAATACACAATGTTACCGGTTGTTTACCGTAGCCAGAGGGCTAGACTATGCAACTGCTGTTAGTAGCCTACAGTTGGTCAGACTGAAACATAGTCTTGTTTCCATGCAATACAGCATGTCAGATCGCAAATATTTAGGTGTATAGGCTGATACATTAAGGTAAGAGTTTTTGCTTGGGTTTGTTGGGAGTGATGGAGATGAGATGAGATGGTGCTGGAGGGGATGGCTGCCATTTTATGGGATTTTAGCCAACCGTGCTATTTTTTTTTTTTTTTTTGCATTGCTTGTAAATTATTTTCTACATAATGTTGCTGTTACCGTCTCTTATGACCGAAAAGAGCTTCTGGACATCAGAACAGAGATTACTCACCTTCAGCTGGACAAATCATTTTTCTTTAATTAGTCGGACGAGAATAATTTACTCCTGACACCCGAACAGGCCCTCATCCCCGTCATTTGTAGGATTAGGAGACGGAGGTATCGCAGAAGGAGATCGGGGTGCCTTGTGAGGATTCGGCGACGAGTGACTAATCTGCCTTTGTCATCGGTACTATTAGCCAATGTACAATCGCTGGCTAATAAAGTGGACAAACTACAAGCACGTATATCCTACCAAAGGGACATAAAAAACTGTAAAATCTTATGTTTCACCGAGTCGTGGCTGAACGACTAACATACAGCTGGCGGGTTATACACTGTATCGGCAGGATAGAACAGCAGCCTCTGGTAAGACAAGAGGTGGCGGTCTATGTATATTTGTAAACAACAGCTGGTGCACGATATCTAAGTAAGTCTCGAGATTAAAAACTCACCTGAGGTAGAGAATCTCATGGTAAGCTGTAGACCACACTATCTACCTAGAGAGTTTTTATCTATATTCTTCGTAGCTGTCTATTTACCACCACAAACCGATCCTGGCACTAAGAACGCACTCAATGAGTTGTATAAGGCCATAAGCAAACAGGAAAACGCTCATCCAGAGGCGGTGCTCCTAGTGGCCGGGGACTTTAATGCAGGGAAACTTTTTACCTAATTTCTACCAGTATGTTAAATGTGCAACCAGAGGGAAAAACACTCCAGACCACCTTTACTCCACACACAGAGACGCGTACAAAGTTCTCCCTCACCCTCCATTTGGCAAATCTGACCATAATTCCATCCTCCTGATTCCTGCTTACAAGCAAAAATGAAAGCAGGAAGCATCAGTGACTTGGTCAATAAAAAAGTGGTCAGATGAAGCAGATGCTAAGCTACATAAACTGTTTTGCTAGCACAGATTGGAATATGTTCCGTGATTCTTCCGATGGCATTGAGGAGTACACCACATCAGTCACTGGCTTCATCAATAAGTGCAAGACGTGGATTGCAGGCAACATCCGCACTGAGCTAAAGGGTAGAGCTGCCGCTTTCAAGGAGCGGGACTCTAACCCGGAAGCTCATAAGAAATCCTGCTATGCCCTCCGATGAACCATCAAACATGCAAAGCGCCAATACAGGACACAGATCGAATCGTACTACACCAGCTCTGACGCTTGTCGGATGTGGCAGGGCTTGCAAACTATTACAGACTACAAAGGGAAGCACAGCCGAGAGCTGCCCGTGACACGAGCATACCAGACAAGCTAAATTACTTCTATGCTTGCTTCGAGGCAAGTAACACTGAGGCATGCATGATAGCATCAGCCGTTCCGGACGACTGTGTGATCACACTCTCTGAAGCCGATGTGAGTAAGACCTTTAAATAGGTCAACATTCACAAGGCCGCAAGGCCAGACGGATTACCAGGATGTGTACTCCGAGCATGCAATGACCGAATGGCAAGTGTCTTCACTGACATTTTCAACCTCTCCTTGTCTGAGTCTGTAATATCAACATGTTTCAAGCAGACCACCATAGACCCTGTGCCCAAGAACAATAAGGTAACCTGCCTAAATTACTGCTGACCCGTAGCACTCATGTCTGTAGCCAGACGGCATCCCTAGCTGTGTCCTCAGAGCATGCGCAGACCAGCTGGCTGGTGTGTTTACGAACATATTCAATCAATCCCTATCCCAGTCTGCTGTTCCCACATGCTTCAAGAGGGCCACCATTGTTCCTGTTCCCAAGAAAGCTAAGGTAACTGAGCTAAATGACTATCTCACTCACTTCCGTCATCATGAAGTGCTTTGAGAGACTAGTCAAGGATCATATCACCTCCACCCTACCTGACACCCTAGACCCACTCCAATTTGCTTACTGCTCCAATAGGTCCACAGACGACGCAATCGTAATCACACTGCACACTGCCCTAACCCATCTGGACAAGAGCAATACCTATGTAAGAATGCTGTTCATCGATTACAGCTCAGCATTTAACACCATAGTACCCTCCAAACTCGTCATTAAGCTCGAGACCCTGGGTCTCGACCCCGCCTTGTACAAATGGGTCCTGGACTTTCTGACGGGCCGCCCCCAGGTGGTGAGGGTAGGAAACAACATCTCCACCCCGCTGATCCTCAACACTGGGGCCCCACAGGGGTGTGTTCTAAGCCCTCTCCTGTACTCCCTGTTCACCCATTCACGCGCTTGGAAACACTACAGCCAAAATGGGAGCCACCTAGAAAAACTACCATTTCTGGCTCATTTTCCCAAAAACCAGGCTGAAACTCTTTCTAAAGCCTTTGACATCTAGTCGAAGCCCTAGGAACTGCAATCTGGGAGGACTTCGCCTTATAATAAAAGTGATAGCCATTGAAAATAGTGGTTTGCTGAATTTGCCTTTTTTTGGGATGGTTTGTCCTCGGGGTTTCACCTGCCATATCAGTTCTGTTATACTCACAGACATAAAATTAACAGTCTTGGAAACTTTAGAGTGTTTTCTATCCAAATATATGAATTATATGCATATCCCAGCTTCTGGGCCTGAGTAACAGGCAGTTTACTTTGGGCACGCTTTTCATCCGGATGTCAAAATACTGCCCCCATCCCAAACAACATACTGACTCAAATCTCCATCCACTTTAATAATAAAAAATGTGATGTAATAAATGTATTACTAGTCACTTTAAACAATGCCACTTTATATAAGGTTTACATACCTTACATTACTCATCTCATATGTATATACTGTACTCTATACCACTACTGTAAGTCGCTCTGGATAAGAGCGTCTGCTAAATGACTAAAATGTAAAATGTAAATGTTCTGCATCTTGCCTATGCCGTTCGGCCATCGCTCATCCATATACTTATGGACATATTCTTATTCATTCCTTTACACTTGTGTGTAAAAGGTAGTTGTTGTGAAATTGTTAGATTACTTGTTAGATATTATTGCATGGTCGGAACTAGAAGCACAAGCATTTCGCATTAACATCTGCTAACCATGTGTATGTGACCAATAAAATTTGATTTGATTTGACTAACCGGTGCCCCTGCACATTGACTCTGTACCGGTACCCCCTGTACATAGCCTCGCTATTGTTATTTTACTGCTACTCTTTAATTATTACTTACCTTTATTTCATTTTTTGTATTTTCCTTAGAACTGCGTTGTTGGTTAGGGGGTTGTAAGTAAGCATTTCACTGTAAGGTCTAGACCTGTGGTATTCGGCGCATGTGACAAATATTTGTTGTTGTTGATTTGATGTGTTAGTTATCATGCTTGCTAAATAAACACCAGAAGAAAGTGGAGAGTGCACCTTGAGCTTTGTGCGTTGGGCCCAGCCTGCGCTACATGCGATTTTTGTGAATCTGATTTGGTCAAGACACGCAAAGAGCCCGCAGCAGCACTCGGATGTGAAAAACAGAGAAAATGTGATGTCTAAAAAACAGCACTTTGCACCTCTTTTTAAAGCTTTGCGTTGATATATTTGATTAAACAACATCAAAAGTGGTGCTGTGGCAAATGCTGCCTTGCTGCACATACGTTTTCCGGCGGCGGCCCTGTTTCTCGGTATGTTTCCACTGGGTTTAACGATTACACAGCACTGTCTGACACTTCACTTTGTTCTTTAAAAGTGCTTTTCTCACCATCTTAAAATAGCACGCCCCTTTCAACTAAGAACAGATACAGCCCATGGTTCACTCCAGACTTGACTGCCCTTGACCAGCACAAAAACACCCTGTGGCGTACTGCACTAGCTTCGAATAGTCCCCACGATATGCAACTTTTCAGGGAAGTCAGGAACCAATACACACAGTCAGTTAGGAAAGCAAAGGCTAGGTTTTTCAAACAGAAATTTACATCCTGCAGCACTAATTCCAAAAAGTTTTGAGACACAGTAAAGTCCATGGAGATTAAGAGTACCTCCTCCCAGCTGCCCACTGCACTGAGACTAGGAAACACTGTCACCACTGATAAATCCACAATAATTGAGAATTTCAATAAGCATTTCTCTACGGCTGGTCATGCTTTCCACCTGGCTACCCCAACCCCAGCCAACAGCTCTGCACCCCCCGCAGCAACTGGCCCAAGCCCCCCCCGCGCTTCTCCTTCACCCAAATCCAGACCGCTGACATTCTGAAAGAGCTGCAAAATCTGGATCCCTACAAATCAGCTGGGCTAGACAATCTGGACCCTCTCTTTCTAAAATTATCCATCCAAATTGTTGCAGCCCCTATTACTATTCTGTTCAACCTCTCTTTCGTATCATCTAAGATTCCTAAAGATTGGAAAGCGGCCGCGTTCATCTCCCTCTTCAAAGGGGGAGACATTCTAGACCCAAACTGTTACAGCCCTATCCATCCTGCCCTGCCGATCTAAAGTGAACAAACAGATCACCGACCATTTCGAATCCCACCGTACCTTCTCTGCTATGCAGTCTGGTTTCCGAGCTGGTCACGAGTGCACCTCAGCCACGCTCAAGGTCCTAAACGATATCATAACCTCCGTCGATAAAAGACAGTACTGTGCAGCCGTCTTCATTGACCTGGCAAAGGCTTTCGACTCTGTCAATCACCGTATTCTTATCGGCAGACTTAACAACCTTGGTTTCTCTAATGACTGCCTCGCTTGGTTCACTAACAACTTCTCAGGTAGACTTCAGTGTGTCAAATTGGAGGGCCTGTTGTCCGGACCTCTGGCAGTCTCTATGGGGTGCCACAGGGTTCAATTCTCGGGCCGACTCTTTTCTCTTTATATATCAATGATGTCGCTCTTGCTGCGGGTGATTCTTTGATCCACCTCTACGCAGACGACACCATTCTGTATACATCTGGCCCTTCTTTGGACACTGTGTTAACAAACCAAAGAGGCTTCAACGCCATTCAACACTCCTTCTATGGCCTCCAACTGCTCTGAAATGCTAGTAAAAGGAAATGCATGCTCTTCAACCTATCGCTGCCCGTGCTTGCCTGCCCGACTAGCATCACTATTCTGGACGGTTACGACTTAGAATATGTGGACAACTATAAATACCTAGGTGTCTGGCTAGACTGTAAACTCTCCTTCCAGACTCACATTAAGCATCTCCAATCAAAAGTTAAATCTAGAATCGGCTTCCTATTTCGCGACAAAGCCTCCTTCACTCATGCTGCCAAACATACCCTCGTAAAACTGACTATCCTACCGATCCTTGACTTCAGCGATGTCATTTACAAAATAGCCTCCAACACTCTACTCAGCAAATTGGATGCAGTCTATCACAGTGCCATCCATTTTGTCACCAAAGCCCCATATACGTGCCACCACTGCGACCTGTATGCTCTCGTTTGCTGGTCCTCTCTACATATTCGTCCCCAATCCCACTGGCTCCAGGTCATCTATAAGTCTTTGCTAGGTTAATCTCCACCTTATCTCAGCTCACTGGTCACCATAGCAACACCCACCCGTAGCACGTGTTCCAGCAGCTATATTTCACTGGTCATCACCAAAGCCAACATCTCCTTTGGCCGCATTTCCTTCCAGTTCTCTGCTGCCAATGACTGGAACAAATTGCAAAAATCACTGAAGTTGGAGACTTATATCTCCCTCAATAACTTTAAGCGTCAGCTGTCAGAGCAGCTTACCAATCGCTGCAGATGTACACGGCCCATCTGTAAATAGCCCATCAAACCAACCAACTACCTACCTCATCCCATATTTGTTTTTGTTTTTCTGCTCTTTTGCACACCAGTATTTCTATGTGCACTTCCTCATCTGCGCATCTATCACTCCAGTGTAAATTGCCACTATGGCCTATTTATTGCCTTACCTCCTTACTTAATTTGCACACACTGTATACAGATTTTTCTATTATGTTATTGACTGTACGATTGTTTATCCCATGTGTAACTCTGTTGTTTTTGACGCACTGTTTGCTTTATCTTGGCCAGGTCGCAGTTGTAAATGAGATCTTGTTCTCAACTGGCCTACCTGGTTAAATAAAGGTGAAAACTAAAACGAAAGGGAAAATTCAAGCACAAACACATTCAAGCACAAGCATGAGGAGAGACAAGAGGAGAGACAAGCCCCAACATGCCTCTGTCTAAAGACAAATCACAGATATCCCAATGAGCAACCTTTAGTACTACATTAATGACTACACACCATACAATTTTGAGTTGTGGATGCAAATATATATAAATTGATCATGCAACATGGTCTGACGTCATATCTTCGCTATGGCTCCTGGTGTGATCGTTTTTCTCCTCTGACAGTCCACATAGAATGCCTCTTTTTTGTATATATGAACAAGACCACCAGCTGGTTCTGACACAAAGACACAAGCTATTAAAATCTTGGGTTACTATAAGAGATGTTGAGGGAATTATCAGAGGTAGCATTATATTCCAACAACCACCCTGACAGCTTGTATATTACATCTGCCATTTATCAAACAGGCCACTTCATCTTCATGTGCCACAGGATAACCAAAAAGACACATTCTGAAAAATGAAACAGGGAGGAACCTATAAATCATTCCTCACAATATTGGACCCAATACTGAACGACAGGTGACAGATAACATCCTTCTGCTGTTGTATCTCTGAAAGGATTATAAAAAAGTGAACACCTGTTTAGGATATTGCTATCACCTCTTGAACCTGAAGTTGAACAAAGTCATTTACGTAGCTGTGTAATCCATTGTAGTGATGAAGGAAGCTATTGGTTGAACTATCCCTTGGAGTGAAATATTACTACCTTGACATACAGTATATGTTTTATCTGACTTGTCTACCTGTCGGAAAATGAATCCAATAACTCTAAAATCTCCTCTACTGTATGAGTGATGAACTGTGTTTCGGAGTATTTCAGACAACGCTAAAGAAGAAAACTGAGTAGCTACCAAGGCAAAAATAAACATGATAAGAGACCGAGAGACAACCCCTGTATGGTCCTGAAGAAGTCGACTGGCATCATCTGTTTTAAATTCAATTATTCTTATTGTGTGAATTGGGGTACACGACTTGCGGAAAAGCTGAATTAACTTATAGTTTTCAATCTTTCCACACAGTAATTCAAGAATATTGTGTGGGTTTTTTCCTCTACATGTAGTTTTCAGCTTTCAATGGATAAATCATAACGGATGAGAACGAATTCCACTTCCTCCAAGGCAATGTTCCATGCAAACTGGTATCTTCCCCTCACATTGTCTGCACACACTGTTAAAAAAAAGACTCTTTGGCTCAACCTAAAACAATTCTGTCAACTGATTACAATTAAATTAGATTTCAATTTTAAAAAACTAAATTTGTTAAAACATTTTAGTCATTTAGCAGTCACTCTTATACAGAGCAACTTAGAGTAGAGAGTGCATAGATTTTTGCACTGGTCCCCTGTGGGAACCAAACCCACAACTCTGGCATTGCAAGCACCAAGCTCACCAACTGAACCACACAGGACTATGATTCATTGCCAAATGTTGTATTTGATTATTAACAAACCTATATTTCAAGTTGCAACCTATTCCTTTTAACACTCAACTTACTTTTCCCCTTTGGTTACACATAATAAATAATGTAAATCCAAACTAATGTATACAGTACCTTCAGAAAGTATTCACCCCTTGACTTTTTACACATTTTGTTGTGTTAAAGCCTGAATTTAAATTGATTAAATTAAGATTTTGTGTCACTGATCTACACACAATACCCCATAATATCAAAGTGGAACTATGTTTTTAGAAATGTTTACAAATCAATAAAAAATGAAAAGCTGAAATGTCTTGAGTCAATAAGTATTCAACCCATTTGTTATGGCAAGCCTAAATACGTTCAACAGGAAAAATGTGTTTAACAAGTCAGATAATAAGTTGCATGGACTCACTCTGTGTGCAATAATAGTGTTTAACATGATTTTTGAATGACTACTCCATCTCTGTACACCACACACAATTTATAGGTAAGGTTCCTCATTACAACAGTGAATTTCAAGCATAGATTCAACCACAAAGACCAGGGAGGTTTTCAAATGGTTCGCAAAGAATGGCACCTATTGTTAGATGGGTGAAAAGCAGACATTGAATATCACTTTGAGCATGGTGCAGTTATTATTTACACTTTGGATGGTGTATCAATACACCCAGTCACTACAAATATACAGGTGTCCTTCCTAACTCAGTTGCGGGAGGAAGGAAACCGCTCAGGGATTTCATCACGAGGTCAATAGTGATTGTAAAACAGTTTCAAAGTTTAAAGGCTGTGATAGGAGATAACTGAGGATAGATCAACAACATTGTAGTTACTCCACAATACTAACCTAAATGAAAGACTGAAAATAAGTAAGCTTGTACAGAATACAAATATTCCAAAACATGAAGTAAATACTGCAAAAAATATGGCAAAGACATTTTCTCTTTGTCCTGAATACAAAGCGTCATGTTTGGGGCAAATCCAACACAGCACATCACTGAGTACCACTCTTCATATTTTCAAGCATTGTGGTGACCACATCATGTTATGGGTATGCTTGTCATCGACAAGGACAAGGGAGCACAGGCAAAATCTTAGAGGAAAACTTGGTTCAGTCTGCTTTCAAACATACACTGGGAGACAAATGTACCTTTTAGCAAGACAATTACCTAAAACACAAGGCCAAATATACAGTGGAGTTGCTTACCAAGATGACATTGAATGTTCCTGAGTGGCGTAGTTACAGTTTTTACTTAAATTGGCTTGATAATCTATGGCAAGACTTGAAAATGACTGTCTAGCAATGATCAACAACCAACTTGACAGAGCTTTAAGAATTATTTTAAGAATAATGTGCAAATATTGTTCAGTCCAGGTGTGCAAAGCTCTTAGCCTGTCTGGGACCCTAGTCAACAGCCAGTGGAATCGCGTCACGATTCTATAAATGCTATAACTTCAATTTCTCAAACAATTGACTATTTTACACCATAATATGGATACACCTCGCCTGAATCGAACCACGTTGTCCGATTTCAAAAAGGCTTTACAGCAAAAGCAAAACATTAGATTATGTTAGGAGAGTACCCAGCCAAAAATAATCACACTGCCATTTTCAAAGCAACTAGCATGCATCACAAATACCCAAAACACAGCTAAATGCAGCACTAACCTTTGACAATCTTCATCAGATGACACTCCTAGGACATCATGTTACACAATACATGCATTTTTTGTTCGATAAAGTTCATATTTATATATAAAAACAGCATTTTATATCGGCGCGTGACGTTCAGAAAATATTTTCCCTCAAATGCTTCCGGTGAACCAGCGCTACAATTTACAAAATTACTATTCGAAAACATTGTTAAAATGTAATATTGTCATTCAAAGAATTATAGATTAACATCTCGAGAATGCAACCGCATTGCCAGATTTAAAAATAACTTTACTGGGAAATCACACTTTGCAATAAACGAGGTGCTATGCTCAGAAAAATAGGCTAGGCAATACAGGTTAGTGCCATCTTGGAACCATCTAAAATCAAATATACTGTTGTAAATATTCCCTTACCTTTGATTATCTTCATCAGAAGGCACTTCCAGGAATCCCAGGTCCACAACAAATGTAGTTTTGTTCGAAAAAGTTAATAATTTATGTCCCAATAGCTCCTTCATGTTAGCGCGTTCCAAAGGCTACTCATAATGTACGAGGCACGCGGGACTTGTCGTTACGAATGTGCAAAAAATATATATTTACGTTCGTTCAAACATGTCAAACGTTGTATAACATAAATCTTTAGGGCCTGTTTCAATCAGAGCTTCAATAATATTCAAGGCAGACGATTGCATTGTCTTACTAAACGTTTCGGAATGAAAGGGTACCCACGGGCGCCCGTGTCATAGTAGTAATGGCCCTCCCCCTATCACCAACTTTCCAGGCCTCTCGTTCGGTCAGTTTCTACCGGAGAAGACTCAAACCACTTTGTAAAGACTGTTGACATCTAGTGGAAGCCTTAGGAAGTGCTAAATGAATCCTAACTCACGGTGTGTTTCATAGGCAAAGTGTTGAAGGTGATTCCACAAATCAGATTTCCACTTCCTGCTTGGAATCTTCTCAGGTTTTGGCCTGCCATATGAGTTCTGTTATACTCACAGACACCATTAAAACAGTTTTAGAAACTTTGGAGTGTTTTCTATCCAAATCGACTAATTATATGCATATTCTAGTTACTGGGCAGGAGTAGTAACCAGATTAAATTGGGTACGTTTTTTATCCGGCCGTGCAAATACTGCCCCCTAGCCCCAACAGGTTAGAGACTACCCAGAAAGACTCACAGCTGTAATCGCTGCCAAAGGTGATTCTAACATGTTGTCACGGCCGTTGTAGTGAGTAGACCAAAATGCAGTGGGTACGTGAATTCTCATAATACTTTTATTAGACACTACACAAAAACAAGAAAAAACTAATGAACGACAGCTAAACAGTTTTGCAGGCTATACACAGCAGTGCAAAAACAACTTCCCACAAAAGACAGGTGGAAAAAGGGCTACCTAAGTATGGCTCCCAATCAGCAACAACGATGTACAGCTGCTCCTGATTGAGAGCCATACCAGGCCAACACAAAGAAATACACAACATAGAAAGAACATAGAAATACAAAACATAGAACAATACCCCAAAACCCCCGACAACACAAAACAAACACACCCCTGCCACGGCCTGACCAAACTACAATAACAAATAACCCCTTATACTGGTCAGGACGTGACACATGTATTGATTCAGGGGATTGAATACGTATCTAATCAAGGTACATTAGTATTTTATTTTCCATAATTTTTTTTAAATGTTAGAATTTTTCTTCTACTTTGGCATTACAGAGTATTTTGTGTAGATCGTTGACCTTTTTTTTTATTAAATCCATTTGAAACCAACTTTGGAACATAACAAATGTGGAAAAAGGCAATGGGTGTGAATACTTTCTGAAGGCAAAGTATTTAATGTTGTACCAAGTAGATTTTTCACTTTGGAATTACCTATCCAATATTATTTAATTGGATTACAAGCAATTAAATCAAGTTCCTGTTAATCAAGATATTAAGTTGGTTCCATAACAAAATGACTCCAGACACTTTTGTTACATATGACTTTCCCATTAACAACAATATTGTAACCTAATGGTGACCATCTCATCAATAGAAACCTTTCCAAGCTCTTTAGTATCACAGTACTTATGCAGATACCATTTAAGATACAGTGCTGGCAGTGAACATATAATCATAAAAAAAAGAACAGAACCAATTACTTGGAATGACATTCATTCTCAAAGGTGGGAAAAAATAACAAACTTAAAGCTACACCCCAATAGGCCAGGCCTCGCAACTCTTCTGATGTGAATGCGCATGAGGTCCTGAAAGCAATTTAGAATCTTTCATTCAATAAAACAAAATCACATGGATCTGTCAAATTCGTTATTTGATTTCAGACAAATTTTATAAAATAGGTTGAATGAACCAAGGTGTGATTTTGGATCATACCAATCAGAAAAAGCACTTCAGATGAAGAAGTGTCATTGTACTTTTTACAGTGCATGGAATCCTTCTGTAAGAGAACACAAAGAAACAAGCTGGATAGTGTTGTTTTTTGATTGAACTGTGCTCAGATTTTGTATGTCTAGAGCGTAACATCGAAAAGCACAATAGCACGAAGGCACCTTTAAAACCTCAATATGACAGAGCAAAGTGCAGTATTTAAGATAATATGACATTTACTATATGGCACTTTAAGGCAGTTCACTTTTATTGACATGTGTTACAGGCTATGTCACAAACATCTCGTTATAATACAGTATAAAACAAGATATACTGTATAAATACACGTCTCGTCAGGGTGTCAATGATTTAAGAAAAACACAAGACATATATCAGTGGAGGCTCTTCATAGGAAGAAGGGGAGGACCATCTTCCTCAGAGAATTTAATAAAATAAAAATAGTGAAACATTAAAAAAGTATCCTTTTTAGATAAAATTATACTAAATATATTCACGTCACCAAATAATTGATTTAAACACACTGTTTTGCAATGACGGTCTAGAGTAGCCTCAGCAGCACTATGGAAGGTTAGCACCATGGTGTAGCTGGAGGACAGCTAGCTTCTGTCCTCCTCTGGGTACATTGACTTCAATACAAAACCTAGGAGGCTCAATGTTCTCATCCCCTTCCATAGACTTACACAGTAATTATGACAACTTCCGTAGGACGTCCTCCAACTTATCAGAGCTCTTTTAGCACGACCTGACATGTTGTCCACCCAATCAAAAGATCAGAGAATGAATCTAGTCCTGAAACCATAAGCTACAGCAAGCTAGCACTGCACTGCATATAATGTGGCGAGTACTTGACTCAAAGAGAGAGAAAGACAATAGTTTAACAGTTTTTAACAAATTAATTTCTTCTGAAAATGAAAGAGAAGTGAGAAAGAGAGAGAGAGAGAGAGCTAAATATATTTGGTTGTATTTTTTAAAACGTTCACTTAGCTAGAGGATGCAACTAGCTAGTTTAGCCTACTCTAACACCCGGCTTAAACAGATAGGGATGCTATGTTAGCTAGCTGGCTATGGCTATCCAACACAGGAACTTTTCAAAGTCAAGGTAAGCTTTGGATTTTTATTAATTTATTGCCACAGGGCCCACTGGTGTAACTGATAAACTGCTTTCTGAATGTATGATTGTAGCTACCGGGTTTACTAACACATTAGTTCTAGTAGCTATGTTGACTATGACATGACAATGACGTATGTAGGCTGTGTGCAGCGGTTATAGCGGTCATGATATGAAGGATAGGCTTTGAAAGGATTTTTTTGCCTGGTCACACACAACTGATGTATTGTGCACTGAAGTCCACAAGCGAAGGGAAAAGTTGATAGGAAGGAGAATGCGTAGATAGTTGCGAGAAGGAATTATATTATATATACAACGAGCAAAGTGATCATGCTGTTTTTATGTGGCTGCTATGAAAGTGAACTGTGTTTTGCGTGTTATCAGGGGTTTATTCATTTTGCCTATTCTGTTGAAAAACATTTCTCAAACGGAAGCAAATGGAACAAAACAAGGGTAAAATTACTTTTGTCCAAAAGAAATTCACATTTGCAACTGTTGGACCAGTGACTGGACTAATGTGTTGTGCACTGTCTGTCACCTTGATTACTCAAAATTCTCTACGTTGTAAACTTTCATTCATAGGCTAGGTTGTAGCAACCTCATGATAGGTACAGGGAAAAATTGAGTGTCGTGTAGTAGCCTAAGCCTATCAATGTTACTTTGAGCTGGGTGAATGGAATATGAATGACAGTCATCCAATATGCTGTAATAGAAATAAGGCAATGCTCATAAAAAAATAATGATCCTCCCTCATCTTAAACGGAACCGACCGCCACTGATGTATATAGAGGTGTGTCGTTTGTGTTTAAACCAGCTTTAAGTCTTTATCTCACAACTCAAGTAAGGGTAAAACAGGTTGCTCCAATAGATTTTGTTTTAAAATGAAATTACAAAAAAGAAATCTAACAGAATACCCCCACACCACCTTGACAACGCTGGTTAACTTAATTAAGTGAGTTAATTGACAATTACTAAGAGGCAGGGGAATAATTGCCAGCATGTGGCATCATTTGTTTTGTGGCTTCACCGATAATGTTGCGTTGTTAATTTAAATAAACAGCCTTTCTTCGATTTTTCTATACAGGAGTAGCAAATACACATCATTCTTTGCTTCATATCAGGTACTAAAGTTTGCCTCAATATCAAGGTTTTAATGTTTTCCAGTTTGCTACCTCATGTTTACCATATAAAAGACTTGGTACTTCCATGAGTGTGTCTTCACTCTCTGTCACCTAGCCTATGACTCAGCCATTTTCAAATTAGAGATGATTATGAGTGGGCCAAGCACTGGCTATGCTGCTGCGTCAACAGAACAGGCTCCGGAACATCTTTGCACCTCTGATAAGAGAGCAACAAATTATCCCTGAACTTTCTCTGCCGGCTTCATGTTTCTGTGGGCTATTAGCAGGCAAATGGAGAGAGCCTCAACAGAACAGTGAGAGCATAGACACTTTATCATGGTGAACCTTAAGGCCATTTGATGCTGCTATTTCATAAGTCATATTCAATTTCTTATGATAAAGCCAGGCTTGCTTTATAAACTAGACATACTCAGAGAGGTAAAGTGGTTGCATAGCTAAAAAAAACTGAGATTTTAGCTGTATCTGAGTGGACAGTACTTTGAATTTCCAGCTCTCTGTTTACCTGGTGTTGTGTGATGTGGAACTGGATCTTGATGTTGTTGGTTACTGTAGTAATGGTTGTTACAAGCACTTTGGAGTGGTGTATTAACCATTTTTTAACTGTTAATAAAGTATTGATGTAAATTATGTAAAATAGTAATGTGAAAATATAGTTGATAATGTGTTCAAGTAGACTGGGCATGTAATTAAGCCTGATTGAATATATCGTGATACTATTGACACTTGTGATTATGCCACTTGCTATACTTCTACTGTAATTTTCAAAGCCATCTTACCATTTGATTAAAAGTCCCCTTGACCTTGAACATTTCTTACTTAATCATAACCTGCCAAATAGTTATTTGAGAGAAACAGTAATAGTTAGTGTAGTAAACATTTAATAAACTGAATATAGCAGGGGTACTACTATTTGAGGTCTGGTCACACAAATTTGCCAGGTGGCAAAGGTCCGGATGGATATTGTCATTTATCGGCATAGTAACGAGCCCCCTCCTCACAACCCATGTGACCGCAAACTGTTCACGCTCCTCTTGTTGGCGGAGAGAAAATTTGCAGTTTTAAATCTAATTTCCCGCAATACATTTTTTTTCTGTTTTAAAGCTCCTTTCCTGCAATTTTTCCATTTCTTATGTGTGTTTGTATGAAAACAGGGGTCGAAGCCATAGTTATAAAATGTAAAGAAAATAAAGTTGGCTCAAATACTTATGAAAGCCAGCCGTTTAATTAGCTTTTAAGCCCATTGACTAGTTCCATGTCACGGGGGAGTTGTCAGCTCCTGCAAACATAATGTCGTCTAGATATGCACAATGACTCCTTAATGTAATAATATGAAAACAAACCTGACGCTTACAGAATTGTTCTTAAAAACACTGCTTTCCTTCACCAAAATATTTTGTATAATCTAATGTGTATAGAGCTGTGTCATTGCAATTAGAATCCATTTTAACAAGCAGTCATTACTGAACAAAAGCAGATATCCTCTCTCCCTGGCAGGGTTTTGTGCTGCTGGTCAATAAAACCATTAGGTACAGTAACGTAATGACACAAATGGCAATTTGCCGTTACAAGCATTACACATACATCAGGCATTGGCACTTCGCAGCAGTAAAATGTTACTCTGAGTTGAACCCATGGAGACCTAATGTGCTAGAACTAGAATCAATCTACATACATGGAAAATATTGCCTTTGACTAAAGAGCTTTCCTTACCTTGACCCCCTCAACCCCTGGTCATCAATCAGCTGTATTATTGACTGGGAGAGAAGAGGCAAGAGGAGATCAGCCTGTGTGGCTGGACTGGGATAAAGAGATAAAGGTGGGTACTCTGCTCTCCTGTCTCATGTTGTGCAACTAACTAGGTATCCTCCTTTCCCTTTCCTTTCATCAGACATGCTTAGTTATACGGTGCTTATACTTACAAAAACCCATACAAGTAAAGGAATTTTATACATTTGATGTATACTTTGTAGTTGCCTTTTTACTTTGTATTTAGTGTGATGGAAAGGCCAACATTGTGACACATTACTTTAGTGGCCCAATTTTAACCACATAAATAACTAGAAACCCCATGTTTCTTACTAACTAATAAGTCATTTGTCATATCCTATTTGCCCTGTATGTCCTATCTAAGACCAGAGTTCAAGCAGAATTCTGTGGGGATTCAGGGGAAAAGGTATGAATATTCAGTGATTTCAATGCACCATGCAGGAGAAAAACAGATGGTCTCTCTACAGCTGAGAGAAAATGATAAATCACCCCTTTTACACCCAACCAGGTTCCACCAGTTCTGATAGATCCTCTAGATAAAATAAATTATAATTATGAAACAATATGAAATATAGAGAGCGAGAAAAATAGGAAATATCCAGTAAAATGGTTGGATGAATGGAGTGTGTGTCTATCCAGTTGGGCTCATTGTGTTGTAATTCAGTTATTACAGTCACAAGTCTTGGTGTTATTGCTACCTTTCTTTGTTTTATATTCGTCTTAGTTTTGGAGAAAAAGTGTTTGTGAACTATGACAAACTCAGCCATAGTGACCCGTGTGATCCTTCGGGATCCTTTGTTATTTTTCTGTGAAATATTACTGTAAACCAGGAGGACGCTCTGGCTTGGACAGAAAAGTAAAATTGTTCTGTTGACATCCAAGACCTAGGGTTCCATTTTATGGTTGCCAACAATTGTGTTTTCTCAGAATTTTATTTTTGCTCCTTTTTAGATGATTCCCTCAGATAGCTATACCAAACAGAGGGGTGTGACAGGTGGGACAAAACCTTTTAGGCTCAAAAGAGTTCATGTTTTGGGAAATTGTGTAAGATAAGCCTCCCTTAAATTTCATAGTAACAAAATGGTTTGTTGTACATTCAGTTTATTTTCTTGTTAAGTTTGTTGTTGATCCTAGTGCAATACTCTTGGCATTGCACTGTGTGACACCGCACATGTTTTTGTTGAACTACAAAGAAAGGTTTCATCACCTTTTTGTTCTATACTGCACACAAGCACTGTCTGTATAGTGAAGGGGTGGTACAGTGCCTTCAGAAAGTATTCACACCCCTTGACTTTTTCCACATTTCGTTGGGTTACAGCCTGAATTTAAAATAGATTAAATTGAGATACCCCATAATGTCAAAGTGGAATTATGTTTTTAGTAATGTTTACAAATTAAATAATAATTCAAAGCTGAAATGTCTTGAGTCAATAAGTATTCAACCCCTTTGTTATGGCAACCCTAAATAAGTTCAGGAATAAAAATATACTTGACATAATAAGATGCATAGACTCCCTCTGTGTGCAATAATAGTGTTTAACATGATTGTATCTGTACCCACACATACAATTATCTGTAAGGTCAGTCAGTCAAGCAGTGAATTTCAAACACAGATTCAACCACAAAGACCAGGGAGGGTTTCCAATGCCTCGAAAAGAAGGGCACCTATTGGTAGATGGGTAAAGATTTTAAACGAAGACATTTAATATCCGTTTGAGCATGGTGAAGTTATTAATTACACTTTGGATGGTGCATCAATACACACAGTCACTACAAAGATACAGGCGTCCTTCCCTTCTCAGTTGCAGAAGAGGAAGGGAACCGCTTAGGGATTTCACTATGAGGATAATGGTGACTTTAAAACAATTACAGAGTTTAATGGATGTGATAGGAGAAACAACATTGTAGTTACTCCATAACACTAACCTAATTGACAGAGTGAAAAGAAGGAAGCCTATCAGGAATACACATTTTCCAAAACATGCATTTTGTTTGCAACGAGGCACTAAAGGTATATTGCAAAACAAATGTGGCAAAGCAATTCACTTTTTGTTTCACTCTCCATTTTTTCAAGCATAGTGGTGGCTGCATTATGTTATCGGTATGTTTGTAATCGTTTAGGACTGGGGAGTTTTTCGGGATAAAAAATAAACGGAATGGAGCTAAGCACAGGCAAAATCCTAGAAGAAAACCTGGTTCAATCTGCTTTCCACCAGACACTGGGAGATTAATTCACCTTTCAGCAGGACAATAACCTAAAATACAAGGCCAAATCTACGCTGGAGTTCCTTACCAAGAAGACAGTAAATGTTCCTGAGTGGCCGAGTTACAGTTTTTACTTAAATCTACTTGAAAATCTATGGCAACACATGAAAATTGTTGTCTAGCAATGATGAATAACCAATTTGACAGAGGTTGAAGAATTTTGAAAAGAATAATGGACAAATGCAGCATAATCCAGGTGTGGAAAGCTCTTAAAGACTTACCCAGAAAAACTCACAGCTATAATCACTGCCAAAAGTGCTTCTATAAAGTATTGACTCAGGGAGTGTGAATACTTACGTAGATGAGATATTCCTGTATTTCATTTTCAATAATTTTGCAACAATGTTTTCACTTTTTCATTATGGGGTATTGTGTGTTGATGGGTGAGAAATGTTGAATTCAGGCTGTAACACAACAAAATGTGGAATAAGTCAAAGGGTATGAATACTTTCTGAAGGCACTGTATTTTGAGGCAAAAAAAACTACTTTTGCATTGTAATATCTTCCAGCTTTATTATCTAATGCAATTTACAACATAAAAAAATCTATTTTACAACACCCCAAAACCATCCATCACACTCAGCGTATTGCTTAATGATCCGTTGATATGTCCCTGCTGACATCAATCCTAAATAGATAGCTAGAGATTTTAGTGCACCCTGTCCCCTCTCTCAAAGTACAACTCTGTTTTTCAGGTATGTTTAGTTTGCTGAAACCAAATAATGTCATGAATATGCCAATGTCAGTGATCTGATTGTGTTTGAATAGGTATTTAAATATATTGTGAGGTTTCCCATAATGCAATTGTTCCATTGCCATCGTCTGGGGATAGTTTAATATTCATGCAATGCACTAAAGTGTCATTTATAAATATATTTTCACATGAGAGAGGCAAAACCTTGACTAGTCTGCAAATCATTATTTGTTTGTAGGTCAGAGGATATTGGCATTCATGCTGGCTGTCAATTACACTGGGAACAAATATACAGTATACACTGTTTGAGATAGTTAAGATGCGGACAACGAGCCACTCATAACGAGTCAAGCATAGTGGCTGTACTGCAAATCAAATCAAATTGTATTGGTCACATACTCGTGATTAGCAGATATTATCGTGGGTGTAGCAAAATGCTTGTGCTTCTAGTTCCGACAGTGCAGTAATATCTAACAAGTAATATATAACAAATTACACAACATATACCCAATACACACAAATCTAAGTAGGAATGAATTAAGACTATATACATATGGACGAGTGATGTCAGAGCGGAACGGACTAAGATAAAGCAGAATAGTATAGAATACAGTATATACATATGAGATGAGTAATGCAAGATGTCTGCAGGTTGTTTATACTATATTGGAAGTGTCTCTCACACACACACACACACACACACACACACACACACACACACACACACACACACACACACACACACACACACACACTGTTTTGAAAACCTCATCGTTGGTGCGTCTGTTTCTGTGCTCCCCATAAGCAGATGGTAGCAGCCTCAGGAAGTATATGAGTCCTGCTCCAAATGGGGAGAGACTTCCACTAAAAAGGCTGATTTCCAAAGCCCTCTGCCTCACAACACAACCGTCCACTCTGGATGAATGAGAGATTGAGAGATGAGAGATTGATGAGAGATTATATTGAAGCAACGTGAATAGCAGAAGACAGAGAGCGAAACAGATAAATAAATCCTTATCATGTAAACCAACATGTAATTGGGTATGAGCAGTGTTTAGGTTCATTGCTATACCTACTGAGTAACTGATGTCAAGCTACTTGCTGTAACTTTATTTTATGATAAAGAGAAGGGATTTAAGCCTCTAAACCGTATATAGTATGAAACCTGAATCATGCACATACAACAGAGGAATAGGCTGGGCTCATAATATAAACATTTGAGTTGGTAGTCATATTGCATAGAGTCACTGAACGTAAGGTACAGATGGACTACTGTACAGATGTAGAATCTTAATTTGAGCCAGATTGCAACAGCAGGATAATAATCCAGCAGCAATAGGAAATGTGAATTATTATGTGGATTACAATTAATGGACATTTGTGTAGGGGTTGATACATTTTTCGGAAGGGAAAACCAAGTCTGAAATATTAAAGTGGAAATTAGAGACTTCAGAAGCCTTTTCAAACCTCAAATTACACTACAAGTTTGACGTTTCTTGAATTGCAGGACGTTCTCCTGCAACAGGGTGATCAAATGAAGATCCTACATCTGTACATCAAATGGACTCCTACAAGGCACCAGAGGTGAATTACATAGGCTAATCAATCAATCAATCACATTTCTTTATAAAGCCCTTTTTACATCAGTCGACATCGCAAAGTGCTATACAGAAACCCAGCCTGAAACTCCAAACAGCAAGCAATGCAGATGTAGAAGCACGGCGGCTAGGAAAAACTCCCGACAAAGACATGAACCTAGGAAGAAACCTAGAGAGGAACAAGGCTCTGAGGGGTGGCCAGTCCTCTTCTGGCTGTGCCGGGTTGAGATTATAACAGTACATGGCCAAGATGTTCAAACGTTCATAGATGACCAGCAGGGTCAAATTATAATAATCATCACAGTGGTTGTAGAGGGTGAAACAGGTCAGCACCTCAGGAGTAAATGTCAGTTAGCTTTTCATAGCCGAGCTTTCTGAGTTAGAGACATGCAAATGAAAAAGGTCTGAGTGTCCCTCAACCCAGTAACAGGATGAAACGCTACATTGCCCTCCCAAACTTCCTTCCTGCACAGGACAAATCTCCTGAAGAATAGCAATATTTACAACCAAATTATATATTTTTTAAAGGCCACGAGATCCACCAACACTGCCAAGGCTATATGTTGAATTATGCTAATTTCATTAACACAATCTGAAACAACAGAAAATGTAAATTAGTTTGATAGTTTACTGTTGATCGTACTGCAATACAACTGAAAATACCTCTAGGGTAGGTCATCATAACTGCATTCAGCACACACAGAGAATGATACATAAACATACTATTTTTCCCTCAGTACAGCCTCAATTCGTTGGGGCATGGACTCTACAAGGTGTCGAAAGTGTTCCACAGGGATGCTGGCCCATGTTGAATCCAATGTTTCCCACAAATGTGTCAAGTTGGCTGGATGTCCTTTGGGTGGTGGACCATTCTTGATACACACAGGAAACTGTTGAGTGTGAAAAACCCAGCGGTGTTGCAGTTCTTGACATACAACATCGGTGTGCCTGGCACCTACTACCATACCCAGTTCAAGGCACTTAAGTATTTCGTCTTGCCCATTCACCCTCTGAATGGTACACATACACCATGTCTCAATTGTCTCAAGGCTTAAAAATCCTTCTTAAAACCTGTCTCCTCCACTTCATCTTCACTGATTGAAGTGGATTTAACAGGTGAAATCAATAAGGGATCATAGCTTTCACCTGGATTCACCTGGTCAGTTTACGTCATAGAAAGAGCATGTTTTGTACACTCAGTTTACAATTAAAGGTTATAATTACATTAAAAGCAAAGCGACAGTTTATCAAATCATTTTGGCTGTCAAATTGGATAATCAATGGTGATGAGCTTCTCTAAGTTCCCCACAGGGTGAATAATATGGACACACATGGCTCTTATTCGAACATGCAACATTCAACAAATAAGATGCAGACGCAGTCAACTCGGTTCCATCAATATAATGATATACTTACTCAGTGGGATGTGCTGTGTACCACTACACTGGGTATAATCCTCTTGGATGCAAACATACCAGCGTCAGTAGCTAAAATAGTTTCCTTCCCAGACAGGTATCCCAGACAGCACGTTGACACCTCTTCCTGCCAGCGGGCGTGAGAGAAACTGAATCAGTCATTAGTCAGCAGAATGACATATGCTTTACTAAAAGATTTGACACCTCGCTCTTCGTTGGTGTGTGTGTGTGTGTGTGTATTTGTGTGTGTGTATTTGTGTGTACACCCATGGATGGAAATTAAGGTAGCTCGCTAGCCCATGGCTAGTACTTTTTGTCCCGGGATAGTAGAAAATGTGCCCAACTAGCCGCTGGCTAGTGAAATTTTGTATTTTCAAATATTGCATGGCACATATTTTGGACCCGGGGCTAGTTAAAATTGCAGTTTACTAGCCTGGCTGGCCAGTCAGCCAGATCACACCTGATACAAGTAAGTATTCGACGTCCATCCATGTCTGAGGACATCAGGAAATGACGTGGAAACCAGCCATTAGGGGCAAAAATGAGCGCTGTTACCTACAAGTAGATTTCGGTTTTGCAACTACATTGTGGACGGGTGTGGCGCATGGGCATAAGCCAAAGGTTGCATATTGAAATCCAGTTATAGAAAGTTGTTTTAAGCCTCTCCCAAACCTTAAACCTTACCGTAACCATTCAGTTAAAACCTTAAGATTTCAGAGTTAACCTGTTAGGGCTAGGGGGCAGTATTGACACGGCCGGATAAAAAACGAACCCGATTTAATCTGGTTACTACTCCTGCCCAGTAACTAGAATATGCATATAATTATTGGCTTTGGATAGAAAACACCCTAAAGTTTCTAAAACTGTTTGAATGGTGTCTGTGAGTATAACAGAACTCATATGGCAGGCCAAAACCTGAGAAGATTCCATGCAGGAAGTGGCCTGTCTGACAAGTTGTGTTTCATCTTGGCTCTTTTTATTGAAGACTGAGGATCTTTGCTATAACGTGACACTTCCTACAGCTCCCATAGGCTCTCAGAGCCCGGGAAAAATCTGAACGATATCGAGGCAGCCTCTGGCTGAAACACTTTATCGCGTTTGGCAAGTGGCCGATTAGAGTACTATGGGCTTAGGCGCGTGCCCGAGTCTACCCCATGCTTTATTTTCTTTCGTCTGTTTACCTAAACGCAGATTCCCGGTTGGAATATTATCGCTTTTTTATGAGAAAAATGGCATAAAAATTGATTTTAAACAGCAGTTGACATGCTTCGAAGTACGGTAATGGAATATTTAGACATTTTTTGTCACGAATTGCGCCATGCTGGTCACCCTTATTTACCCTTTCGGATAGTGTCTTGAACGCACGAACAAAACGTCGCTATTTGGATATAACAATGGATTATTTTGAACCAAACCAACATTTGTTATTGAAGTAGAAGTCCTGGGAGTGCATTCTGACGAAGACAGCAAAGGTAATAACATTTTTCTTATAGTAAATCTGACTTTGGTGAGTGCTAAACTTGCTGGGTGTCTAAATAGCTAGCCCTGTGATGCCGGGCTATCTACTCAGAATATTGCAAAATGTGCTTTCACCGAAAAGCTATTTTAAAATCGGACATATCGAGTGCATAGAGGAGTTCTGTATCTATAATTCTTAAAATAATTGTTATGCTTTTTGTGAACGTTTATCGTGAGTAATTTAGTAAATTCACCGGCAGTGTTCGGTGGGAATGCTAGTCACAGGCTAGTCACATGCTAATGTGAAAAGCTGGTTTTTGATATAAATATGAACTTGATTGAACAAAACATGCATGTATTGTATAACATAATGTCCTAGGGTTGTCATCTGATGAAGATCATCAAAGGTTAGTGCTACATTTAGCTGTGGTTTGGGTTTATGTGACATTATATGCTAGCTTGAAAAATGGGTGTCTGATTATTTCTGGCTGGGTACTCTGCTGACATAATCTAATGTTTTGCTTTCGTTGTAAAGCCTTTTTGAAATCGGACAGTGTGGTTAGATTAACGAGAGTCTTGTCTTTAAAATGGTGTAAAATAGTCATATGTTTGAAAAATTGAAGTTTTTGCATTTTTGAGGAATTTGAATAACGCGCCATGGGATTACACTGGCTGTTGAGTAGGTGGGACGCACCTAGCCCATAGAGGTTAATGCCTAAACTTAACCCTAGCCTTAATAATTTGGAGTTAATGTCTAAACGTAACCTTAAACACTTTACATTTGACCCTTTGACATTCGAGAAACATCGATGAATGTCTAATTCTGATGTGAGGCTGTCAGAGCTAGTTGGGCCAGTAAACAAAATCCTTAAGTTCCATTCCTGTACCTCTCTCTCTTCTGTAGCTGCTCCTCCTCCATGTGAGATAGAACACCTCAGCTATCCTTAGGAGGTACCAGAGCAGTAAAAGCAGTCTTGTGTTACGAAGCTGAGTCTTTGACACAAACCTGCTGTCCGGTATTACTGAGCCATTGGAGTGGATGAGTGGGAAGTCAGGTTTAAAGCAACTGAGCGAATGAAGATAATTCATGTTCTATGGCCTCCTACCTGTTAGGGTTGAACTGGCTATTTGTATGCATAACTTATATAATATACTGGGGAAGCTATGCTAAGTACATAAACTACGAGTAAATCATCTGTTGAAGACAAGAACTACAACCGGCAACAGGAAGTGCGTCACGACGCTGGGATCAGCCTACACGCCGACGACAGGAGGAGCAAGTTTAAACCACGCTCCTCCCTCGGACAGGCCAGCATTGAGCAGGAACTATCTCTGTTAGAGTATAAAAGAGAGAACAATAGGATGTGTCGTTCTCTTCTCCGTTTTGCCCTGCGAGGTAAAACAGCGAGACCGTATATATACGAACCACACATATACCACACACGTGTTTGCATTAATTAAAGTACAGCAAAATCAGAAGTTACTATGTGCTGACTATTTTGTTCTGTTACCAGAAACGAACTGTCGCAACATTAACATACCCTAGAGCAGTTTCTCTCAATACACATCACTAGAGGTGGTGAACCTCTGGTTCCAATCACGTATTTCTTCTTCACACATTGACAGACCATCAAGAAGAGTCTTCCCCTAAGACTCTTCTCCATAAGTGTGAGTGGCCAAAGCTGGTATGTACAGTTGAAGTCGGAAATGTATATACACTTAGGTTAGAGTCATTAAAACTAATTTTTCAACCACTCCACAAATTTCTGGTTAACAAACTATAGTTTTGGCAAGTCGGTTAGGTCATCTACTTTGTGCATGACACAAGTAATTTTTCCAACAATTGTTTACAGACAGATTATTTCACTTATAATTCACTGTATCACAATTCCAGTGGGTCCAAAGTTTACATACACTAAGTTGACTGTGCCTTTAAACAGCTTGGAAAATTCCAGAAAATTAGGTCAGGCCTTTAGAAGCTTCTGATAGGCTAATTGACATCATTTGAGTCAATTGGAGGTGTACCTGTGGATGTATTTCAAGGCTTACCTTCAAACTCAGTGCCTCTTTGAGTGACATCATTGGAAAATCAAAAAAAATCAGCCAAGACCTCAGAAAAGAAATTGTAGACCTCCACAAGTCTGGTTCATCCTTGGGAGCAATTTCCAAACGCCTGAAGGTACCAGTTTCATCTATACAAACAATAGCACGCAAGTATAAACACCATGGGACCACGCAGTCGTCATACCGCTCAGGAAGGAGACGTGTTCTGTCTCCTAGAGATGAACGTACTTTGGTGCGAAAAGTGCAAATCAATCCCAGAACAACAGCAAAGGACCTTGTGAAGATGCTGGAGGAAACAGGTACAAAGTATCTATATCCACAGTAAAACGAGTCCTATATCGACATGACCTGAAAGGCCGCTCAGCAAGAAAGAAGCCACTGCTCCAAAACCGCCATAAAAAGCAAGACTACGGTTTTCAACGGCACATGGGGACAAAGATAGTACTTTTTGGAGAAATGTCCTCTAGTCTGATGAAACAAAAATAGAACTGTTTGGCCATAATGACCATCGTTATGTTTGGAGGAAAAAGGGGGAGGCTTGCAAGCCAAAGAACACCATTACAACCGTGAAGCACGGGGGTCATGTTGTAGGGGGGCTTTTCTGCAGGAGGGACTGGTGCACTTCACAAAATAGATGGCATCATGAGGAGGAAAAATTATATGGATATATTGAAGCAACATCTCAAGATATCAGTCAGGAAGTTAACCTGTTGGGTCTAGGGGGCAGCATTTGCACGTCTGGATAAAAAAAATGTACCCGATTTAATCTGGTTACTAATCCTACCCAGTAACTAGAATATGCATATACTTATTATATATGGATAGAAAACACTCTAAAGTTTCCAAAACTGTTTGAATGGTGTCTGTGAGTATAACAGAACTCATTTGGCAGGCAAAACCCTGAGACATTTTCTGACAGGAAGTGGATACCTGATGTGTTGTATTGACTTTAAACCTCTCCCATTGAAAAACACAGGGGTTTAGGAATATTTTGGCACTTCCTATTGCTTCCACTAGATGTCACCAGCCTTTACAAAGTGTTTTGAGTCTTCTGGAGGGAGATCTGACCGAACAAGAGCCATGGAACGGTGATGTCCCATTAGACACCTGGCGCGCTACTTCATGTTGGGTACCCTCGTTCCAATACGTTATAAAAGGCTATGCATTCGTCCACCTTGAATATTATTCATGTTCTGGTTAAAAAAGGCCCTAATGATTTATGCTATACAACGTTTGACATGTTTGAACGAACGGAAATATATTTTTTCCCCTCGTTCATGACGAGAAGTCCGGCTGGCTTACATCATGTGCTAACGAGACGGAGATTTTTGGACATAAATGATGAGCTTTTTTGAACAAAACTACATTCGTTATGGACCTGTGATACCTGGAAGTGACATCTGATGAAGAGAATCAAAGGTAATGGATTATTTACATAGTATTTTCGATTTTAGATCTCCCCAACATGACGTCTAGTCTGTATCGCAACGCGTATTTTTCTGGGCACAGTGCTCAGATTATTGCAAAGTGTGATTTCCCAGTAAGGTTATTTTTAAATCTGGCAAGTTGATTGCGTTCAAAAGATGTAAATCTATAATTCTTTAAATGACAATATAATATTTTACCAATGTTTTCTAATTTTAATTATTTAATTTGTGACGCTGACTTGACTGCCGGTTATTGGAGGGAAACGATTTCCTCAACATCAATGCCATAGTAAAACGCTGTTTTTGTATATAAATATGAACTTGATAGAACTAAAAATGCATGCATTGTCTAACATAATGTCCTAGGAGTGTCATCTGATGGAGATTGTAAAAGGTTAGTGTATCATTTTAGCTGGTTTTATGGTTTTGGTGACCCTGTCTTTGACTTGACAAAACATTACACACAACTCTTGTAAATGTACTGTCCTAACATACTCTAAATTTATGCTTTCGCCGTAAAACCTTTTTGAAATCGTAAAACGTGGTTAGATTAAGGAGATGTTTATCTTTCAAATGGTGTAACATAGTTGTATTTTTGAAAAATTTGAATTTTGACATTTATTTGGATTCAAATTTGCCGCTCTTGAAATGCACCTGCTGTTGATGGAGTGCACCACAGGTGGCACGCTAGCGTCCCACCTAGCCCCAAGAGGTTAAAGCTTGGTCGCAAATGGGTCTTCCAAAGGGACAATGACCCCAAGCATACTTGGGACAATGACCCCAAGCAAAGTTGAGGCAAAATGGCTTAAGGACAACAAAGTCAAGGTATTGGAGTGGCCATCACAAAGCCCTGACCTCAATCCTATAGAACATTTGTGGGCAGAACTGAAAAAGCGTGTGCGAGCAAGGAGGCCTGCAAACCTGACTCAGTTACACTGTCAGGAGGAATGGGCCGAAATTCACCCAACTTATTGTGGGAAGCTTGTGGAAGGCTACCCGAAACGTTTGACCCAAGTTAAACAATTTAAAGGCAATGCTACCAAATACTAATTGAGTGTATGTAAACTTCTGAACCACTGGGAATGTGATGAAAGAAATAAAAGCTGAAATAAATTTTTCTCTCTACTATTATTCTGACATTTCACATTCTTAAAATAAAGTGGTGATCCTAACTGACCTAAGACAGGGGATTTTCACTAGGATTAAATGTCAGGAATTGTGAAAATCTGAGTTTAAATGTATTTGGCTAAGGTGTATGTAAACTTCCGACTTCAACTGCAGCTATTACACATTATAGATATCTTCATATCTTAGCTTGTGATCCATGTGTTCAAAATCCAACCAAGTACAAGGTACCCTTTGATCGATCATAACTTGAATTTATGTTGGTCAACCTTGCAGCTTACAGAAAACAGACTAATCATAACTACAATCCTCCACTCTGCACTTCTTGACATCATTTATGTTCAAAGAAGTGAATTCCACAACCTTATCTCCATCGTTTTGGTTATCTCTATGGTCTCGTTATCTTGTCCTCTGTTGTCTGTCACTCAGTGCTCTTTGTTTATGTACCTTACCAACAAGCAATTCCTTCCTGACAAATTTTTAGACCTCAGATATGTCAAATTCTGATTCAGGATTTGCTGCAGTGGCTGTAGCCTCTCTTACAGCTAATTAGAATGCAGGTAACAGTGTGTAATCTCTTTGATGCAGTATGTGGCAGAATACTGATGCTGTAAAATGAAGCGTTTCTAATATTTTTATAACATTTTTTATGTGGAGGTTGGGCATATTTGTACTGTGAATAAACTGTGCACTAATACAACACCTGTTGTTACCTAGGAAACTGGAAATGTTATTATGTTGCCATGGATGGTCGCCAGTGTTGATGAGAGGCATTATTTTAACAAAAGTTGATAACACTGGTTGAATTTGGTAACCTTCAAACACACACACACACACGCGCGATCACGAACACACAGTCACACAATCTTTGCACAGCGTGCTATCAAATACCTCTAATTAAGATGCACTTGGTCTTGTGAGATATAAAGTCTATACTTTATTAATCAATGAACTCAGGCAGGGTCAAACATTGAGAAGTCAGCTTTGGAGGATCTGATTAGTTTAATTTCATTAGAAAATGAGGGGTACATGCCTGGTCTAATGTGCCTCAAAGTCTCAACCTTATTAACCTCATTAGCATCATAATGGAGGTAAATTAGTAGTTTCAAGTACAAAACAGAAGACGTAATCCCTACAGTAGCTCTGTAATACTCTCTCAAAGTACACTGCATGACCAAAAGTATGTAGGCACCTGCACATCGAACGTCTCATTCCTAAATCATGGGCATTAATATGGAATTGGTCCCCCCTTTGCTGCTATAACAGCCTCCACTCTTCTGGGAACTCTTTCCAGTAGATGTTAGAACATTGCTTCGGGGCCTTGCTTTCATTCAGCCATTAGAGCTTAACCTGTTTAGGATAGGGGGCAGTATTTTCACGGCCGGATAAAAAACGTACCCGATTTAATCTGGTTATTACTCCTGCCCAGAAACTAGAATATGCATATAATTGTTTGATTTGGATAGAAAACACCCTAAAGTTTCTAAAACTGTTTAAATGGTGTCTGTGAGTATAAGAGAACTCATATGGCAGGCCAAAACCTGAGAAGATTCCATACAGGAAGTGCCCTCTCTGACCATTTCTTGTCCTTCTATAGCCTCTTTATGGAAAATAGAGGATCTCTGCTGTAACGTGACATTTTCTAAGGCTCCCAATAGGCTCTCAGAAGGCGCCAGAACGGGCAATGATGACTCTGCAGTCCCTGGGCGAAAAACAGTAGGGGATTTGGAAAGTGGTCGATCTGAGAACAATGACACGGGTGCGCGCATGCATGCGAAGACACCATTTTCTTCTTTCAGTGTTTGAACGGATACAACGTCTCACGGTCGGAATATTATCGCTATTTTACGAGAAAAATCGCATAAAAATTGATTTTAAACAGCTTAAACAGCTCACATGCTTCGAAGTACGGTAATGGAATATTTTGAATTTTTTTGTCACGATACGCGCCGGCGCGTCACCCTTCAGATAGTGTCTTGAACGCAAGAACAAAACGCTGCTATTTGGATATAACTATGGATTATTTGGAACCAAAACAACATTGGGTGTTGAAGTAGAAGTCCTGGGAGTGCATTCTGACGAAGAACAGGAAAGGTAATCCAATTTTTCTTATAGTAAATCTGAGTTTGGTGAGTGCCAAACTTGGTGGGTGTCAAAATAGCTAGCCATGATGGCCGGGCTATCTACTCAGAATATTGCAAAATGTGCTTTCACCGAAAAGCTATTTCAAAATCAGACACCGCGATTGCATAAATGAGTTCTGTATCTATAATTCTTAAAATAATTGTTATGTTTTTTGTGAACGTTTATCGTGAGTAATTTAGTAAATTCACCGGAAGTTTCGGTGGGTATGCTAGTTCTGAACGTCACATGCTAATGTAAAAAGCTGGTTTTTGATATAAATATGAACTTGATTGAACAAAACATGCATGTATTGTATAACATAATGTCCTAGGAGTGTCATCTGATGAAGATCATCAAAGGTTAGTGCTGCATTTAGCTGTGGTTTTGGTTTTTGTGACATTATATGCTAGCTTGAAAAATGGGTGTCTGATAATTTCTGGCTGGGTACTCTCCTGACATAATCTAATGTTTTGCTTTCGTTGTAAAGCCTTTTTGAAATCGGACAATGTGGTTAGATAAAGGAGAGTCTTGTCTTTAAAATGGTGTAAAATAGTCATATGTTTGAAAAATTGAAGTTTTGGGATTTTTGAGGAGTTTGTAATTCGCGCCACACTCTATCATTGGATATTGGCGAGGCGTTCCGCTAGCGGAACATCTAGATGTAAGAGGTTTAAGTGAAGTCGGGCACTGATTTTGAGCGATTAGGCCTGGCTCACAGTCAGCGTTCCAATTAATCCCAAAGGTGTTCAATGGGCTTGAGGTCAGGGCTCTGTGCAGGCCAGTCAAGTTCTTCCACACCAATATCGACAAACCATTTCTGTATGGACCTCGTTTTGTGCACTGGGACATTGTCATGCTGAAACAGGAAAGGGCCTTCCCCAAACTTTTTGTGACATGGTGAGATTGGACCCAGGTGCAAAGCGACCAGCCAAGGAATCAGTGGTTAAGAATAGACATAAATACTTTACTGATAAACAGTAGCCGCAGCATCACAGTACACTGGAAAAAACAACTAACACTAAGTCTCAAAAAGGAAACAAACGCACACGGTAAACAATTCAAGCTTCTGCAAAGGAAACCAGAAAACACACATCTTTTAACAGGGATTCATAATGAGTAATAGGACACACCTGAGTGTCATTAACCTCAAGGGTGGTCTCTGCCGCCCTCTGGTGGCAGGTTGAACCATGACAGTACCCCCCCTTCTAGGAGAGGCTCCAGCCACGGAGCCAGGGCGACCACCACGTAGTTGGTTGAAGTCCCGAACAAGTCCCGGATCCAGGATGTCCTGGGCAGGCACCCACACCCGCTCCTTGAGACCATAGCCCTCCCAGTCCACCAGGTACTGTAGGGTGCCTCAGACCTGACGAGCCTCCAACAGATGCTGGACAGTGTAGGCTGGGCGGCCATCCACAAGTCGAGGGGGCAGAGGGGCACGTGTGGGGGGGAGAAAAGGGACTGGAATTATGGACAGACCCTCATAGAAGGATTGACAGACCCTCATAGACCTGGGAAGCTGGAGACGATAGGTGACCGGGTTGATGCGACTCAGGATCTTGAATGGTCCTATGTAGCGTGGAGTGAGCTTCTACGAGACCACCTTTAATGGAAGACCACGGGTGGAGAGCCACACCCGTTGACCCGGTCGGAGGAGCCAAAGTGGCCTTTGGTGGCCGTTTGCCTGGTGTTAGTGTTGGGCAGAGGAGCAGAGCAAGGAGGATCGTACTCTGATCCAGGTGCGGTGACATCGTCGAATGAACACCTCGGCTGATGGCACCCCCACTTTGGCCTCTTGTTCAGGAAACGGGGGGGGACTGACACTCAAACGGCGACAGTCCAGTGGATGAGTTCGGCAGTGTGTTACGATCATATTCCTCCCAGACGAGGTACTTGCTCCAGTTGCTAGCCTGAGTAGAGATGAAACAGTGGAGGAACTTCTCCAGCTACTGGTTTGCCCATTAGACTGTGGTTGGAACACCAAGGAGAGACTCACCGATGTCCCCAACAGGGAGCAGAAGGGCTTCCAATACCATGTGTTGAACTGGGGCCCATGATCTGAGACAATGTCCTGGGGAAGTCCGTGTAGTCAAAAGGCATGGGTAATCATGAGATCAGCTGTCTCCTTCACCGAGGGCAACTTTGGTAAGGCAATGAAATGGGCTGCCTTGGAGAACCGATCAGCGGCCACCAGGATAGCGGTAAGCCCTTGGGATGGAGGTAACCTTGTGATAAAGTCTACGGACAGGTGGGACCCGGGGCGGCTGGGGATGGGCAGAGGTTGGAGCAACCCAACCGGTCGCTGTCATGAGGACTTGCTTTGGGCACAGGTGGAACAGGCCGCAACAAAGGATCTCACAATCTCAATCATGTTGGGCCACCAGAATTTCAGTGGGACCCCAGCCAGGGTCAGGTTCTCGGGTCTGGGCTTGTCATACCATGGCCTCAATACTCCATATAACAGAGGCCACAATGCGGGAACTGGAGCTGGGGATGATGGGCTCGGAGTCCCTCTCCTCGTTAGAGACATACTCAACATATCCTTTGCGTATTTGCAATTCTCTGGCGAAGTCTTGATTAATGAGATTCTCTGTGGCACCGGAGTACACGAAGGCTTGAATCTGGTGCTGATGCTTGTCCCAGTGTAGGGTTGCGGGTAGTGACAGACGGTGACTGAGTAGCCGGGGGGTAACTGCACAGCTCGTCAGGGTCTTCCCTTGTCCTGGCGAGCCCTGGCGTTTCCCGTCAGCTCTGGGCATGTAGCTCAGAGATGGCCGAGACCTCCGGAATAGTGGTAGCAGCCTTTGTGCATGCACCTGACACGCTCCTGTGGACTCAGATGTGTGCGTCCCAGCTGCATTGGCTCCTCAATGCTGGGTTCGGGGGGCTTGGGGTGCTCAGGAAACCCGGATACTAGGGTGGTATCAAAAAGGCGCTGTCTCATGCGTTCTCTGAGGCAGTTGTCGATCCTGATTGCCAGCATTATCGGGGCCATCAAGGCCAGCTATTCAGACCCGCCAACGTCGGGCAGCCTAAACTCAGAATTACTATTAGAAAAATTGGATTACCTTTGCTGTTCTTCGTCAGAATGCACTCCCAGGACTTCTACTTCAACAACAAATGTTGTTTTGGTTCCAAATAATCCATAGTTATATCCAAATACCTCCGTTTTGTTTGTGCGTTCAGGTCACTATTCGAAGGGTAACGCGCGAGCGCATTTCGTGACAAAACATTTCAAAATATTTCATTACCGTACTTCGAAGCATGTCAAACGCTGTTTAAAATCAATTTTTATGCTATTTTTCTCGTAAAATAGCGATAATATTCCAACCGGGCAACGTTGTATTCATTCAAAGAGAGAAAGAAAAAAATGACGAGTTCTCGTGACCGCGCATCTCCAGTCTCACTGTCCCCAGGTTGACCACTTACAAACTCTGCTCCTATACTTTGCCCAGAGACAGCAGACACCCCATTCCACTTTCTGGCGGCTTTAGAGAGCCAATGGAAGCCTTAGAAAGTGTCACGTAACAGCTCAGATGCTGTAATTTTGATAGAGATGCAACAGAAGGACAACAAATTGTCAGACAGGGCACTTCCTGCATGGAATCTTCTCAGGTGTTTGCCTGCCATATGAGTTCTGTTATACTCACAGACACCATTCAAACAGTTTTAGAATCGTTAGAGTGTTTTCTATCCAAATCTACTAATTATATGCATATTCTAGTTTCTGGGCAGGAGTAGTAACCAAATTAAATCGGGTACGTTTTTTATCCGGCCGTGAAAATACTGCCTCCTATCCCAAAGAAGTTAACAGGTGTCATTAATGTCTCGAGGATGGTCGCTTCTGCCCTCTGGTGACAGGTTGAACCATGACAATGTTGCCACAAAGTTGGAAGCACAGAATCGTCTAGAAATGGCCATGTATGCTGTAGCGCTAAGATTTCCCTTCACTGGAAATAAGGGGCCTAGCCCAAACCATGAAAAACAGCCACAGACCATTATTCCTCCTCCACCAAACTTTACAGTTGGCACTGGCTTTAGGTCAGGTAGGCAGTTTGGAACTCGGTGGTGAGTGTTGCAACCGAGGACATACGTTTTTTACGCACTACGCACTTCAGCACTCGGCAGTCCCGTTCTGTGAGCCTGTGTGGCCTAACAGTGGTGTTAAGTACTTAAGTAAAAATACTTTAAGGACTACTTAAGTCGTTTTTTGGGGTATCGGTACTTTACTTGACTATTTATATTTTTGACAACTTTTACTTTTACTCCACGACATCCCCAAAGAAAATAATGTACTTTTTTCTCCATACATCCATACAAAAATACTCGTTACATGTTGAATGCTTAACAGGACAGGAAATCCAATTCACACACTTATCAAGAGAACATGCCTGGTCGTCCTTACTGCCTCTGATCTGGCGGACTCACTAAACACAAACGCCTCATTTGTCAATGTCTGAGGGTTGGAGTGTGCCCCTGACTATCCATCTGCCTAATAAGGATTTTGAAATGATTTATACTTTTACTTTTGATACTTAAGAATATTTTAGAAATTACATTTACTCTTAATACTTAAGTATATTTAAAATCAAATACTTTTAGACTTTTATTGAAGTAGTATTTTACTGGGTGACGTTCACTTTTAGTTGAGTCATTTTCTATTAAGGTATCTTTACTTTTACTCAAGTATTGTAATTGGGTACTTTTTCCACCACTGTGGCCTATCACTTCGTGGCTGAGCCATTGTTGGTCCTAAATGTTTCTACTTCATTAATAACAGCACTTACAGTTGACCGGGGCAGCTCTAGCAGGGCAGAAATTTGACTAAATAACTTGTTGGAAAGGTGGCATCCTATGACAGAGCTACGTTGATAGTCACTGAGCTCTTCAGTAAGGCCATTCTACTGCCAATGTTTGTCTATGGAGATTGCATGGATGTGTGCTCGATTTATACACCTGTCAGCAATGAGTATGGCTGAAATAACCGAATCCACAAATTTGAAGGGATGTCCACATACTTTTGTATATATAGTGTACTTCTGAAGTTGGTGCTATAAAGAGTTTGTAACTATGACTATAACTATTGTAAAATAGTGTAAATTGGCAATGCATGAATGTTTTTCATTGTATTTTTTATTTGACTTTTTTTGGCATTGTTTCACTCCCTGGTTTAATTTTTTAAGTCCCATTCATACAAGAGTAGCTTTCATTATGTGGTAAAAAAAATCACTCCTATAGATGTAAAAGGGAGGAGGGATGATAGCATACCTCCCTCCTCATCCTATCAATCAGCCAGACAACACTAGAGATTACAACTGACAAACATCCAACTGATGCAACACAGGAAAGGTCAACGAAAGGCCATAATGTGAAGAATGATGGTTAAATAGTACAAAGCCACCTGCTGTGCCACCACCTTCCAGTTAAAGACCTTCTGGACTGTGTTCAACTCAAGTGGAGGCCTCAATCTGAATGAGAGTCAACCAGGCTCTTCCTCCTGCCTTTCTCTGCCTGCAGCCTGACATGACTCATCACAACAGCATGGCAGACAGTGAATAAGCAATTGATATGGTTAGCAGGAGGTCGGAGCTCAAGCTGAAATGGGGCATTAAAATGACACAGTCCATTGCCCCCACTCTCAATATCTCCCTCCCCATACACACAGACACTCTCGATACACACAACTACGCATGCACACATATGCACACTTATTATGTTCTTCTATCCTTGTGGGGACATTCAAAATCCTATTTTCCATAACCCCTAACCCTAAATCTAACCATAAACCTAACCCTTACCACAACCCTAACCATAACCCGTAACCCTAACCCAAACTCTCAACCTAAACCTAACTCCTAACCTAACCACTAACCCCTTACCCTAACCATAGTTGTAACCCTAACCCTAAATGTAACCCTAAACCTAACCCCGAAGCTTCATATAGCCTTTGACCTCATGAGGACGTGAGAAATGTCCCCACAAGGGAGAATTTTCCTTGCTTTACTATCTTTGTGGGGACTTTTGGGGATTTTAGGTGCCCACAAGGATTGAAGAACCAACCAACCCACCCATCCCTACACATGCACGCACGCACACACACACACACGCACACACACACACACACGCATGCACACGCACACACACGCACACAGAGAGAGAGAGAGACCCCATGAGACGGTATGATTAATGTTCACAATCAAGAGACACTTTGCTCATGCAGTGTTATATATAATTATGCAGAGATAGAGAACACAGAATCACATCATACAATATGCACAACTCATGACTCATGTTTTGTCACTGTTCTGAGGTAATGAGTTGACATCAAAATGCAGAGCGGGAAAATGTAGCTATTGAAAGCAATTGGAGGTGCTTTTACAGTTGAGACATTAACAGTAAGCTTGGAAGTCAAAACTGTTGTTGATTCAGAGAGAATAAAGATAAATGTACTTTGAGAGAAAACTATTGAGGTTGCAATACAAATTATTGATATGCCGATAACCATAACCCTAATACAAGCACAAAGAAACTGAGCTAATAATCATAGAAATAGAATGACCCGTGAAATGTCTCATTTGAGTTTCAAATGTAAACATTGTGAGCTCAATTACGCTGTTCTGAGACATTTCATGATCCTGTTATATTATAATCAATCATAAGTCATAATACTCCATCTCAAGAGTTTAGATATCCATCTGTCCAGTTTCCAGCATGTCAAAACCCTAGATCAACCCATTTCCACAACGTCTTGGGCCATTTCCCAGAGAGATGTAAGATACGTCCCAAAAGGCACCCTATTCCATATAGTGCACTGTCGGGAATAAGGTGCCATTTAGGACTCAGTCAGTGATGAAAATGAATCTGTCGTCCCTCACTAGTCTGTCTGAGATACAGCACATCTGACAGTCTGGGCTTTAGTTTCATTGCTGTTCAGATTCATTCCTCCAGGCAGGCAGCAGCTCCTCTTTTCTGCTCATCTAAATTAGGAATTAGGGAGGCCAGTCATCCAGTCACAGAGAGACATCCATAAACCTAAACCTAAGAAATTAAAGAAAAATATAGATTTTCAACCAAGAGAATTTGGAAACTCCTATTCTATTTCTATGCCTGTTATGTTTGGTTGCAATCTAGATATTGGCTACTGTAACTATGTGTACTTACACAGTAATTAAGTAATTAGAGATGTACTTTTACATGTAATGTGATGAACAAGAACTTTGAAATTCATTGAAAATGTTATTTAACTGTAGCAAGCAGTGCATGCAATATAAGTGTTTGTGTTAACCTCCTGAGCACATTGTTTCTCGTTCTTGGTGAGAAATTATGTTTTTTGGATTAGGCTTCTGCGTGGAAAACAATCTATTGCTTTGTATTCTATAACAAAAGTAGAGCTTTGGTTCGTTCAGTATAATAGTACCCATTTAGTGACCCATATTAGAGCTTATACACAGGCATTAATCTTAAGAAATATTGCATTAATGCGCTTGGAATGACCTTGCATTGCACCTTCCATCGTTAGACAAAATGCAGTGTATTCATCAAACATTTATAATGCATGATGTAACCCAATGGAAGGCCAACAGAGGAAAGAAAGTATTGCCCCTCCCTACCTTCAGGCTCTGCTCAAACCAAACACCCCAACCCGAGTACTCCATTCTACCACCTCTGGTCTCTTGGCCCTCCCACCCCTGAATCTAGGACAGCAGAGTTCCTGCCCATCTTCTGAAAACATCTGAAGCCCTACCTCTTCAAAGAGTATCTTAAATACCCCCCCCCCCCCCTCCAAAAAAAGGCTTTCATAAACTAACACTCGCACTTGACTCTTTTCCCCCTTACTAACGCTGACTTTGCTGATAGCTACTTTATTGAGTAAAAATGTACTTACTATGACTGTGATATGTGGTTGTCCTTCCACCTAGCTATCTTAAGATGAATTCACTAACTGTAAGTCACTCAGGATAAGAGCGTCTGCTAAATTACTCAAATGTAAATGCATTGCAATCCAGCTTCCGGTTGCACAAATATAATTATGACAGGATTGTTAATGTTGGAGCTGAGGGGACAAGAAAGGGTGGAATCAGTGACATGCTTCTAATACATTTACATTTACATTTTAGTCATTTAGCAGACACTCTTATCCAGAGCGACTTACAGTAGTGAATGCATATATTTCATTTCATGCATTTTATTTTATTTTTATAATTTTGTTTGTACTGGCCCCCCGTGGGAATCGAACCTACAACCCTGGCGTTGCACACACACCATGCTCTACCAACTGAGCCACAGTATAATCATACCAATAGTACATACATGGTATATGAATCCAAAAAACAAGCCACATAGTGCATCAAAACGTACCAGTCTCACTGGAAATAACCTGCCCACTATGGTGGGATCTCAAATCCTGTTCTGCCCACAGCTTCACAGTAGTGAGAGTCAGTGGGGCTGAAGAGAGTGGGCTGAAGAACAGGACAAGAGAAAGCGTGAAAATTCAATCTGCACGGTCAAATTGATGGTGTTCCCTGGACGGCATGGCGAGGAGCAGATGGCATTACAATATGAGGACAGCACTATTAACAGATCTCTCCATTGTGGCTCCATGTCAGGAGAGTTGCACTGGGTAATGCGGAGGAGACTGTGGCTACGTCCCAAATGGTACCCTATTCCCTACATAGTGGGCATCTACAGGTCCTGGCCAAAAGTAGTGCACTATACGGAATAGGGTGCCATTTGGGCAGAGTGTTAGAGCCAAAAGTGTCAGATGGCCATCCACCCTACCATTCATGTGAATAGGGCACTGGGCCTGTGCCTTGCAGGAAGGACAGCATACTGAACCATTGGCAACAAGCAGCATCACTGGCAATAGAGGAGTTAGATGGCTTTCATTGTCCTTTGATTATAGCACTGATAACATTATTTTGAAACCTCATACCATATTGTTATACACATCCTTACAACATCCTTATACACACCATATGTCATAAGTTTCGTCTTCTGAGGAGGAAGAAATATCGGACCAATACGCAGCGTGGTAAGTGTCCATACTAATACTTTTATTTAAACGTGAACACTGAAACAAAACAAGAAAACGAACGACAGTCCTGTAAGGTAACTTAACTATACATGGAGACAACCACCCATAAACACAAGAGAAAATAAACCCACTTAAATATGGCCTCCAATTAGAAGCAACGACAACCAGCTGCTTCTAATTGGAGGTCATTCCCAAAACTAACATAGAAATAGACAAACTAGAAAACCCACATAGAACATAGAACATAAACCAAAAACCCCGAAACACACTAAACAAACACACCCCTGCCACGTCCTGACCAAACTACAATAACAAATAACCCCTTTTACTGGTCAGGACGTGACAGTACCCCCCCCCCCCCCCCCCCCCCCCCCCAAAGGACCCCGGATGCACCTGAAACAAAAACTAACAAAACAATAACCCCAAAATAAAGGGAGGGAAGGGAGGGTGGCCACCATCACGGTTCCTGTGCTATACCCCCCCCTTCCCAAACCTCCCTCCACGGAGGTGGCTCTGGCTCCGGGCTTAATCCCCACTCTAACCTGTCCACCCCTGCTGAAGGCTCAGGGCTGTAGCCCACCGGTGAAGGCTCTGGGCTGAGCGGCGACTCTGGCTGCGCCGGACTGGCGGGCAACTCTGGCTGCGCCGGACTGGCGGGCGACTCTGGCTGCGCCGGACTGACGGGCGACTCTGGCTGCGCCGGACTGGCGGGCAACTCTGGCTGCGCAGGACTGGCAGCCGTCTCTGCCTGCGCCGGACTGTGGGCCGTCTCTGTTGGTTCCGGAATGTGGGGCGTCTCTGTCGTTTCCGGACTGTGGGCCGTCTCTGTCGGTTCCGGACTGTGGGCCGTCTCTGTCGGTTCCGGACTGTAGGACGTCTCCGGAAGCACTGGACGGGGCACTGTCGCCGTCCACTGTCGCCGTCTGGTATCGCTCGCAACGGACTGTGCGTGCGGATGGGCGAGACCTTGCGCACTTCCGCATAGAACGGTGCTCTCACTGCCAAACGCTCCCCATAATAAGCATGGGGAGTTGGCTCAGGTCTATTGCCTGACCTAGCCAATCTTCCCGTGTGCCCCCCCCCCCCCAAACATTTTTGGGGGTGCTGCCTCTCAGGCTTCCTTGCCAGCTGTGTTCCCGCATAACGTTCCCGGTCCTCTCCAGCCTTCCTCCATGGTCCTTCTCCAGCTAGTATCTCCTCCCAGGTCCATGACTCCTTATACTCCTCCTGCTGCTCCTTCCTCCGCTGCTTGGTCCTCTTATGGTGGGTGGTTCTGTCATAAGTTTCGTCTTCTGAGGAGGAAGAAATATCGGACCAATACGCAGCGTGGTAAGTGTCCATACAACGACAACCAGCTGCTTCTAATTGGAGGTCGTTCCCAAAACTAACATAGAAACAGACAAACTAGAAAACCCACATAGAACATAGAACATAGAACATAAACCAAAAACCCCGAAACACACTAAACAAACACACCCCTGCCACGTCCTGACCAAACTACAATAACAAATAACCCCTTTTACTGGTCAGGACGTGACACCATATGTGACCCGTTTCAGGAAATTAGGCATATGTCGCGAGTCACTACTTCACAGGAGAGCCTTTTGAACGTAAATGTTTTTTTATTATCAAAATGTTTTTTTGTTGTTGCAGAAATGCCTTCTCGAAAATGTGAACTTTCATGTGCCTTAATAACAAACTTGTATGCCATCTGTAAATATGAATAAAATGGTTAAATTACCAGCCTAGTTGGTTTCAGCCACAGAAAAAACTAGGAACCTTCCCGCTACCCATGATTGGCTGAGATAATGAGTGGGCTGGACATGCCGAGAGATGAGTTTGGATTGGTCTGCCATATAGCACGCATCTGTCTATATGAGATGGTCAGTTTGTGTATGTAATCCTTTTTTTATGTATCGCGTAGTAAAAATTAACAGAAGACTCAACTATGCAATTACCCATTTCAATAGAACGTCACTGAGACAACTGTTTCAGAGCACTCTCGTCCGGCAGCTCAATGAGACACTGAAATGATTTAGGTAATAGTACTGTAAGAGGAATATTTCTTTATAAGGAAAAAGCCTTTACAAGACAATATTAATGCTACTCAGCATCCACTAAGTAGCTATGTGTGTGATTGATAGGGGAGAAAGGCAAAGGCAAAGTTAAGTGCTGCATGCATATTTTAAGATCCCCATCTAATTACACGTAATTACTGTGATTAAGAATTTAAGGACACAAAGTTCACAGTAGTCAGTCCAATATTGAATTGATAACTGTTTTTTCAGCAGTAAAAATGTGTAAGATCTTCAAACCACATTATGCTTATGGATTTTGAAGTGAACCCTTGGCACATTATGTAGTTAGGAGAAAGGTAATGGGTACATTGGAGGAAGGGAGAGAATCATTTCAAATGAACATTAATTGCACCAACTCCTAAAAGCAGTGTAGAGAGAGCACATCTCAGATATTCATCACACAGCCCAGTCATAGAAATCTGAAACTTGCACCAGGAGGACTATCAGGGGTGAACACTAACTTCCACTTAAGTCAAATTATCACTTAGTCTCCCGGTGACATCATTGCATGACTAAGTGAAAATATTTTTGCCCCTAAATCTACTCAATGCTGTCCCTCAATATTTAATGGGCCTGAATTATTATTATTATTTTCTAATTATTATTATATTACTATTATTATATTACTGAATGACAGGAGAGGACAGTACCTGATTTGTAACTCACAGGCCACAATAGGCATTGGAGGATTCTGTCATTCTGAGAACCGGTGCTTATAGGTAACAGGGATCTGAAACGACATTATATGTCGTGGCAGATGTCTGTATGGAGGCCTTATGGTACCTTTCTGAGGTAGAGTTTTCTACCACCAATTAATCACAGCTAAGTGTTTAGCACTGAGGGTGTTGAGGGTGATGCTCCATCACTTAAAACCAACATCCTCCTGCTAACTTCACACTAAACAACCTCTGTAATGACAGCACAATTTGAATATGTCTTCTTGGTGCTTTGGGTTATATACAGTGCCTTCAGAAAGTATTCACACCACTTGACCTTTTACCCATTTTGTTGTGTTACAGCCTGAATTTGAAATGGATTAAATTGAGATCATGTGTCACTGGCCTACACACAAAACCCGATAATGTCAAAGTGGAAGTATGATTCTAATCATTTTTTTCTAATGAATAAAAAATGAAAATCTGAAATGTCTTGAGTCAATAAGTATTCAAAAACTTTGTTATGGCAAGCCTAATTAAGTTCAGGAGTAAAAATGTACTTAACAAGTCACATAATAAGTTAAATGGACACAATCTGTGTGCAATAATAGTGTGTACCCCACACATACAATTATCTGTAAGGTCCTTCAGTCGAGCAGTGAATTTCAAACACAGATTCAACCATAAAGACCAGGGAGGGTTTCCAATGTCTCGCAAAGAAGGGCACCTATTGGTTGATGGGTAAAAATAAAAAAAGCAAACATTGAACATCCCTTTGAGCATGGTGAAGTTATTAATTACACTTTGGATGGTGTGTCAATATACCCAGTCACTACAAAGACACAGGCATCCTTCCTAACCCAGAGAGGAAGGAAACCACTCAGGGATTTCAACATGAGGCCAATAGTGACTTTAAAACAGGAGAAAACGGAGGACAGTATGGATCAACAACATTGTGGTTACTCCACAATACTAACCTAGATGACAGAGTGAAAAGAAGGAAGCCTGTACAGAATACAAATATTCCAAAACATGAATCCTGCTGGCAATAAGGAATTCAAGTAAAATTAGAAAGAATATGGACAAAAAAATTACTTTATGTCCTGAATACAAAACGTTATGTTTGGGGCAAATCCAACAACACATCACTGAGTAACACTCTTCATATTTTCAAGCATGGTGGTGGATGCATCATGTTGTGTGTATGCTTGTAATTGTTAAGGACTAGGGAGTTGTTTTAGGATAAAAAATAAATGGAATAGAGTGAAACACAAGCAAAATCCTAGAGGAAAACCTGGTTCAGTCTGTTTTCCAACAGACACTGGGAGACAAATCAACAGGACAATAACCTAAAATGCAAGGCCAAATATACACTGGAGTTGCTTACCAAGACAACATTACATGTTCCTGAGTGGCCTAGTTAGTTTCGACTTATAATTGCCTTGAAAATCTATGGCAAGACTTGAAAATGACTGTCTAGCGATGATCAACAACCAACTTGACTGTGCTTGAAGATTTGTTAAAAGAATAATATGTAAATATTGTACAATCCAGGTGTGCAAAGCTCTTAGAGACTTACCCAGAAAGACTCACAGCTGTAATCGCTGCCAAAGGTGATTTTGACATGTATTGACTCACGGGTGTGAATACTTATATAAATTTGATATATCTGTATTTCATTTTCAATACATTTGCAAAAATGTCTAAAAACAGGTTTTTACTTTGTAATTATGAGGTATTGTGGGTAGATGAGTGAGAAAAAAATATATTTAGTAAATTTTGAAATCAGGCTCTCACACAACAAAATGTTGAATAATTCAAGGGACATGAATACTTTCTGAAGGAACTGTATGTGACAGAATTAAGTGAATGAGTAATGATCTTTTAGAAGCGCAATGTGTACGGGATGGGAGTTTCTATATGTCTTGTCAGAACAAAGTGAATTCATATATAGTGTGCACACACAGATCAGCTAGTTCCGATCACACAGATCAGCTAGTTACGATACACAACGTCCTCACGTACAGATGAAACCTCAATGGGGACACAACATGGCTGTTCCACTTTATTCCCTGAGCTGAATACTATCAGTAGGCCTGCCATGCCGTCGCTATTATTTCCCTCTGACAGACACGTGTCAAAAGGTCATTCATTTATATACTGTAGGTGAGATTAGGAGGCTGGATCCCAACATAACAGTTTCTCTGGGAAGAAATCCCTGAGAAAAAATATAATTCCCCAGATCATTCTTGGCCGGCAGGAATCTCCCAGCTTTGATAAGCTATCATGAGCTGGTTCTGCTCTCCATCAGTGTCTATATGTGCCCGCCCGACTCCCTCACTCCTCCACTCCTCATTCTGCGCTTCATTGAGGAGCGGCAGCATCAATACTGTTTCCTCTCCTCCCTCCTTAAGTCTGAGACAAGGTGAGTTCTCACAGGAAATCGATAGGGAATTCCAACTCAAATTGAAAATTTTAAACAACTCTGAACTCATCCAAAGAATTTCGAGCCAGTGATGTTCTTTCATTTTGCTGCTCTGTGTGTCATGTCAATTCAATATTTACTAATGTCCCTATTTCTTTCAATAGCATCCAATCATATAAGAGGTTTATGACTTATTCTGGGTAATATTCAGTGTTTACAAAATATACTTCCAGAGGGGAAGTACTGGTTCCTAAATGGCCTTGATATCCAATACCTTGAAGACAGAAAGCTAATATAGCAGAGAAAGATAAATGTGTTTACTCCTGAGCAAAATAAGACCAGGGTAATCAAATACTTTAGAGATTAGGAGGGCTAGATTGTTGTCTTCTTGAACAATAGGCATGATTGTATCCATTTTTTATGCCTGGGTTTCTCTCAGGAATGTGTGGTGATGTGATGTGTTATATGAAAACAATTAGGCGCCTGAACTGCTGCTGCTGCTGCTGACATCATCATAGAACACAAATGGATAATGGGAGTGCGGCTCCAGAAATAACTACATGTGTAATAAATTAGGTCTAGTGGAAAGCAAGCAGATGGATAATGATATGACTTCTGAGTGCTAGAGAATGTTTTCACTCATCAAGAAAAAATTGTTCCTTATTAAAAAAGACAAGACACACTGTATGTCCTAAACAGGGAAGTCTGCACTACAATTTCCCCCGGGGCCTCCATTGGGAAAGACATCACTAAGAAATACACTGCTACAAGGAGGAAGATTCAGAACTTTGATAATCACATCACAACACACACACAGGGTGGGGCATAAATACATATTTGATGAGGACTAAAAAAGTATTAGTTAGATAGTTAAGAAAAGCCAACCTCAACAATAACAGAAAATAAATATCCTTTTAGATTCCATACCTGAACATAGTCACACCAAGATGATTTCTGGGAGAATGGGACACTGGCTCCCTCTTGACTCTATTCATTATGAATTCAGTTTCAAGCTTACGGAAGGTGCAGCATAATTTCAGTAGGCAGATATGAGAAATGGTGAAAGCTAGAGGAGTAATTATCCTGGCTTTGCTTTCGGACTGTCTGATCTTGGCCGTCAATATCCACAGTAAAAGGATGGAGGTCACAGTCACGCTCATAAAGGGTCAGAGCACTGAAGGTCCCTGGGATCCACATGCTCAAAGTGTCTCTATGGACAGAATAGGGCAAAGTAGTTTGAAATTCAATATTGGAAGGATAAACTTATTGATGCAGCCTCAGAGTCTAGACATAGGTCCAGGTGGAACAACCTATCTACCATCCGAGAAGATACTGAAGTCATGTAGTTACTGAAGGGATGTACAGATGTAGGATCTTAATTTGAGCCAGTTTGCTACAGCAGAAAAAATAATCCTGCAGCAACAGGATATGTCAATTATTTATGTGGGTTATGATTAATCAACATTTTTGTAGGGGTTGATGCATTTTTCGTTAGGGCGTATCAAGTCTGAAATTTCAAAGCGGAAGTTACTAACTTTAGAATACCTTTTAAACCTAAAATACACTACAAGTTTGCATTTCAGGCTGTGCAGGAAATTTCTCAGCAACAAAAGAATGATCATATTAAGATCCTACATTTGTAGGGATGGAGTTTAAAGGGGCAATCTGGGATTGATACATCCAGTTTTGGACTTGTGAATTAATGATATATAGCCATTGATTCTTGAAGAATATAACGTATAAATGCCTCATGAGCTTAGAACTGTATTCCATGGATACCAAATCTTGTTTTCTCAGTTGATGGTTCAACAAATAATGTAAACCCAGGGAAAAATCAGTTAACATACTAAGGCAAATTCTCGTTATCTGATCCGCAGCAATATTATAACCTGTGTGTTCTGCTACTGGTGGTGGTCATACTTTATACTGTAGAAATAACTTCACAAAGATAGAGTCCATGATGAACTAGCACTGTGGCCTTTACAGCCTGAGCCTGAAGCAATAATGGCTAGTGAACAGAAGATCCACTTTAATTCAATATCGTCCTCTGTGATAAGAGGTCATGCTTATATTTTATTGGGACACACACACACACACACACACACACACACACACACACACACACACACACACACACACACACACACACACACACACACACACACACACACACACACACACACACACACACACACACACACAAACACAAACACAAACACAAACACACACACATACATGCACACAACAGTTATCGGCAGCCAGCTCTACATTTTGCTGCCTGTCCATCAAGCAGCAGAACTGTAAAGTGTTATTATTGCAGCAGGCCATCTTCTGATTAAGCTGATAAAGGATCCTTGTAATCACAGTAAATGTCCATCAATGTTTTGTTTAGCGCTCAATGGCGATTCACTGATTCACTGCCCATTCTTAGGAATATACTGTTCTCTGAAAGAGGATAACTGGTGGAAGACCCTGGGATAGTTTTTCTAGTGCTGTATTGTCTCGTAAGCCACCGCAAATTTCCCAACATTATTACTTTATATCAAATACATGTAAACAAAAACTGGAAGAACCTTGAATAATCTTGTTTTTCTTGTGTTGTATGCCTTGTTAGCCCTTACCTTCAGAAAGTGCCTTCAGAAAGTATTCATGCCCCTTGACTTATTCCACATTTTGTTGTGTTATGGATTTAATAATTTTTATCTTCACCCATCTACACACAATACTCCATAATGACAAAGCAAAATACATTTTTTAACAATTTTGCAAGTTAATCAAAAATGAAATACAGAAATATCCAATTTAGATAAGTATTCACACTCCTGGGTCAATACATGTTATAATCACCTTTGGCAGCGATGTGGGTATGGGTAAGTCTCTAACATCTTTGCACACCTGGATTGTACAATATTTGCACATTATTCTTAAAAAAATTCTTCAAGCTCTGTCAAGTTGATTGTTGATCATCGCAAGGCAGCCATTTTCCTGTCTCAGCCTCCAGTATTTATGCTGCAGTAGTTTATGTGTCGGGGGGCTAGGGTCAGTCTGTTACATCTGGAGTATTTCTCTTGTCTTATCCGGTGTCCTGTGTGAATTTAAATATGCTCTCTCTAATTCTCTCTTTCTCTCTTTCTTTCTGAATTTCTCTTCCAGTGTCTGTTGGAAAGCAGACTGAACCTAGTTTACCTCTAGGATTTTGACTGTGCTTAGCTCTATTCTGTTTCTTTTTATCCCAAAAATGTCCCTAGTCCTTGCCAATGACAAGCATACCGATAACATGATACATCCACCACCATGCTTGAAAATATAGAGTGTGTTACTCAGTGATGTGTTGTGTTGGATTTCCCCCCCAAAATAACACTTTGTATTCAGGACATAAAGTTAATTTGTTTGCCACATGTTTTGCAGTTTTACTTTAGCGCCTCATTGCAAACATATATGTTTTGTTTTATTTTTATTCTGTACAGGCTTCCTTCTTTTCACTCCGCCATTTAGGTTAGTATTGTGAAGTAACTACAATGTTGTTGATCCATTGTAACGATGTGCACTGAGAGTCGGGAAGCAGGTTCAGTGAGTGAGTGTTTTAATAAAATAAACGGAACATAATGCAAAACAAGAAACACTAACAGCACACAGACATGAAACTGAAATAATAACGCCTGAGGAAGGAACCCAAAAGAGTAACATATATTGGGAAGTTAATCCGGGAAGTGATGGAGTCCAGGTAAGTCTGATGACAGGTGTGTGCCATAACGAGCAGCCTGGTGACCTAGAGGCCGGAGAGAGAGCACACATGACAGTACCCCCTCCCCTACGCGCAGGACGCCGACCAAAATGATGATCCCGGGGATCAGGAACGGGCCGGTTACCTCTGCTGAGGCGCGGGCAACCTGTCAGTCCGGCTGAAGCAGGGGAGCTTGGCAATCCGGCTGAGGCATGAGAGCCTGACGAGCCAGTGGAAGCAGGGGAGCCTGGCGATCAGGTGAAGGCATGAAAGCCTGATGAGCCGGCTGTAGCAGGGGAGCCTGGCAATCTGGCTGAGGCATGAGAGCCTGACGAATCGGCGGAGGCAGGGGAGCTTGGCGATCTGTCGGAGGCATAAGAGCCTGTAGTGGCTCTCGGACCCGACATCATTCCCACCGAAACAAAAAATCACTCCCTGATGCTTACCTTAGGTCATTCTGTAACGTCATTCTGTAACGATGTGTGCTGAGAGTCGGGAAGCAAGTTCAGGGAGTGAGTGTTTTAATAAAATAAACGGAACATAATGCAAAACAAGAAACACTAACAGCACACAGACATGAAACTGAAACAGAAACAATGACACCTGGGTAAGGAACCAAAGGGAGTGACATATATAGGGAAGGTAATCAGGGAAGTGATGAAGTCCAGGTGAGTATGATGCCGTGCAGGTGCGCGTAACGATGGTGACAGGTGTGCGCCATAACAAGCAGCCTGGTGACCTAGAGGCCGGAGAGGGAGCACATGTGACATCCATGCTTAGTTTTCTCCTATCACAGCCATTAAACTATGTAACTGTTTTAAAGTAGCCTTTGGCCTCATGCTGAAATCCCTGAGCGGTTTGCTTCCTCTCTGGCAACTGAGTTAGGAAGGACGCCTGTATCTTTGTAGTGACTGGGTGTATTGATACCAGAGGTGGGACCAAGTCATTGTTTTACAAGTCACAAGTAAGTCTCAAGTCTTAGCACTCAAGTCCCAAGTCAAGTCCCAAGTCAAGACAGGCAAGTCCAAGTCAAGTCTCAAGTCAAGACCGACAAGTCTCGAATCAAGTCTCAAGTCCTAAACTTTGAGTTTCGAGTCCTAAACAAGTCATAATGTGCTCTTCACCAAATGTAATAGCATTTCATATTTTTAACAAGAGTAATAGTTAGTATATTACATTTACGCAAATCATGAATGCTTTTACAAATATATATACTTATTACTTTCCAAATAAACTTCATATTTCCATGGAAATACATGGGTAGCCATGAGAAAGACCTGCCACCCCATAGCGATCGACTATCGAGGATTGCTATGGGGCGCAATCGGGCGATGTAGGCTTGTACACAATTGCCCAACCTTAACACACACACACACACCCTCTCTCTGTGTGGTTACAGTATGCTAACGTAGGTCAATGTTTTAGGAACAGCAGTAACATCAGGCAGGATTTAGGCTACCAACTGCCTTCCCAGTTGTCGCTAAATCTTGGGTGCAATGATCACGTTCCCGCACTGACTGACTGTTTGATTTAACGTTATGTTAGCCTACATGCTACACTAGCAAAGTTATATATAGCTGTTGGCTATATTAGCCACAATTTACTGTTCTTTGTGCGGCTTCAAAAGTCGAACATAGTTGGAGGTTATTCCGCCTCCGTCTGTAATTTTCTTCCCGCATGTTTTGCAAGTTGCAATCCATTTTTTGTTGACTACAGCATAGTCTTTATATTTGAAAATAATCATTTTGGGTATCATCTTTCCAAGGGCTCTGTCTGAATTCACCCACCGATGTTTCTCTGCACTGCCACGCGCAACCTTTTCTCAGCTGACACAATTTGATTGGCTGCTGTCCGATTCAAACTGTAATCTGTTAAATGAAGAGTTGATGCGCTGCACACTTTTTTAATATCATTTTTTATATTTGGGCTTGGGGAGGGTATCAAGTCAGTTCGAGCCAAAAGGCTCAAGTCCAAGTTAAGTCACGAGTTATTGGTGTTAAAGTCAAAGTCGAGTTGCAAGTCATCATACTTGTGAGTCCACACCTCTGATACACCATCAAAAGTGTAATTAAGCACATTTTTACTCCTAAACTTATTCAGGCTTGCCATAACAAATGGGATGAATACTGATTGACAAGACATTTTAGCATTTCATTTTTTATTAATTTGTAAACATTCCTGAAAACATAATTCTTTGACATTATGAGGTATTGTGTGTAGGCCAGTGACACACAATCTCAATTTAATCCATTATAAATTCAGGCTGTATCACAACAAAATGTGGAAAAAGTAAAGCTAGGTGAAGACTTTCTGAAAGCATTGTATATACAGTACCAGTCAAAAATGTGTACTCACCTACTCATTCAAGGGTTTTTCTTTGTTTTTATTATTTTCTACATTGTAGAATAACAGTGAAGACATCAAAACTATGAATTAACACATATGGAATCATGTAGTAAGCAAACAAGTGTTAAACATTTTATATTTTGGATTCTTCAATGTAGCCACCCCTTTGCCTTGATGACAGCTTTGCACACTCTTGGCATTCTATAAACCAGCTTCACCTGGAATGCTTTTTCAACAGTATTGAAGGAGTTCCCACATATAAAGAGCAGTTGTTGGCTGCTTTTCCTTCACTCTGCAGTCCAACTCATCCCAAACCATCTCAGTTGGGTTGAGGTCGGGTGATTGGGGAGGCCAGGTCATCTGATGCAGCACTCCATCCCTCTCCTTCCTGGTCAATTGGCCCTTACACAGCCTGTAAGTGTGTTGGGTCATTGTCCTGTGGAAAAACAAATGAGTGCAAACCAGATGGGATGGCGTATCACTTCAGGATGCTGTGGTAGCCATGCTGGTTAAGTGTGCCATGAATTCTAAATAAATCACTGACAGTGTCACCAGCAAAGCACTCCCTTACCATCACACCTCCTCCGTGCTTCACAGTGGGAACCACAAATGCAGATATCATCCGTTCACCTACTCTGCATTTCACAAAGGCACAGCGGCTGGAAGCAAAAATCTCCAATTTGGACTCAAGGACAGATTTCCACCAGTCTACTGTCTATTGCTCGTGTGTCTTGGCCCAAGCAAGTCTCTTTTTCTTATTGGTATCCTTTAGTAGTGGTTTCTTTGCAGCAATTTTACCATGAAGGTCTGATTCACACAGTCTCCTCTGAACAGTTGATGTTGAGATGTGCCTGTTACCTGAACTCTGTGAAGCATTTATTTGGGCTGCAATTTCTGAGGTGCAGTCAACTAACTAGGGGTGGCAGGTAGCCTAATGGTTAGAGTGTTGGACTAACAACTGAAAAGTTGCAAGATCAAATCCCCAAGCTGACAAGGTACAAATCTGTTGTTCTACCCCTGAACAAGGTGGATAACCCACTATTCCTAGGCTGTTATTGAAAATAAGAATTTGTTCTTAACTGACTTGCCTAGTTAAATAAAGGTCAAATTAAACTCAACCTCTGCAAAATAGGTAACTCTGGGTCTTCCTTTCCTGTGGCGGTCCTAATGAGAGCCAGTTTCATCATATTGTTTTTGCGACTGCACTTGAAGACATTTTCGAAGAAACTTTAAAAGTTCTTGATATTTTCACCATTGACTGACCATGTCTTAAAGTAATGATGGACTGTCGTATCTCTTTGCTTATTTGAGCTGTTCTTTCCATAATATGTACTTGGTCTTTTACCATTTAGGGCTATCGTCTGTATACCACCCATACCTTGTCACAACACAACTGATTGGCTCAAACACATTAATAAGGAAAGAAATTCCACAACGTTTAACAAGGAACACCTGTTAATTGAAATGCAGAGTGTGCAAAGAGTGTGCAAAGGTGTCATCAAGGCAAAGGGGTGGCTACTTTGAAGAATCGCAAATATACAATATATTTTGATTTGTTTAAAAAAAAATGTGGTTACTACATGATTCCATATGTGTTATTTCATAGTTTGATGTCTTTGCTATTATTCTACAATGTAGAAAATAGGAGAAATAAAGGAAAAAAACGTAATGAGTAGGTGTGTCCAAACTTTTGACTGGTACTGTATATACAGTGTCTTGCAAAAGTATTCATCCCTCTTGGAGTTTTTCCTATTTTGTTGCATTACAACCTGTAATTTAAATTGATTTTTGGGGGGATTTCATGTAATGGACATACACAAAATTGTCCAAATTGGTGAAGTGAAATGAAAAAATAATAATAATGGAAAAGTGGTGCGTGCAGATGTATTCAGTCCCTTTGCTATGAAACCCTTAAATAAGATCTGGTGCAACCAATTACCTTCAGAAGTCACATAATTAGTTAAATAAAGTCCACCTGTGTGAAATCTAAGTGTCACATGATCTCAGTATATATACACCTGTTCTGAAAGGCCCCAGAGCCTGCAACACCACTAAGCAAGAGGCACCACCGAGCAAGCGACACCATGAAGACCAAGGAGCTCTCCAAACAGGTCAGGGACAAAGCTGTGGAGAAGTACAGATCAGGGTTGGGTTATAAAAAAATATCTGAAACTTTGAACATCCCACAGAGCACCATTGAATCCATTATTAAAAAATGTAAAGCATATGGCAGCACAACAAACCTGCCAAAAGAGGGCCACCCACCAAAACTCACGGACCAGGCAAGGAGGGCATTAATCAGAGAGGCAACAAAGAGACCAAATATAACCCTGAAGGAGCTGCAAAGCTCCACAGTGGAGATTGGAGTATCTGTTCATAGGACCACTTTAAGCCGTACACTCAACAGAGCTGGGCTTAAAGAAAAAAATAAGCAAACACGTTTGGTGTTCACCAAAAGGTGTGTGGGAGACTCTCCAAACATATGGAAGAAGGTACTCTGGTTAGATGAAACTAAAATTGAGCTTTTGGCCATCAAGGAAAAAGCTATGTCTGGTGCAAACCCAACACCTCTCATCACCCCGAGAACACCATCCCTACAGTGAAGCATGGTGGTGGCAGCATCATGCTGTGGGGATGTTTTTCATCGGGAGGGACTGGGAAACTGGTCAGAATTGAAGGAATGATGGATGACGCTAAATACAGGGAAATTCTTGAGGGAAACCTGTTTCAGTCTTCCAGAGATTTGAGACTGGGACGGAGGTTCACCTTCCAGCAGGAAAATGAAACAAAATATCCTGCTAAAGCAACACTTGAGTGGTTTAAGGGGAAACATTTAAATGAATGGCCTAGTCAAAGCCCAGACCTCAATCCAATTGGGAATCTGTGGTACGACTTAAAGATTGCTGTACACCAGCAGGAACCCATCCAACTTGAAGGAGCTGGAGCAGTTTTGCCTTGAAGAATGGATAAAAAGTCCAGTGGCTAGATGTGCTAAGCTAATAGAGACATACCCCAAGAGACTTGCAGCTGTAATTGCTGCAAAAGGTGGCTCTACAACATATTGACTTTGGGGGTGAAAAGTTTTTAGTTTTTTTGTCTTATTTCTTATTTGTTTCACCCCAAAAAATATTTTGCATCTTCAAAGTGTAAATGTTGTGTAAATCAAATGATACAAACCCTCAAAAAATAAATGTTAATTCAAGTTTGTAAGGCAACAAAATAGAAAAAATCCCAAGGGGGTGAATACTTTCGCAAGCCATTGTATGTAATTTAGGTCCTGTGTGGCTCAGTTGGTATCACATGACGCGTGCAAGACCAGCATTGTGGGTTCAATTCCCATGGGGGACCAGTATGAAAATAAATTATGAAGATCTTTGCACTCACTCTATAATGTATGCTCTCAATACTTTAAGTAGCTCTGGCTAAAATTGTCTGCTAAATGACTGAAATGTACATACTTTGGCATAACCTACTGCAGTTAACTTTTTCCTCATATAAATTAACACAACAAATGTATTCTGTGATAAAATAACATTTGAATAATGTACAGTGGAGTCTGAAATTATTGACACCCTTGATAAAGATGAACAAAAAGGAAATTTAAATACTGAGCTATATTGCATGCTCCAAAAAATTGGGAAATTATGTTGTTTTATACTAATACAAATTGCACAAAGAAATACATTTTGTTTAATCAGTAATACAAAAAATCTCAAAAAGGTAGGGGTCAAAATTATTGACACCCCTGTTTTCAATACCATTCAGTGCTTCACCTTGCGAGCATAACAGCACTGAGCCTTTTCTAAATGTTTTATGAGTTGGAGAACACATTGGAAAGGATCTTAGACCATTTCTCCATACAGAATCCTTCCAGATCCTTGATATCATTTGTCTGCGCTTATGGACTGCCCTCTTCAATTCAAACCACAGGTTTTCAATGGGTTTCAAGTCCTGAGACTGTGATGGCCATTGCACAATGTTGATTTTGTGGCCAGTTAACTATTTCTGTGCGATTTTTTTATGTGTGCTTATCTTTCTGGAAGATCCATTTGCGGCCACGTTTCAGTCTCCTGGTAGAGGCAACCAGGTTTTGGATCTAAAATGTCCTGTAAAGTCAATGATGTCGTTGACCTTAACAAGGGCCCCAGGACAAGTGGAAGCAAACTAGCCCCATAACATCAAAGATCCACCACCATATTTTACTGTAGGTTTGGGTTTCTTTTCTGCTTATACATTCTAATTTCAACGCCAAACCCACTACTGGCCAAAGAGCTCTATTTTCATGTCATCTGACCAAAGCAGTGATTGCAATCCAAGTGCCAATGCTGTTTAGCAAACTCCAGGCATTTACATTTGTTGGATGACATGAAGATACAGTTCTTTGGCCATGCACACCTGTTGTGGATTTGGCATTGAAATGAGAATACATGAGCAGAAAATAACCTTCCACTGGTCCTAGGGCTCTTGTCAAAGCAGAGGAGAAGTTCAGCCTCGCGCTTCTATGCTCTTAGTTGTTGCGGAAATTGACTCCCTAAAATCTACACTCAGCGATATGACGTAAACAGCATAGTGGGTACATTTCCACAACAGCTAAGAGCATTGAAGCGCTAGGCTCAACTTTTCCACTGCTTTGGTCCCATAGCTACTGTACCACGCTCTAACAGCTTGAACTGAACCTGTACGCATGCACAGATACTGTGTATGACTGTGTGAGAGTGAGGTCCGGAACTCTTGTTTGAACTCTTGTTTGAACTCTTGTTCCGGAACTCCAATTTGAGCAGCAGCAGCTGAAAAATGAGCTCCTACAAATATTGAAATTTACATGGTTTTTAGAGTGAAGTACATCGGAAAAAAGCAAAAGAAAACTGCAAGATTGAATAGGAGAAAAAACAAGCAACAAACAAAGAAGATAGGCTTTTGAAAAATAACTATTTTTCATAAAATTTTAGTTATCTTAGCTAGCTGAATTGTTAACCAGTTGCTAAGCAGTTGCTAGGGACTCTTTTGGAAGAAGCTAGCTAGCTAACGAAGAACAACAAAGAATATCTAGTTAACAGAAGAAAAGAAAGAGAAAATCAGGACAGAAGAAAAAGGATATCAAAGTGAAACAGTTCTCTAAAGACACAAGAGACAATAATACAAGAAACAACACTTCTGTAGCTTGTCAACTATGTGTCTGTCTATCCCTGTTCTCTCCTCTCTGCACAGGCCATACAAACGCTTCACACCGCGTGGCCGCTGCCACTCTAACCTGGTGGTCCCAGCGCGCACGACCCACGTGGAGTTCCAGGTCTCCGGCAGCCTCTGGAACTGCCGGTCTGCAGCCAACAAGGCTGAGTTCATCTCAGCCTATGCTACCCTCCAGTCCCTAGACTTCCTGGCGCTGACGGAAACATGGATTACCACAGATAACACTGCTACTCCTACTGCTCTCTCTTCGTCTGCCCACGTGTTCTCGCATACCCCTAGAGCATCGAGCCAACGGGGTGGTGGCACTGGAATCCTCATCTCTCCCAAGTGGACATTCTCTCTTTCTCCCCTGACCCATCTGTCTATCTCCTCATTTGAATTCCATGCTGTCACAGTTACCAGCCCTTTCAAGCTTAACATCCTTATCATTTATCGCCCTCCAGGTTCCCTTGGAGAGTTCATCAATGAGCTTGACGCCTTGATAAGTTCCTTTCCTGAGGATGGCTCACCTCTCACAGTTCTGGGTGACTTTAACCTCCCCACGTCTACCTTTGACTCATTCCTCTCTGCCTCCTTCTTTCCACTCCTCTCCTCTTTTGACCTCACCCTCTCACCTTCCCCCCCTACTCACAAGGCAGGCAATACGCTTGACCTCATTTTTACTAGATGCTGTTCTTCCACTAATCTCATTGCAACTCCCCTCCAAATCTCCGACCACTACCTTGTATCCTTTTCCCTCTTGCTCTCATCCAACACTTCTCACTCTGCCCCTACTCGGATGGTATTGCGCCGTCCCAACCTTCGCTCTCTCTCTCCCGCTACTCTCTCCTCTTCCATCCTATCATCTCTTCCCTCTGCTCAAACCTTCTCCAACCTATCTCCTGATTCTGCCTCCTCAACCCTCCTCTCCTCCCTTTCTGCATCCTTTGATTTTCTCTGTCCCCTATCCTCCAGGCCGGCTCGGTCCTCCCCTCCTGCTCCGTGGCTCGACGACTCACTACGAGCTCACAGAACAGGGCTCCGGGCAGCCGAGTGGAAATGGAGGAAAACTCGCCTCCCTGCATCCTTTCACTCCCTCCTCTCTACATTCTCCTCTTCTGTCTCTGCTGCTAAAGCCACTTTCTACCACTCTAAATTCCAAGTATCTGCCTCTAACCCTAGGAAGCTCTTTGCTACCTTCTCCTCCCTCCTGAATCCTCCTCCCCCTCCCCCCCCTCAGGCCTCCTCCCTCTCTGCGGATGACTTCGTCAACCATTTTGAAAAGAAGGTTGACGATATCCGATCCTCGTTTGCTAAGTCAAACGACATCGCTGGTCCTGCTCACACTGCCCTACCCTGTGCTTTGACCTCTTTCTCCCCTCTCTCTCCAGATGAAATCTCGCGTCTTGTGACGGCCGGCCGCCCAACAACCTGCCCACTTGACCCTATCCCCTCCTCTCTTCTCCAGACCATTTCCGGAGACCTTCTCCCCTTCCTCACCTCGCTCATCAACTCATCCTTGACCGCTGGCTACGTCCCTTCCGTCTTCAAGAGAGCGAGAGTTGCACCCCTTCTGAAAAAACCTACACTCGATCCCTCCGATGTCAACAACTACAGACCAGTATCCCTTCTTTCTTTTCTCTCCAAAACTGTTGAACGTGCCGTCCTTGGCCAGCTCTCCTGCTATCTCTCTCAGAATGACCTTCTTGATCCTAATCAGTCAGGTTTCAAGACTGGGCATTCAACTGAGACTGCTCTTCTCTGTGTCACGGAGGCTCTCCGCACTGCTAAAGCTAACTCTCTCTCCTCTGCTCTCATCCTTCTAGACCTATCTGCTGCCTTTGATATTGTGAACCATCAGATCCTCCTCTCCACCCTCTACGAGTTGGGTATCTCCGGCGCGGCCCACGCTTGGATTGCGTCCTACCTGACAGGTCGCTCCTACCAGGTGGCGTGGCGAGAATCTGTCTCCGCACCATGCGCTCTCACCACTGGTGTCCCCCAGGGCTCTGTTCTAGGCCCTCTCCTATTCTCGCTATACACCAAGTCACTTGGCTCTGTCATATCCTCACATGGTCTCTCCTATCATTGCTATGCAGACGACACACAATTAATCTTCTCCTTTCCCCCTTCTGATAACCAGGCGGCGAATCGCATCTCTGCATGTCTGTCAGACATATCAGTGTGGATGACGGATCACCAGCTCAAGCTGAACCTCGGCAAGACGGAGCTGCTCTTCCTCCCGGGGAAGGACTGCCCGTTCCATGATCTCGCCATCACGGTTGACAACTCCCTTGTCCCCTCCTCCCAGAGTGCTAAGAACCTTGGCGTGATCCTGGACAACACCCTGTCGTTCTCCACTAACATCAAGGCGGTGACCCGATCCTGTAGGTTCATGCTCTACAACATTCGCAGAGTACAACCCTGCCTCACACAGGAAGCGGCGCAGGTCCTAATCCAGGCACTTGTCATCTCTGGCCTGGATTACTGCAACTCGCTGTTGGCTAGGCTCCCTGCCTGTGCCATTAAACCCCTACAACTCATCCAGAACGCCGCAGCCCGTCTGGTGTTCAACCTTCCCAAGTTCTCTCACGTCACCCCGCTCCTCCGCTCTCTCCACTGGCTTCCAGTTGAAGCTCGCATCCGCTACAAGACCATGGTGATTGCTTACGGAGCTGTGAAGGGAACGGCACCTCCATACCTTCAGGCTCTGATCAGGCCCTACACCCAAACAAGGGCACTGCGTTCATCCACCTCTGGCCTGCTGGCCCCCCTACCTCTGAGGAAGCACAGTTCCCGCTCAGCCCAGTCAAAACTGTTCGCTGCTCTGGCACCCCAATGGTGGAACATGCTCCCTCACGACGCCAGGACAGCGGAGTCAATCACCACCTTCCGGAGACACCTGAAACCCCACCTCTTTAAGGAATACCTAGGATAGGATAAAGTAATCCTTCTAACCCCCCCCCCCCCCCCCCTTAAAAGATTTAGATGCACTATTGTAAAGTGGTTGTTCCACTGGATATCATAAGGTGAATGCAACAATTTGTAAGTCGCTCTGGATAAGAGCGTCTGCTAAATGACTTAAATGTAAATGTAAGTCTTGCATCTCGCTCATCTCAATATCTGCGGTGCTGTAAGTGGCAACATCATTTAGCTGAGTCTACCTTTAAGGTCAACGGCATCATGAACTTTACCAAGAACTTAGACACTTTAGCCAAAAACCTGGTTGCCTATGCCAGGAGGATGAAACTTGGCTGCAAGTGGATCTTCCAGCAGTACACAAACCCCAAATACACATCAAAATCAAAATATTGTCGTGTGTGTAAACTATTAGTGTTCTCTAATGTTTTATTCACAGATTTTGTGTATTAAAATGTTAGCTTTTTTGCTAAATGCTATACACTGAGTGTACAAAACAATAAGAACACCTTCCTAATATTGTCTCACTCTTTTTGCCTCAATTCGTCTGGGCATGGACTCTACAAGGTGTCGAAAGTGTTCCACAGGGATGTTGGCCCATGTTGACTACAATGCTTCGCACAGTTGTGTCAAGTTGGCTGGATGTCCTTTGGGTGGTGGAACATTCTTGAAAAACCCAGCAAAGTTGCAGTTCTTGACACAAATTGGTGCACCTGGCACCTACTACCATACCCTGTTCAAAGACACTCATATTTTGTCTTGCCCATTCACCCTCTGAATGTGCAACAGGTAGTCTAACGGTTAAGAGCGTTGTGCCAGTAACCAAAAGGTTGCTGGTTGGAATCCCTGGTTGAAAAAATCTGTCAATGTGCCCTTGAGCAAGGCACGTAACCCTAAATGCTCCTGTAAGTCGCTCTGGATAATAGCATCTGCTAAATGACTAAAATGTAAATTAGTTGGGCACATACACAATCCAAATCTCAAGGCTTAAAAATCCTTCTTTAACCTACTCCCTTTCATCTACACTGATTAAAGTGGATTTAGCAAGTCATATCAATAAGGGATCATAGCTTCACTTGGTCAGTCTAAGTCATGGAAAGGGCAAGTGTTCTTAACATTTTGTACATCCATTGTTTAGCTGGAATGGAGTGTTTGTATACTGTATTTTACTGTGATATGTCATTGTCTTAGCTAGCTATCTTAAGTAAGTGTAAGTGTCTAAAATGCAAAATGACTAAAATGTTGAACATATAGATCTCATATTACTGTATTGATTCTTTCTTTACAAAACATTTTGTAATAGCAGTATTATATATTTCTCTGAGAGTGAGTTGGATTTATAGTGTTTTGCAAAGAAACATGATTATTTGTCTCTCTGAAAGTGATAGATTTCAAACAAATAAATAAATATCTACAATGAGTGGATAGTTTTAAAACACACCAATCACTTTCATAATATCTTGAAACAATTCAATCTAATTTACCAACATTTCTGAAAATGGATATAGCGTTTTGGAAAGAAACTCTTCAAATGGTTAATTGGCCACAAAATCAAACTTTTGCAATGGCAATCTCAGTCTCCAGACTTGAAACCCAATCAAAACCTGTGGTTTGAAATGAAGAGGGCCGTCCATAAGTGCAGACGAAGGATATCAAGGATCTGGAAAGATTCTGTATGGAAGAATGGTTTAAGATCCCTTCCAATGTGTTCTCCAACTGATAAAACATTTGAGAAAAATGCTCGGTGCCGTTATCCTTGCAAGGTGAGGTATTAAAAGATACTGAAAACAGGGGTGTCCATAATTTTGAGCCCTACCTTTTTGAGAAAAAACATTATCACATTTTCACATTTTTCTCAAATGTCAAACAAAATCTGTTTCTCTGAGCAATTGAATTTGATATAAAATATATCAATAAAAAAAATGAGCATACAATATAGCTCAGTATTTGAATGGTTTATGTTTATTATTGCTCATCTTTATCAAGGGTGTCAATAATTTCAGACCCCACTGTATGTGTTATTCAATGTCTATATATTCTCATGGTATTATTACCAATCCCCTGCTCTGTTCTGGATCTGGGATCCGAGGGTTCATTACAGGTGCACAGTCAGAGGTATGGAGAATGAAAGTCTGGATCAGCTCATCAAAGTCATGAACATATTTCAATTAAGCAAACACTGCAGACAAACATCTGTGAGGGAAAGGAAGGTGTTTCTCTGAGAGCAGGCAACTTCAATTAATGTGACGCGCAATAAAAATAAAAGAGTGCTCTGTCATTGTAATCTAGCCAGATAAAACCAGTCTCATATAAAATAAGAAAAATTCAATTTTCTCTACATGAGGAAATGATCGTTGTCTATGACTAAGACAGAAAAAGGACAGCGAGGGTGAAGGTTCTCCAAAAAAATCTAACAGCAATAAAATGAAAAACCTGGTCCTGAATCTTGTCTCTCTGCACCAGTGATATTTTTAATTAAAAAGTTCCAAAGGTAAACATTGCCAGATCTGTTGGGAAAGTGGCAGTAACACAGTAGGATGCTATGTTGAAACTGAGCTATAATGATTTTCCATTCCATTTCAGCATATACAGTATGAATACAATGAGCACAAGTCTGAACATTGTTGTAAGGTCAAAAGACTACCGTAGTTGTGGCTGAGGCTAAAGTTCATCCAGCCCAGATATGGCAACAGAACCAGGAGGCAGACTTAGGCTCCACATAAATCTAGTAGGCTAGTGACGGAGGAAGCAGTCAGTGAGCAGCCCAGCCCTGGGGCATAGTGACAAGCCCGTACGGAGGTCTGACCAAGCCAGTCAGAGAGAGTCAGGACGAGAGTCAGGACACATGCTCGGTCGCAGGGAGGAGGGCTTCTCAGCCTGTGGGCTGTTCCCAGGGAACCGCTCATATCCTGGATGCTGCCACCACTTCACAAACTGCAGGCAAAACAGGTGTGGGAGCGTGGTCCAGAATGGGAGATGAAAAATAAAAAAATAAAACATCCGTAACACATACAGTCAAAAGTTTGGACATACCTACTCATTCAAGGGTTTTTCTCTATTTGTACTATTTTCTACATTGTAGAATGATTGTGAAGACATCACAACTATGAAGTAACCAAAAAAGTGTTAAACAAATCAAAAAAAAATATATTTTGAGATTCTTCAAAGTAGCCACCCTTTGAATGCTTCACAGAGTTCAAGTAAAAGATACATCTCAACATCAACTGTTCAGAGGAGACTGTGAATCAGGCCTTCATAGTCAAATTGCTGCAAAGAAACCACTACTAAAGGATACCAATAATAAGAAGAGACTTGCTTGGGCCAAGAAACACAAACAACAGACATTAGACTGGTGTAAATCTTTGGTCTTATGAGTCCAAATTGGAGGATTTTGCTTCCAACTGCTGTGTCTTTGTGAGATCAGAGTAGGTGAATGGATGATCTCCGCATGTGTGGTTCCCACGTGAAGCATGGAGGAGGAGGTGTGATGGTGTGAGGGTGCTTTGCTGGTGACACTGTCAGTGATTTATTTAGAATTCATGGTACACTTAACCAGCATGGCTACCACAGCATTCTGCAGCGATACACCATCCCATCTGGTTTGTGCTTAGTGATACTAGCATTTGTTTTTCAACAGGACAATGACCCAACACACCTACAGGCTGTGTAAGGGCTATTTAACCAAGAAGGAGAGGGATGGAGTGCTGCATCAGATGACCTGGCCTCCACAATCACCCAACCTCAACCCAATTGAGATGGTTTGGGATGAGTTGGACTGCAGAGTGAAGGAAATCAGACAACAAGTGTTCAGCATATGTGGGAACTCCTTCAAGACTGTTGGAAAAGCATTCCAGGTGAAGCTGGTTGATAGAATGCCAAGAGTGTGCAAAACTGTCATCAAGGCAAAGGGGTGGCTACTTTGAAGAATCTAAAATCTAAAATATATTTGATTTGTTTAACACTTTTTTGGTTACTACATGATTCCATATGTGTTATTTCATAGTTTTGATGTCTTCACTATTATTCTACAATGTAGAAAGTAATAAAAATAAAGAAAAACCCTTGAATGAGTAGGTGTGTCCAAACTTTTGACTGGTACTGTATGTTGCTGTCATACTGTCATTAATTCCATGTTTACAGCATAATCACTTTGTGTTTGGCTGCAAAAGCGCTTTAGAAAAACCCTATCTCATATTGATGATGGTGGTGACCATTGCAGGAGCTTCAATTTCTCTCACAGCACTCTCCAACATTTCAGGCAACATAGCTGCATCTCACACATCATAGCTACTTGTTTGGTTGAAGATTAGCATCAGAAACCCACTTATGGTTGAAATGTCACCTTTACCCCTGATTAGCGACGCTGTAACGTGTGAAGTGGTGGCCGCTTGGTGCTTAAATGTAAAGCCCTTATGCTAATAATGGTGGCAGCTGTGTACCAGGGGAACTGAGGGGACTTGCACCTGTCAATAATAATAACACTCATATCCAGACCTGGCGGCCCTGCTGCAGACACACACACACACACACACACACACACACACACACACACACACACACACACACACACACACACACACACACACACACACACACACACACACACACACACACACACACACACACACACACACACATAATCAGAACGCACATCTACTGCAGCCAGCCCACATTGACCACACAGACATGAGGACTCCTTGACATTTGGTTATATATCTACCGACCTTTGAAGAAGGTAATTTACATTGTATTCTGAGGAGGTCAAGATCAAGAGTCACCAATACTATTGCATTGACCATGTGACCTCAAATTATGATGACACTTACGGGTAAGGACAAGAGGACACTCAGAGGTTACTTCAGAATGTACCATTTTAGGATTAGAATTTATTCACACATTTAGTTAACAGTAAAATGAGTGCGACATGATTGTCATGTTGGGTTGGTGGTCGAGAGATGTGTTGTTGCGTAGCTCTAGTAGTCCCACTCTTAACTGGCCAAGCTCCAACACCAATTATTACAGCAATTTGATGGATGAATCACTTCACTCGCTACACAAACAACAACCGAGAAGTAATTACAACTGGATGAGTCTGTCCACTCTATATATAGTCCGTCACTATGATATGCTTTCTATTTGTTGTTATTCATAATGGATCAATAAAATTAGGATAATTCCAGTGCAGTGAAAGTCTGGCATGTTATTTTTAACGTCATAGAAAACAGTTTAAGTATCTCTGGTTGTTTTGTTCCATGTTGTGAGAAATAAATAAATAAATCAACCTTGGACACACACATACACACACACACACACACACACACACACACACACACACACACACACACACACACACACACACACACACACACACACACACACACACACACACACACACACACACACACACACTGTAGACAATTGATACAATGAACAAACTCAGAAGAAAAGTGAAAGTGTTTATTTTAGAGGAGAATGACATGCTTCAGCAGAAATAAGTCATTAGTCATTTTACGTTCTCTGTAGGTAATTACCTTCTGTGTTAATATTGACATCAAAGCAGTTTCATACAGTTGTTTGGATAGTGGATACACACAATGCAACACAAAGCAAAGTTAATTGTACTTACACTGTTGTTTAACTAACCAGATAGGTCATGTGTGATTGGGGACAGAAGTTGACTGAACTTGAATTTTGAAGCCCTCAGGGGTTTATATACCACAAACCTCTCAACATGTTATTTCGATTTAAGATCTCACACACGCTGTGATGCATGCATATTGCTTTGTATTTATTTAGATTTCATTATGCATAATCTTATGCAATATCCCCTAACACCATGTCAACACCATGTCATTGTAGCTCCATCTCAGTCTCTGACCGTGTGGTGCAAGGACAACAACCTCTTCCTCAACGTGATCAAGACAAAGGAGATGATTGTGAACTACAGGAAAAGGAGGACTGAGCACGCCCCCATTCTCATCGACAGAGTTGTAGTGGAGCAAGTTGAGAGCTTCAAGTTCCTTGACATCCACATCACCAACAAACTAACATAGTCCAAGCACACCAAGACAGTCATGAAGAGGGCATGACTGAAAAGACTTGGCATGGGTCCTCAGATCCTCAAAAGGTTTTACAGCTGCACCATCGACAGCATTCTGACGGGTTGCATCACTGTCTGGTATGACAGCTGCTCGGCCTCCGACCGCAAGGCACTACAGAGGGTAGTGCGTACGGCTCAGTACATCACCGGGACCAAGCTTCCTGTCATCCAGGACCTCTATACCAGGCGGTGTCAGAGGAAGGCCCTAAAAATTGTCAAAGGCTCCAGCCACCCAACATGTGGTCAAAGACTGTTTTCTCTGCTACCATACTACAAGCGATACCGGATTGCCAAGTCTAGGTCCAAGAGGCTCCTAAACAGCTTGTACTCCCAAGCCAAAGGACTCCTGAATAGCTAATCAAATGGCTAACCAGACTATTTGCATTGCCACCCCCGCCCCCCCGCCCATGCACAATATCTATGCATAGCAACTTTAAGAAACTCTACCTACATGTAATTAATTAGCCTCAACTACTTCCACACCAGTGCCCCGCACATTGACACATTGACTCTGTACCAGTACCCCCTGTATATAGCCCCACTAAAGTTATTTACTGTTGCTCTTTAATTCTTTGTTATTCTTCTCTTACTTTTTTGGGGGGGGGTTCTTAAAACTGCATTGTTGGTTAATTTAAGGGCTTGTACGCATTTCACTGTAAGGCCTACACCTGTTGTATTTGGCGCATGTGACAAATAGATTTGATTTGATTTGTAAATTAGTTTCAGTTTGACTTCCCAGAGGGGGGCCTAGTAGACTGGGGGGGGTCCAGTTCAGCCCACTACTGTGCCCTTAGGGCCACCGTAGCTCTCAGATCTCTGAGATGAGATTACTTTATATTGCCTACCAGGTTTTATCACCATCCATCCACCTTTGCAAATGATGTAGCCTAGTTCTAATTATTCAAATGGTCTCCTGTATCTACCTGTATTACTACTGCACCCAGGGCCGTCTTAAGGCTATTTCAATTACTCTCTCTGGCATACATCCCCCTTGATTGGCAATGAATTGAAGATGTGTGCCAGAGGCAATACTGTGTCTTTGGATATGAATCAGGCCTGGTAAATACCCCTCTCTCTCTCCCCTGGCTGGAAGGATGGTGAATTTCCCCTCATTCAACCACTGATTGAGATGAAACAGCCAAAGGACATCAACATCAGATACTGCCAGACCTTGGTCCTCTCATCAAGCCACATCTGCTCGCCATCCCATTGCTAAAATTGTCCCTAAAATTGTTCAAAAAGTGTTGCTTTCCAAACTACATGGTCGGTCCACCCACAAGTATACACTCCCTCCCATTTCACCCCCGACAGACACACTTATCCAATCGATTCAGGCCATGGTGATGTTGTCGTGGTAACCATGCCATCCTTTTTCTTGACGTCTCTGTGACAACCCCAGCTAGGCTACTCTAGGCGGTGGCAGACCTTCATGGCACCTTCCCTTCCAGAGGCTGTAGCAGTGGCACACGCACACACAGACAAACAGGGCTCTTCACCTGCAGCGTTGCTAGTTGTCTGGTTGATATATAAATAGGTAATTATCTGACTTCTGTGAGCCGGAGAGGAGAAAGGCAGCCAAAGCACCACTTGGCCAGCCTAAAACTAAACCTTCCTCTCAGCACAGGAATATTAATTGCTTCTGTAGTCAGTGCCCGGGAGTCTTTGTATTCTTGCATTCAGTTATTTCCTCACCAAATAGCCCAAATAAGGTAATCTCCTACTCTTCCTTTATACATCCTCCCATTGATTGTTTACTTCTTTTAACAAGGTTAACATTTGAGGGTGTTTTCATCTCACACATTAATTGAGCCCCTAAAGTGACAGTGTAGTGAATGCATATTATTCTGCCTCTCTCTCAGTCTCGGTCTCTGCTGCTCGTGTGATGAGTTGTTCCTATTTGTATTATCCTCCTGGCCAGAAATGGATCCACCTGTCTGTGGTGCCTGGGTGCCCCCTATAGGGCTCTGCACTGAACAGGGACTAAGAGAGGAGTGCTTGGATTCAGCCTTCACCACTTTCAGATTGTATTGTGGAACAAATCTAAGAGAGAATGAGAGAATATCAACGAGTGGTGTTTTTGCAGTAAATAATGGGGGTAAAATCTGTGTATGTTTAAAACTATTATGAATGGTGTTGTGTTGTTGAATTAGTGAAGTAGTCCATAGGTTCTAGTTTATCTCGCATTAATAAAAACAAATAATGTATTATACAGGTCTCACTCTCATTCTAGTCACGTCTTCACTACTATAATAGGTAGATAATCTTGTGAAATAGTCTAATCAACTATACTGCAATAGGGGCTTTATCAGAATTGTGCAGAGAATTTGATATTCTATCCCTTCCCTTATTCTATGACCTTTTAATATTGCCTTAGCCAAGATGCGTGAGATCTCTGGACAAAGATTAAGGACAAAGAAGGATGTCTGGTCGGTTTAAACAGAAAAGTATACTTTTGCTACCTTTAAATCTAACAAAGGTACAGACAGGCAAGGATTGGGTAAATTAGAGGTATTCAGACACTGGGAGGCTGATAGAGAAACCTTTCTTCATTCTCAAAACCTTTTAACAATAACAGCAATAAGGTCGAACAAAGAAAGAAAAATGTTTCTATCAACTTCCATTTGTCCTCGAACAGTGGCTGAATAGCTGTCACCTCTTCGGTATGGTCGAGAGACGCTGGCTGACTGATTGGTAACAAATTATCCTGCTTCAGGCAGCTTAGCTCAGCTTACTGCAGCAGCACAGCTGAAATAGCCTGCAGTTAGTGGCTTCTATTCAAAGGGACAATTGTAATGGGGAGGACTGGAGAGGCGACTGTCTGAAGATGGATTTCCTCTGTCCTCCACTCAAGCATGGCAGCAACAGTTTACATTTTCTGAGAAATAAGGCATGTTTCAATTTGAGCCACTAATTAGTGCTGTACTGTATGTTGTGTCGGCTGATATTGTACTTCAGAGCCATATGTAAATAAGAGAAAATACTGTAGGCCTAAGCCTGAAGTAATAATGCAGTCTAGTCACATACAGTATAATCTGCATAGAAACTGCAAACACTCTCAGTTCAAGGACTGCTTTTGTCACAGTGTCCTGTATAAATGGGACCACAGTATTTCTTTCTAAGGATTTGTAAGTATGCAAATTGTGTTATATATATTCAGAAAGCCTGGTGAGAGAGTGTCCCCACAATGAGAGAAACGCCAGAGAAGTGGGTCCCTGATGATTAAGAGCTTCATCTTTCCCCAGGCGACTCTCTCTCTGTCTCCAGAGACACATCATCTTCCTGATCGTTTCCAGGGTCTAATGCTGCTGCTGTGGACCTCATACAGATGAGAGAAAGAGAGACCAGGCACCTCTGGATGGATCTGGCCTTATTTATCTTACAGATGAGTTTATCATAAAGCTTCTAGATGTCTAACTGCAAAGCTGCTAGTACAGCAGAGGGAGGGAGCTGCTATGCTGCTGAGAGGCAGCTTCATGCAGTAGTTCTGTTTTCATAAACTTGCTGTAGCTACTAGCTAGTATCCACCAGACTTAATCTTTGTTCCAAAGGCAGAAACTACACAAACAGTGTTTGACTGAGCCTACCTCTCAAAGAAACACTACACTAATCATATTTGATCCCGTATGATTTCATCTCACTGCCTATAAAAAGCATCTCTCTGTGATGAAAAGACCACCGTATTTTGGTTTTATTTTTAGTAGAAGAAAAACAAGTTCCTACCTCCACTAATTAGCTAACACAGGAGCTCAGAGAGAGAAAAAAGAAAATAGCTTGAATTGTCCTCTCCTCTGAGTCTGGTGTAATTAGCACCTTTTCTTCCAACCACACAACATCACAGGTTTCCTAAATAGTTGTTTCTCTGCACCCAGTGGATTTCTCGACTCTCGCCTTCAATGGAGTGACCTATATGTAAAAGAAAGGTCAAGCGTGAGACAGAAAGCAGATGAGAGAAACACAGGGAAGGGAGAGAGAGAAACACAAAGGCAAAGGCAGACCCACACCAACTCACCAACCCACACTCAGATTCACTCAGGCAGGAAATGTAAGAAAAAAATCTTTGGTTTTCCCCCATGAGAACTCACCTCCTCACAGTTACATGTCAGAGCTGGTAGGTGCATGTAGGGTGTGGGATCCTCCGCTAATTTTAGTGAGATCAAAGCCCAATTACCAACCAAAGAGAATATTTAGAGCCGTGCACTACCAATGACATTATTATGTTTTCGTATTCTAGCTAGTAACAAGATAGTAGCTTTACCTCTGTGTGTTGTGGTTAGAGATTTAGATACTGAATCTGCCTTTACAAGCTACTGCTTGTGTTGCCTCAGCCTGTGAGATCCTGCTGGTTTGCTATAGTAAATTCAATAGTTTAAAGGGAAATTAAAACGTAACTTTCTAAATTTACCAGAGGCTCTTATCCAGAGTGATCAGGGTTAAGTGCCTTGCTCAAAGGTACATCCAAAGATGTTTCACCTAATCATCCCGGGGATTCAAACATGCAAACTTTTGGTTACTGGCCCAATGCTCTTATCCTCTAGGTTACCCTAGGTATTGTTTAGTGTAACTCTTCATTTGGTACACTGTGGGGGAGCAGTAACTTACCATTTCTGAGCACCTCCAAGACGTATGATACCTACTAATGGTCTAGTATTTACTTGAGACAGAAATTAAAGTAGGGAGAACTGGTGGGCGGAATCCACAACAGTCTAGCAATCCAAAGGTTGTATGTTTGAGTCAAGTCAGAGACAACTGTAGCATTTTAGCAAACCCTGATTTGAAAAAATAACCCAAATCACCTAACCTGCTACCTAAATTCACCTAACTGTTGTGATTAGTTCCCCTAATTAGTTCTCCCAGTAATTCTACTTTGCTGTTATGCTGTTACTGAACAGCGTTGTACAAGATCTTAAGTTTCTTGGCAATTTCTCGCATGTAATAGCCTTCATTTCTCAGAACAAGAATAGACTGACAAGTTTCAGAAGAAAGTTCTTTGTTTCAGGCCATTTTGAGCCTGTAATCAAACCCACAAATGCTGATGCTCCCTATACTCAACTAGTCTAAAGAAGGCCCGTTTTATTGCTTCTTTAATCAGAACAACAGTTTTCAGCTATGCTAACATAATTGCAAAAGGCTTTTCTAATGATCAATTATCCTTTTAAAATGATAAACTTGGATTGGCTCACACAACATGCCATTGGAACACAGGAGTGATGGTTGCTGATACTGGGCCTTTGTACGCCTATGTAGATATTCCATAAAGAATCAGCCATTTCCATCTACAATATTAATTTACAACATTAACAATGTCTACACTGTATTTCTAATCAATTTGATGTTATTTTAATGGACAAAAACAAGCTTTTCTTTTAAAAACAAGGACATTTCTAAGTAACCCCAAACTTTTGAATGGTAGTGTATGTTTTACTCATGTCACGTCCTGACCAGTAAAGGGGTTATTTGTTATTGTAGTTTGGTCAGGACGTGGCAGGGGTGTTTGTTTTATGTGGTTCGGGGTTTGTTGGGCTATGTTCTATGTTAGTGTATTTCTATGTTCAGTCTAGTCTATGTTTAGTTCATTGGATTGACCTTCAATTGGAGGCAGCTGTTCCTAGTTGCCTCTGATTGAAGGTCCTTTGTATAGGGGTGTTTTTGTAATGGGACTTGTGGGTAGTTGTTTCCTGTTTTGTGTCTGTGCACCTGACAGGACTGTTTAGTGCCGTTCGTTGTTTTGTATACGTGATTTGTTTGTTTTACTCTTCTTTTGAGTTAATAAAGAAGATGAGTATACACGTTCCCGCTGCACCTTGGTCCAATCCTTACGACGCCCGTTACAGAACTACCCACCACCAACGGACCAAGCAGCGGGGTAAGAAGCTGGAGAGGAGCTATCGGGAGTCGTGGACCTGGGAGGAGATCTTAGCCGGAGAGGGACCATGGAGGAAGGCTGGAGAGAATCGGGAGTGTTTTGCTGGAACACGGTTGGCATGGAAACCCCCCCAAAAAATTGGGGGCACACGGGTAGTTTGGCTGGGCCAGGGTTGAGCCCTAAGCCAACTCCCCATGCTTACCAGAGGCAGCGTGGTACTGGTCAGGCCCTGTGCTATGGGGTGATGCGCACGGCGTCGAGGCCAAGCATCCACAGGCCGCTATGCTCGGTGCCAGCGTCCTGCATTTGCCGGGGGGAAGCGGGCACCCAGCCAGTAAGGGTGGTGCCAGTCCTGCGCTCAAGACCGCCAGTGCACCTTCACGGCCCAGTGTATCCTGTTCCCGCTCCCCGCACTAGCCCTGAGGTGCATGTCTCCAGTCTGGCGTCTCCAAAGCCAGCACCACGCACCAGGCCTTCAGTGCGTCAGCCCAGTCCAGGATGTCCTGTTCCCGCTCCTCGCACTAGCCTTGGGGTGCGTGTCTCCAGTCTGGTACCTCCACTACCAGCCCCACGCACCAGGCCTCCAGTGCGTCAGCCCAGTCCAGCTCGTCCTGCTCCTGCTCCTCGCACTAGCCCTGTGGTGCGTGTCCCTAGTCTGGCACTTCCTAAGCCAGCTCCACGCATCAGGTCTTCAGTGCGCAGTCCCCGTCCAGAGCTTCCGGCAACAGTGCCTCGTCCAGAGTGTCCGGCAACAGTGCCTCGTCCAGAGTGTCCGGCGACAGTGCCTCGTCCAGAGTGTCCGGCGACAGTGCCTCGTCCAGAGTGTCCGGCGACAGTGCCTCGTCCAGAGTGTCCGGCGACAGTGCCCCGTCCAGAGCTTCCGGCGACAGTGCCCCGTAGAGAGACGGCCCACAGTCTGGAGCCGAGAGAGACGGCCCACAGTCCGGAACCGAGAGAGACGGCCCACAGTCCGGAACCGAGAGAGACGGCCCACAGTCTGGAACGGAGAGAGACGGCCCACAGTCCGGAACCGAGAGAGACGGCCCACAGTCCGGAGCCGAGAGAGACGGCCCACAGTCCGGAGCCGAGAGAGACGGCCCACAGTCCGGAACCAAGAGAGACGGCCCACAGTCCGGAGCCGAGAGAGACGGCCCACAGTCCGGAACCGAGAGAGACGGCTCACAGTCCGGAACCGAGAGAGACGGCCCACAGTCCGGAGCCGAGAGAGACGGCCCACAGTCCGGAGCCGAGAGAGACGGCCCACAGTCCGGAGCCGAGAGAGACGGCCCACAGTCCGGAGCCGAGAGAGACGGCCCACAGTCCGGAGCCGAGAGAGACGGCCCACAGTCCGGAGCCGAGAGAGACGGCCCACAGTCCGGAATCGGCGCAGCGAGAGTCGCCCTACAGTCCGGAATCGGCGCAGCGAGAGTCACCCTACAGTCCGGAATCGGCGCAGCGAGAGTCATCCAACAGTCCGGAATCGGCGCAGCCAGAGTCACCCTTCAGCCCGAGGTCTCCAGCGACGCACATCAGCCCGAGGTCTCCAGCAACGCACATCAGCCCGAGGTCTTCAGCGATGCGCCATAGCCCAGAGACTTCGGGAGGGGTAAAGTTTAATGAGTATTTAGCTGGGGTGGACAGGGTAGGTTGGGGAGTAAGGCCAGAGCCTGAGCCACCACCGTGGTAGGGGGTTGGGGGAGGGGGGGTGTAGCACAGGAACCATCGGTGACGGTGGCCACCCTCCCTTCCCTCCCTTTTGTTGGGGATTATTTTGGGGGGGTTTGTTTAGAGTTATTGGATTAGGTTTTGTTGTTTTAGGTGCATCCGGGGTCTGCACCTTTGGGGGGGGTACTGTCACGTCCTGACCAGTAAAGGGGTTATTTGTTATTGTAGTTTGGTCAGGACGTGGCAGGGGGTGTTTGTTTTATGTGGTTCGGGGTTTGTTGGGCTATGTACTTATGTAAGAGGGGTGTTTGTTTTATGTGTTCCGGGGTTTTTTGGTCTATGTTCTATGTTAGTGTATTTCTATGTTCAGTCTAGTCTATGTTTAGTTCATTGGATTGACCTTCAATTGGACGCAGCTGTTCCTCGTTGCCTCTGATTGAAGGTCCTATGTATAGGGGTGTTTTTGTAATGGGATTTGTGGGTAGTTGTTTCCTGTTTTGTGTCTGTGCACCTGACAGGACTGTTTAGTGTCGTTCATTGTTTTGTATACAGTGGGGGGGAAAAGTATTTGATCCCCTGCTGATTTTGTACGTTTGCCCACTGACAAAGAAATGATCAGTCTATAATTTTAATAGTAGGTTTATTTGAACAGTGAGAGACAGAATAACAACAAACAAATCCAGAAAAACGCATGTCAAAAATGTTATAAAATTATTTGCATTTTAATGAGGGAAATAAGTATTTGACCCCCTCTCAATCAGAAAGATTTCTGCTTAATTTCAGAGAATTCACACATGCACTCTTCTTAGTGAACTTTGACCACATATGCACACCTTTCAGTGACCTCTGCCATATCCATTAACCAGTTTTGCCAAGGTCAACCACCAATGTCACCTTTCCTCCCCTTGTGTGACATCCCAGCTACCCAGACCACAGCTGTGGGACCTCAGATTTCATGGAGGCAATATGTCACGATCATAAATAACTAGTTTTAACTCCATCGAGGCACCATGCATCATAGGCCAACTACAGCAACTGTCAGAGATAAATTCTTCAAACCCACAGCAGTACCTCAATGAGGTAGTGAACCGTGAATCCCAACATTTTAGACTGTCCTTATAACACCAAAAGGTATTCTGGTAATAATGGAATAAATAACCTCTCTCTGAAAAAGCATCAAAGTCATTCTAAAGAAAGAGTTCCTGGATATAATGTGTTTTGCTGTTGCTTGTGTTTTTATCGAAACTAACTTCTCATATAAACCCATGCTATTCAACAACCTCAGGTCTCCTGGCACTCTCTCGACTACAGAGGTTTTGGGTTCTGTGTCCCACTCTTACCTCTTCTCCCAATGATAGAACAAACTTTCCATTACTTTTAGATCCCATTACCTTCAGTCCTTGGCCAAACCCCAGCTGAAAACAGAAAGCCCATGATGTTCATTACTTCCTCTCTGTGTTCACCACCGCTCAACGGAAATATGACTTTGGAACTGTAACTCAGACTGCAAAGCAGTCAGTAATCACTACAACTCTTCTTAAGAGGGCTCTAACTAAACATGAGCCATACAAGGCCCGGAATCCTTTCTTCAGTCTCAGGGAAAACGATAAACAGAGTTGACAAGATGCTAAAGCACATTGGTCCTTTTCACATTTTCTTGAACACAATTTGACACCCATGGCACAATTAAATTATGTTTAGAGGGCAATTAAAAATAGAACACGTTTCTTAAACTCTGTTTTATAGAATTACATCCTTGCAGGCTTGTTGTAACATCATAACAACATGGCAACATGACAGATTCGGAGTTCTTCTTCAAATCAAATCAAATTTTATTGGTCACATACATGTGATTAGCAGATGTTACTGCGGGTGTAGCGAAATGCTTAATGCCTTTCTCATCTTGTAAAGATTTAAAAACAGGAGCCTAAGAACACAAGTCAAACGTCAGAACAGCTTGCATCCCTCAATGCTTGAATAGATCACATCTAATTAAAGTGTATGTGCTGTACCTGATCATAAAGGAGGAGTTTTACTGTAAGTGTACTATAATATGAAGCAATATGTCTCAAAGACTACTCAAAGAAAAATAACTGAATGAGACAAACATAAAAAAGTTGAAAAACTTTCAATGACCTTGCATGTGGAGCAGTGTGTGTGGGGCAAGCATTGGAAGAGGTACCAGTTCAAGCAGAAGCAATTGCAGAAGCAATAACTGGTAGCAGACATGAAAGGTCTCAACCACAGGCATGCACGGACGCACACACACAAGCTTATTAAGTCTGATCTTGATAATAATTACTTGGTCAAGTTGTTTCCAAACATGCAAATGTATTATTAAGCCTATAAAAAGACAAAACCTGCAAAAGAAAATACACTACAAATGTTATTTATTTAATATGCAGGCAACCATGTAGAGGAACTGATAAGAACACTTCTCTGTACATGCCGTCTGGAATCCCTAATCATAGTTAATACCGCTTAGCATCTGTAGAACTGTGAAACCGGATATCATCTCCCAACATCAAAAGAAAGCCAAATTAATATGGATGTTAATGCATATGTCATGAATAACAGACATAAAATAATTTGTCACTGCTGTTTAGTTATGCCAAATAGTCGTTAATTAATTCACTTTCATAGTGTTTGTTTTGACTTAACGAGTGGAATTTATAATCTTCATGATCACAAAGCTACAATGTTGTCAGCTAACCCAAGACATAATAATATATATATATATATAATACGAACAATAATAGTAATAAAAGCAACATGCAATGTTCCCTCTAAGCTGCGCACTGGCACACAGTAGCCTGAGACTGCCCGAGACAGTAGTCCGAGACATTGAACTTCACTCAACTTTCTAGAGTTGTTCCTGTTAGTTAACACTATCCACGTTTCCCTTTACTGTGGCAATTGTCAACACAATATTAGCCACTTTCAATGCAACATACCAAAGCAAAACCATCTATGCAAGACTTAGTATGCAAGAGATTTTGTTGTAAGCAGAAAACATACTCTTCACAGACCGGTGCAGCAAAACCATTGCAATATATGGATCTGTGCCAATTACTTTGAACTGGACTGTGTATACAGCATGAGCGGTCGTGAGTAGATGCACTTGTTGGGGCAGCTGGTGTCCTAGAGGTTAGAGTGTTGAGCTAGTAACCAAAAGGTTGCTGGATTGAATCCCTGCCCCTGAACAAGGCAGTTAACACACTGTTCCCCGGTAGACCATCATTGTAAATAAGAATTTGTTCTTAACTGACTTAGTTAAATTAAATTTAAATCAAAGCGAGAGCTGTATGTAGCCACGTGTGCACATTTTGTTCATATCCTTTGCTAGTTAGTGAGTTATAAGCCCAGTTATAGATAATGTGTAGTCAGCAATAGGGAAGTGATTGCTTCCTACAAGAGCAGAAAACATGTACATCTTTGAAAAGCAAGTCAGGTAAAGAGCTTTTTTTTGTCTTAAAGGGGCAGTGTTGTATTTTGAGATAGGCTTGAATAAGATAAGTAGCCAATAGGCAGAGGGTAGCATAATTTGTCTAATTATCTGTTATAATGGTATGGGAATAATAATGAATGCATTTTATTTTGTAAAGTGGTTTCATGTTCAGTCACCTCCTTGTCTGAAAGACAAGTGGATAAACAGGTTAATGTCGAGCCCTACATGTTTATTTTTTTCAAAAGTCTCATGGAATGTAGGCCTACATTGAACACCACACATTGGCTTCTACTGTACGCTGAATGATATAACAGCTACTTCCATGTTAAAATGTTATGGGATGAATTTTCTTCATTGTTTTTCATGGTAGGCCACTCTGGTGGGTCTACATTATGATCAAATAGGTCACAGTGTCCTACTTGGCCACAGTTAAAACTGTAACTTAAGCGGGTACAGCCTCAGTGTTCACAGGAAAAGTGTGCTGGAAGTTGCACAGAAATTTCACAAAGTTTACGTTTGTACTCAACAGACCTGGAATTTGCTCAGTGGCCCAAAAGTGAACATTGGCTACATGTACTGTGTGTAGCGTTGGTTGCTTTTTTTATTTGTTGACAAATATCTCATTAGACTGCTTGTGACTGGTCCTATACTAAGCCATTAGACCAACATTTATCTCTAACATATTTAAGCTGAGCCATTTGTTCGTGCTCTGCTGTGCAGTACATTCCTATCTGACTAAGATCATAACATGGTGTCAGAAGTGCTTTAACCTCATCAAATATAAAACAGCAAATAATAATGTTCCTTTGAGTTTCGTCTGAGTTTAGAGCTACAAAAAGTAGCTAACAGCTAACTGCTCTCTCATGTCTTTTCATTGAGCAGAGCAGCCCAAGCTGAGCCGTTGCTATGGATATTCACAGACTCAGAGCTGCAGTGTTGTTGATTTAGCGACTTTGTCGCTATATTTAGTACGTTTTCAGACCCCTCCAGTGACTTTTATTGGTTAAAGATTCTAGCAACAAATTCAGCTTCTTTTCAGGTTGCCTTTGGGGCGTTTTGACACGGAGGGTTTCTATGGTTTTGATAGCATTTAGCGACTTTTCCCACTCAATTCTGCCGCAAATGAAAGTGAGAAAATCTGTCTGTGCAACAACGCACACAGACAGAGAAGCACACGTGGCGAGGGTGTGCTACATGAGAGGGGGCGAGGGAAGGGAAAATTGGGAAATTAGTGCTGTAACGTCGTCACGGCAAGGCAAAACGTCATCTAGCAACTTCTAGCGACAAATCAAGGAACCAATAGCGGATCTCACAAAAAAATAGTTGGCAACACTGGCCGCCATGAGCAGAGAGCATGTATAGCGACAGTGGTCACTAGTTATCGCAGCCACAAAGTCAGAAGGCCCGCCGACTCAACCAATCAGATGATGGAGTGTGTTGACACATATACCGGTTTACGGTTAGTTGGAAACGACCAATCAGATGAGGGATTTATGCAGACGAGAGATGCATTTATTTTATCTAGTGATCCATCAATGATTTGGTTATTTATTAGCTTTAATAAAACCAACCATTCTAAATGCAAAGTGGTAATCGGATGTCTTATTCAAACTCCGCTTGCAAGCCTATCATGATTTTTGCACTTACTCATAGTTACTTGTCTTAACCCAATATAGGTTTACTCCAACATCTGCATTGCTTTTAAAATGGCATGTAGATAAACAAATTGACATCTTGATTTGAGTTTGTTATTTTCAAAATCCACAGGTAAAACGTTCACAGTTTCACATTTCACAGAAATAAAAAAAATGTAAAGATGAAAAATGTATTTGGCACCTAGGCACTTACTATAATAATTTACATGTATCTATTTAACTTAGCATAGCCCTTCAGTCGAACGTTTTGGTATTTTGTACCTGTTTCCCTCTCTGTACAAAGGTATGGTCTTCAGAGGACAAAAGTGACTTTGTTTTTTCATGTTTGTTTTTTTACATGTACGTTATTCATACACTTTACATACATGGTACTTTTATACACAGCATTACACATAAAATGGTATGCATCATCACATACATACATGACATCTTGCAATAAGTGCCATGGGATCTTTAGTGACCACAGAGTTAGGGCACCCATTTAAAGTTCTATCTTCTTCAATGTTATTAAAATGAAATGAATGTTGTAAAAGTTTATGGTATAAAATATAGTGATCCGTCTTTGTTCATTTTAGCAGCATATTTCTCTTTGGCTTTTGTTTGTCTGTCTATCCCCTGGTGGCATTCATACATATTTGTGCCCACAACTTGAAGTGGAACACCATTGAATGGGAGACTTTTAATCTCCCAACTGAGTTTTTTTTTCTTGCCACTGTGCATATGTTGAAGGTCAAGAATATGACATATTACTATTAGAATGAAAGGCTTGTATGGGAACTAACAACTTCGCTCTATCAAATAGAATGTGCTTGGAATTGGATCCCTTATACTAACTAGATAATTTTAGACGAGAGTGGCAAAACGTAACTACTAGTTGGAAACACAGAATCATCTAGAATGTCATTGTATGCTGTAGTATAAGGGGAAAGAAATCCAAAAGTAACTGAAAATAATTAGATTACATTACTGAGTTTGGGTAATCCAAAAGTTATGCTACTGATCAAAATGTGGACAGGTAACTAATAACTGTAGCGGATTACAATTAGAAAGTAACCTACCCAACCCTGATTAACATCAAGGGAGATACGATTTTCACTGTATTTTCATTGCCATCCCTTTTGCTCCTGTGACTTTTCTTCAGATAAAAACAACCAACAGCTCTCTTTCTTTCTTTCTTTACTAAAATATATTCAACACGAAACTGGAAGTAGAAAAACAAAAGGAGAGAGAAAAAACTAAAGACCTAGATAAAACGTATTTGCAGAAAGACACCTGGACTGTTTCTATGGCGCCAGACAGATGTATGCCATTGTTCACATGCTACTGCGGCTCCATGCTGATCCAAAGAATCTTAATATTATGTCCCAGATGGTACCCTTTTCCCTATATAGTGCACTACTTGTATAGGGAATAGATTGCAATTTAGCATTCATCCCTATGCCATTCTTCTTATGGAACCTGGTGCTCCCTGTTGCTCAGGCTCCTCTTATTTTTTGCAGGCCAAGGGCATAGCTGTATAATGAGGAGAATCCAGTCATGCTCTCTGAGTACTTAAGTATGTATATGGACTTTTGAGTTCAAGAGAAGACAATGCAATAAAGAACCCACCAGACACATTATGCTGAAGAGACCCATTTTCATGAGCAGGACCATATGATAATTATACTTTATTATGACTGTCTTGAATTTCAAAACATTTTAAGCATGCAAATGTTGGCTCAACATTCAAGGATCCTAGTGGCTAGGAGGAGTATGGACCTTTTTAGAGGGAAAAATAAGACATTCTATAATTGGGATGTTGCATAAACTAGCGTGTGTGTGTGTGTGTGTGTGTGTGTGTGTGTGTGTGTGTGTGTGTGTGTGTGTGTGTGTGTGTGTGTGTGTGTGTGCATATGTTCATGCTCATGTGTCAGTGTGTGTGTTAGGAAGGTATGTTTTACTGCCTTTCATTTCTGAATATTTTTTTATTTTATTTGTAGAGACAGCAAGGAAATTACATTTTGTTTTCAGTGTTGCAAATGATTAATGCTTCCAGCAATTACAGCAGCTCAGTCTGGCTTCACCTGAAATTCTCTTCATTCTTTATGCAGGTCCTGTTCCGCTCAGATCTGTTTGATTACAAAGACTCCCTCCCTGTGTCTCACACAAAACACCCAAGGAAATATAAACTAATGGTTGTTGTATGATCAACTTCATAATAAAAGCGGTAAAATGTAAAAGCACAACCCCAAGTGAGGACTAGAGGCGTAGTAGACAAAAAACTTTTTTCAAATACATTGTTTGGGAAGTATCTCTGTGTGTCCCAAATGGATCCATGAGCCCTGGCCAAAAGTAGTGCACTACGTAGGTCACTGGGTGCCATTTGGAACATTACCCGTCTCCCTGTGTATTCTCTCAAATAATTCCAGATGGTGTTCCAGAGAGCTGAGAGATATAATGTATGCAGATTGATATGCAGTCCGGTCTTTGAAAACCCCTCTGTTTTCTTTTTGCTTTGTGGATCGGCAAAGTCATCCGGCTCATATGTTCATTAAAATACATTGCATGTGTGCAGCACAATATAAAATAGAATCTATGTTAAATATTATGGACTCTTTATGCTGTAGTTACAAATTCACATCAATAGTATTTCAACTATATGCAAGAAAATGAAGAAAGTTTAGTGTCTAAAATCTACTCTTGTAAGCTGTATGATGTTGGGCCTAATGTACAATGCATAGGCTAGACCATGAACTTTGTTAAAACTCATGCAGCCTAAGAACAATGTAATTGCAGTACCAGTCAAAAGTTTGGACACCTACTCATTCAAGGGTTTTTCTTTATTTTGATCATTTTCTACATTGTAAAATAATAGTGACGTCAATGTCGTGTGTGTAGGTGGCAGGGAAGTCAGGCGCAGGAGAAACCAACTTGGTGTGACTGGAGTAGTTTAATTAAGATAAAACAAACTCCAAAAACCAACGTACATAAATAAAATAACATGGGTAAAATAACCCCTCGCGCACCAATACAAATCCACGAGCACATAACAACAAACAATCTCTGACAAGGACATGAGGGGAAACAGAGGGTTAAATACACAACATGTAATGAATGGGATTGGAACTAGGCGTGTAGGAGGACAAGACAAAACCAATGGAAAATGAAAAATGGATCAATGATGGCTAGAAGACCGGTGACGTCGACCACCGAGCACCACCCGAACAAGGAGGGGCATCGACTTCGGTAGAAGTCGTGACAGTACCCCCCCCCCCACCCCGAGCCGCGCGTCGACACCGGCCTTGGACCCGGAGGACAAGGTGCAGGGCGATCTGGATGGAGACGATGGAACTTTCGCAGCAGGGAAGGATCTAACACATCCTCCACCGGAACCCAGCATCTCTCCTCCGGACCGTACCCCTCCCAGTCCACGAGGTACTGAAGGCCCCTCGCCCGATGTCTCGAATCCAGGATGGATCAAATGGAGTACGCCGGGCCCCCTCAAAGTCCAGAGGGGGTGGAGGAACCTCCCGCACCTCTGCCTCCTGGAGCGGGCCAGCCACCACCGGCCTGAGGAAAGACACATGGAATGAGGGGTTAATGCGGTAATGGGGGGGAAGCTTTAACCTATAACATACCACGTTCACTCTCCTCAGGACTTTAAACGGCCCCACAAACCGCGGACCCAGCTTCCGGCAGGGCAGGCTTCGGGTTGAGAGCCAGACGCTGTCCCCCGGTGCAAACACCGAGGCCTCACTGCGATGACAGTCTGCGCCAATTTTCTGGCGCCGTACGGCGCACTGAAGGTGTACGTGAGCGGTGTCCCAGGTTTCCTCCGCGTGCCTGGAACCAGTCGTCCACCGCAGGAGCCTCGGTCTGACTCTGATGCCAAGGGGCCAGAACCGGCTGATACCCCAACACACACTGAAAGGGAGAGAGGTTAGTGGAGGAGTGGTGGAGCGAGTTCTGGGCCATCTCTGCCCACATCTCTGCCCACTCCCCCGGCTGGTCCTGGCAATAAGACCTCAGAAACTGTAACTCCCATCACCACAGAGGAACTCTTGAGCTCTGTCAAAGTGACCATCAGGTTCTTGATCAACTCCCTGACCAAGGCCCTTCTCCACTGATTGCTCAGTTTGGCCAGGCAGCCTGCTCTAAGAAAGGTATTGGTGGTTCCAAACTTCTTCCATTTAAGAATGATGGAGGCCACTGTGTTCTTAGGGACTTTCGATGCTGCAGACATTTTTTGGTACATTTTTCTCCAGATCTGTGCCTCAACACAATCATGTCTCGGAACTCAACGGACAATTCCTTTGACATCATGGCTTGTTTTTTGCTCTGACATGCACTGTCAACTGTGGGACCTTAAATAGACAGGTGTGTGCCTTTCCAAATCATGTCCAATCAGTTGAATTTACCACAGCTGGACTCCAGTCAAGTTTTAGAAACATCTCAAGGATGATCAATGGAAACAGGATGCACCTGGTCTCAATTTCGAGTCTCATAGCAAAGGGTCTGAATACCTATGTAAATAAGGTATTTCTGTTTTTTCTAAAAACCTGTTTTTGCTTTGTCATTATGGGGTATTGTGTGTAGATTGATGAGGAAAATGTTTTATTTCATCCATTTTAGAATAAGGCTGTAACGTAACAAAATGTGGAAAAAGAGAAGGGGTCTTAATACTTTCCGAATGCACTGTATGTTAGAGGAGATTGTAGGTTGGTGGAAATCCCCTTTGACAGAGGATGAGGGGTCACCATTATGTAGTTGTGTAGAATTATGCTTAATAATAATAAACTACATTCATCAATCTCACTCCATTGTTATGTGAGTAAATGCAACAGGCCCAGTGCGCCTCTGGAGGATCTAGTCAAGGTAGCGAGCCTTGCATCACCACTTAGTATGACTATAATGAACATGTGTCTATCTTGCACCATTATGCAATTATTAAGAGGCTATATACTAACAGCTAATCCTGGCAATCAATGTTCTAGCACTAATGTATTGAGTCAAGTAGATCAGGGATGTCAAGGTGTAACCGAAGCATGTGCTATGTGTAGTATAAATAATAATAATATACCAATAGACCTACTAAATTATGAACGTATAGTCAAACAAATAATTACACTCTAAAAACAAGGACGCATTTACTTAATTCAATTAATAGGCTGTATTAGTCACAAATCATTTCAAACATTTACATTTTACATGAAATACATGATTAACACAGAGTAAATTACCATCAACTAGATAAGGCTTAACGTGGTTACACAGGTCTTCAGTTCAAAATGATCTCTAAGATCAAAATAATATGTGTGTCTGATACACACAGGACCTTGCTAATAAGTTCTCAAAGTATGAGCGAATTCACTCCCCTTTTAATCAAATTCAAGCAGGAACTCACCCCCAGCCTGAATTAACATTTCTTTGCACTTTGCTAGTGAAAACAATAGGCAGAAACAACACACTCAGATTCTAATCTGACCAACTAAATGTGACTGTTATGACTGAAGCACAGGAATGTGCCTGATAACCAGTCAACCCAACATACAATGTAATAAGACATATCAAAATGTTAGCTCTTTATGAACTCTTGAAACAAACGAAACATGACAATTTAATTCACACAATAACATTCATTTATTCTCTTAAAGTTTTAATCAGTCTTCACACCTCTCCTGGCATCAGTGACCCCAGGATTTCCATGGGAACGTCTCGTCCCCGGAGAATACCACAGTAAAGGTGTGACTCTTCTGTGAGATTAAAATATACAGCCATCCATCCAAACAATGTATTGAGTCCACATGCTGGGCCTCAGCACCAGCAAGTTGCTGGTCGAGAGTATCACCTTCGCAAGTATCATCTTCTGTCATACAAAATGAGGCAGGAAATTCTAATAAACTACAAAACCCATAATCTATCATCGTAGTGAGATGGGAGAGAATTCTTCACACCAAGGTCAAAGGGAAACGTTCCATTTATATGCCACGGGACCCTTACTCACAACATGTGCCTTGTATAGCTTTGTGTAGAAAGGTCATTCGCAGTATCACTTTAATGTTTTCTGACATCATCAGAAACTTAGAGATAATTCTACTGTCAGTATATATCAGTGTCAACAAGGAATTTCAGATACATTTTAGACATGATGCCTTACTCTGTCATTCAACACCTTTCATCAATAATTAGCTCACAAACAGAAGTTATGGATGATCATTGGCTGAATGTACACTGCTCAAAAAAATAAAGGGAACACTTAAACAACACAATGTAACTCCAAGTCAATCACACTTCTGTGAAATCAAACTGTCCACTTAGGAAGCAACACTGATTGACAATACATTTCACATGCTGTTGTGCAAATGGAATAGACAACAGGTGGAAATTATAGGCAATTAGCAAGACACCCCCAATAAAGGAGTGGTTCTGCAGGTGGGGACCACAGACCACTTCTCAGTTCCTATGCTTCCTGGCTGATGTTTTGGTCACTTTTGAATGCTGGCGTTGCTTTCACTCTAGTGGTAGCATGAGACAGAGTCTACAACCCACACAAGTGGCTCAGGTAGTGCAGCTCATCCAGGATGGCACATCAATGCGAGCTGTGGCAAGAAGGTTTGCTGTGTCTGTCAGCATAGTGTCCAGAGCATGGAGGCGCTACCAGCAGACAGGCCAGTACATCAGGAGACGTGGAGGAGGCCGTAGGAGGGCAACAACCCAGCAGCAGGACCGCTACCTCCGCCTTTGTGCAAGGAGGAGCAGGAGAAGCACTGCCAGAGCCCTGCAAAATGACCTCCAACAGGCCACAAATGTGCATGTGTCTGCTCAAACGGTCAGAAACAGACTCCATGAGGGTGGTATGAGGGCCCGACGTCCACAGGTGGGGCTTGTGCTTACAGCCCAACACCGTGGACGTTTGGCATTTGCCAGAGAACACCAAGATTGGCAAATTCGCCACTGGCGCCCTGTGCTCTTCACAGATGAAAGCAGGTTCACACTGAGCACGTGACTGAGTCTGGAGACACCGTGGAGAACGTTCTGCTGCCTGCAACATCCTCCAGCATGACCGGATTGGCGGTGGGTCAGTCATGGTGTAGGGTGGCATTTCTTTGGGGGGCCGCCCAGCCCTCCATGTGCTCGCCAGAGGTAGCCTGACTGCCATTAGGTACCGAGATGAGATCCTCAGACCCCTTGTGAGACCATATGCTGGTGCGGTTGGCCCTGGGTTCCTCCTAATGCAAGACAATGCTAGACCTCATGTGGCTGGAGTGTGTCAGCAGTTCCTGCAAGAGGAAGGCATTGATGCTATGGACTGGCCCGCCCGTTCCCCAGACCTGAATCCAATTGAGCACATCTGCGACATCATGTCTCACTCCATCCACTAACGCCACGTTGCACCACAGACTGTCCAGGAGTTGGCGGATGCTTTAGTCCAGGTCTGGGAGGAGATCCCTCAGGAGACCATCTGGCACCTCATCAGGAGCATGCCTAGGCGTTGTAGGGAGGTCATACAGGCACGTGGAGGCCACACACACTACTGAGCCTCATTTTGACTTGTTTTAAGGACATTACATCAAAGTTGGATCAGCCTGTAGTGTGGTTTTCCACTTTAATTTTGAGTGTGACTCCAAATCCAGACCTCCATGGGTTGATAAATTGGATTTCCATTTATTATTTTGTGTGATTTTGTTGTCAGCACATTCAACTATGTAAAGAAAAAAGGATTTAATAAGATTATTTATTTCATTCAGATCTAGGATGTGTTGTTTAAGTGTTCCCTTTATTTTTTTGAGCAGTATATTTACCTCTATCTAGTACATATGATCAAATAAATGTCTGATTATTTGATGTACATTGATGTATGTTATGATGTTCTATGCATAGCCTATTGGTGTGTATCTACTGATATAAGGCTCGTTCTCTATGTACTTCACCCAACTCCTCATATACAGGTCAGGACCAGACTAATTGATGTCTATAAATTACATTGCTTAGATGTATTATTTTGAATATAGTGTATGTCATGATCGGAGGGAGAGAGAGAGAGAAGGGTATGGTCAGGTATTGCCGATGCCATCCACTCCTTTGATTGCTTAGTATTCAGCCTGGGTTGCTAAGAGCAAGGTGAGCAGGGGAGAATGAGTCTTGGATTTGTATTTTCAGTCCTTGCTTCCACACAGCTCTTTCTCTCCCTCTCTCTCTTTTTTTCTCTCTTTCTCTCTACCACACCCTCTCTCTCTCCTTCTCTATCCCCCTTCTCTCTTCTCTCTTCCCTCCATCCCTTCCCCCCTCCCCCTCCCTCTCTTTATCACCCTTTTTTTCACTCTCTCTCTCCCTTATCTCTCTATTACGCTGATAAGGGTGATAGGGAAGACTATGTGATCCTGGTATCTGCTCTCCTTGCTCCAACAGCATGGTTAAAAGACATTAGCGAGGGGGCCAGTCAGGTGTGAGGTGTTGGAGGTAACCTGGACTTGAGATACTCTGGTGTATGAGCAAGACAATAACATACGTGGTCCCATCTGTGTGAGCCTGCTGCCGTTATGCTCCTCTGAATAAGAATGAGAAGGATGATGGTACTATCTAGAACCTAAAATGGTTCTTCGGCTGTCTCCCTTTGAAGAACCTTTTTGTTTCCAGGTAGAAACCTTTTGGTTCCAAGTATAACCCTTTTGGGTCCCGTGAAGAACCCGTTCCACAGAGGGTTCTACATGGAACCCAAAAGGGTTCCACCTGGAACCAAAAAGGCTTATTCTATGGAGGCAGCCAAAGAACCCCTTTGGAACCCTTTTTCTAAGAGCGTAGAAGCAGGGGCGGACTGATCATTGTTGTGGAAATTCAGTACTGAGAGAGACTTTGTCATTTCTTTGAACAATCATCTTTATTTAATATCGATTAATTATTGCAATAATGAGACTAGTCAACCCAAAACTCTTGACTGTTGGGCCGAGCAGCCTAACATTTACAGACAATGCAGAGTTTTTATATAGCTGACACTAAAAATGCTTAGTCATGACTGGTTCCACCCCTATCCAAGCAAGGAATAAGGCAAGGAATAAGGCCTTTAAAAATGTAAGAACTCTCAAGAGCAGCATGATTTTGTCCTATATAAACGTCACAGAAATGAAGCACAGAGCAGGATGGATGAAGTTAAGAGGGATTACTTTGCTGAGAAAATAATTGAGGACAAAAATGACCCTAAAAAGCTTTGGAAATCATTTAAGGAACTAGGCTGTAGTAGTACTACCAAAAACAAACTAAACAGTATTGGACTGAACATCAAAGGGGAGATGGTATATGAAAAAGCAGAGGTTGCAAATGAATTCAACTATTTTTTTACTTCTGTTGCCAGCAAGCTGGTTAGCAAGCTGCCCACCAGTTCTGGTTTGTATGGAAGCAACCAAGTGAAGAAGTATTATGTAGAGTTAGGGGTTCAGCCAAACTCTTTTTCTTTTGCAAAGGTGGCAACAGCCAAAATAGTCAGTATGCTGGCAGAGCCTAAATGCTCAAAATCCACAGGCCTGGATAATATTCCTGCAAGGTTTCTTATAGAATCTGCTGAGCAAATTGGCCCTTGTATTACGCATATTGTTAATCTCTCTCTTGAACAAGGTACCTTTCCCAGGGACATGAAACAAGCTAAAGTTATACCTCTGTATAAGAAGAGGATAAAGTCTGACCCTGGGAATTATAGGCCTGTATCTATCCTCTGTGTAACATCAAAGATCCTGGAGAGAGTTGTACATGAGCAAATGTATGAATATGTTAACAAACAGGGTCTAATATATGATTTTCAGTTGGGTTTTAGAAAAACATACTCCACTGATTCATGTCTACTTTACTTGACTGACTTCATCAGGAAAGAGACTGATGAGGGAAATCTCTGTGGAATGGTACTACTTGAACAACAGAAGGCCTTTGATACAGTTAACCACTGTCTCCTAATCTCCAAACTGGAGGCACTGGGGTTAAGCAGTATCCCTCTAGGCTGGGTAAAGTCCTATTTATCAGGAAGGAAGCAAGTAGTAGAGGTTAATGGTTCACTGTCTCAGGCAAAACCAATGAGTTGTGGCGTTCCGCAGGGGAGCGTGCTTGGACCTCTAATGTTTTTATTGTATATTAACGATATGAAAGATGCTTGTTCTTGCTGTCTTTTTCTTTATGCGAATGACACTTCTGGTGTCTCACAAAAGTAGAACTATGTTGGAGAGCATACTTAGCACAAAGCTTACTAACATTAGCAAATGGCTTGGAGATAATAAGCTATCTCTGCACTTAGGGAAATCTAAAGCAATTATTTTTGGATCCAGACCTAAACTGAGTAGGTCCTCTGAAATCAGAGTGGAGTTAGGGGGTGAGGTGCTGACTACTAAAACCTCTGTTAGCTACTTGGGATGTATCCTTGATGGAAGCTTGGGAGGTGTGAGCATGGCCAATAAAGTTCTAGGGAAGGTTAATGCCAGGACTAAGTTTTTGGCTAGAAAGTCCAAGCTGCTTGATAAGGACTCCATGAAAGTGCTAGCTACTGCCCTCATTCAATGCCATTTTGACTATGCTAGTACTTCCTGGTTTGGGGCTTATTTAAACTTATGAAGGGGAAGCTCCAGATAGCCCAGAATAAGCTGATCAGGGTAGTATTGAAGGTGAGTCCACGTACTCACATAGGCAGGAGCTGCTTTCAGGAACAGACTGCCTGTTGAGGCTAGGGTGTCCCAGATTAGACTAGGTTTGGTTTACAGGATTATTTATAGTCCTGCGCCCAGATAAGGTGATTACTTTTTAACCTGTTGTGGCTAGGGGGCAGTATTTGCACGGCTGGATAAAAAAATGTACCCGATTTAATCTGGTTACTAATCCTACCCAGTAACTGGAATATGCATATACTTATTATATATGGATAGAAAACACTCTAAAGTTTCTAAAACTGTTTGAATGGTGTCTGTGAGTATAACAGAACTCATTTGGCAGGCAAAACCCTGAGACATTTTCTGACAGGAAGTGGATACCTGATGTGTTGTATTACCTTTAAACCTATGCCATTGAAAAACACAGGGGCTGAGGAATATTTTGGCACTTCCTATTGCTTCCACTAGATGTCACCAGCCTTTACAAAGTGTTTTGAGTCTTCTGGAGGGAGATCTGACCGAACAAGAGCCATGGAACGATGATGGCCCATTAGACACCTGGCGCGCGAGTTCATGTTGGGTACCCTCGTTCCAATACGTTATAAAAGAGAATGCATTCGTCCACCTTGAATATTATTCATGTTCTGGTTAAAAAAGGCCCTAATGATTTATGCTATACAACGTTTGACATGTTTGAACGAACGTAAATATATTTTTTCCCCTCGTTCATGAAGTGAAGTCCGGCGGGCTTAGATCATGTGCTAACAAGACGGAGATTTTTGGACATAAATGATGAGCTTTTTTGAACAAAACTACATTCGTTATGGACCTGTGATACCTGGAAGTGACATCTGATGAAGAGAATCAAAGGTATTGGATTATTTACATAGTATTTTCGATTTTAGATCTCCCCAACATGACGGCTAGTCTGTATCGCAACGCGTATTTTTCTGGGCGCAGTGCTCAGATTATTGCAAAGTGTGATTTCCCAGTAAGGTTATTTTTAAATCTGGCAAGTTGATTGCGTTCAAGAGATGTAAATCTATAATTCTTTAAATGACAATATAATATTTTACCAATGTTTTCTAATTTTAATTATTTAATTTGTGGTGCTGACTTGACTGCCGGTTATTGGAGGGAAACGATTTCCTCAACATCAATGCCATAGTAAAACGCTGTTTTTGGATATAAATATGAACTTGATAGAACTAAAAATGCATGCATTGTCTAACATAATGTCCTAGGAGTGTCATCTGATGGAGATTGTAAAAGGTTAGTGCATCATTTTAGCTGGTTTTATGGTTTTGGTGACCCTGTCTTTGAATTGACAAAACATTACACACAACTCTTGTAAATGTACTGTCCTAACATACTCTAAATTTATGCTTTCGCCGTAAAACCTTTTTGAAATCGTAAAACGTGGTTAGATTAAGGAGATGTTTATCTTTCAAAGGGTGTAAAATAGTTGTATGTTTGAAAAATTTGAATTTTGACATTTATTTGGATTCAAATTTGCCGCTCTTGAAATGCACCTGCTGTTGATGGAGTGCACCACGGGTGGGACGCTTGCGTCCCACCTAGCCCATAGAGGCTAAGTGATTACTTTCCTTGTGTTAGGGATGCACACAATCCCAGCACCAGATCAGGTGTTGCTGATGTGTGCTTATACAGGTTCAGGAGTAATGCTGGGAAAGGTACTTTCTTGTATACTGGAGCCTCAGAATGGAATGAGTTGCCTCTGCCCATAAAAACAACGTCCTCTCTGGGCAGCTTTAAACATAGAGTAAAAATATGTTTGATGTCTTCTGTGCCCATATGAATAACCCCTATGATGTAACTGGAATGATGAGATAGATGTTCTTCTTCTCTGTTTTTGTTTTATTGTTTCACTGCCATACTGTGTTCGATCTTGTCTAGCCATCTTGTCTCAAGAGGACCACAATGGAAATAAGTCCCAGACTTTATTGTATGTTATCCTCGAGGATTTTATTAATGTGCATGTATGGCTAATTTATGTTTTATGTGAACCTGTTTTTTTAAATGGTCGAATTAATAAACTAAACTAAAACTCCCATGCAGATTGGGTACACCATAAGGCACTTTGGATTCATCTCCTGGTTATGTGCCTATGATGTTGTTTTAAACCCACCTCGGGTTAGTTTCCCAGATGCCAGGATGATTAGAACAATAAGGGATTGTTCCAAACTCTTCCAGGCTATCTCTATCTCGGGTCACACTGTCACGGGCTGGCTCGAGGAACAACAGAAGAGGTAGAGTCAGGCGCAGGAGACAGAGAGAGTTCGTGACCACACTTCTTTATTTGAAGCACTGTACGTGGTCGACAAGGTATAGGGGCGCAGCCCTGAACGATTCTGCGGCGGTGTACACAAATAAAAGAAACCACTGGCAGAAGGAAAAAACTCAATACACGTTCTTTACGAACACACAAAACCCGGACAAACAACACAATCACGTACAACCACATACATCCTACGCTAACCTAAATAACCCCCCCTTACTAATGACTAATCCAAAACAGGTGCGTGCCTACCTAGACCTAACCAAACGAAAGTGAAACAAAAAGGGATCGATGGTAGCTAGTAGGCCGGCGACGACGACCGCCGAGCTCCGCCCGGCCGAGGAGGGGCGCCACCATCCGTCACTGTCGTGACACACACACACCACATATTGTCTATGGAATGCCGGCTGTAAATCAATTGTCAGCTCAAGCTACCCCTAGTGATCCATACGCCCAGATTAGATGCAGGGAGTGGAGACCATAAAGACACAGCATTAGTAGAACAGAAATGTCTTTCTGTTAGTTAAAAATAAATTGTTAACCATTAATATCAAATAAATCAGGTAAATACATAATTTTTCTATCACATTATCTAGAAATTTGGGCAACATTTTTGACCAAGTGGTCTATTTTTAGCCAAGTGGGCCTGTCTAACTTGTTATTTTTTTTGTGCAAAATGTGCATCATCTGTGCATCATTTTGTGTATAATCTGGCTAATAGTGAGGGCCTCAAGGAAAAAAATGGGGAGTTGGGGGGGCCTCAAGGACAAAAATGGGCCAGTGTGTTAGAAATGCCAGAGACAATTTATGGTTCCAGTCTGCCCCTGGGTAGAGGTAGTGAAGTTGTGCAGTATGTAGGAGTAGTAGTAGTAGTACTGTACCCACTCTGCCCAAAATGCACTTTGTTGATAAAATTTCACCTCCTTATGTTAGAACATAGATTTTACCAAGACAAATATCATTAACATTATATCCAAAAAGTCCGATTTTGTAACCTACCTCCAATAGTAACCACCGGGTTCTGTTGACATAGCGGTGCAGGTTTCTCCTAACAACTTTTGAGGATTTTAAATGTTGTGGTCATCATCTTCAATGTTATTTTCTCGTAGGTCGCAAATAGCTAAATGAACATAACGTGAGCTGAATTAAATGTAAATGGTTTTGAAAATAAAAAGTTTGGTATATGCTCAGTGCTCCGTTGACATTTCACAGAGATATGATTATTTTTGTGAGAAATCATTGAAAAAGTACTGGAATTTCTAATTAATATGAAAAGTGTATACTAAAATATAAAAATACTACATGTCATGTCTCAAAATCAATATCCATCTTATCTCTATAATGTTTTATGTCCTGCAGATACGAGAAGAAAGATGACTAGTTCAATGGAAAAGTGAGCTTGTCAGGTAGCCAGTAGCCTTAATTCTTGCACACAATAGTTGACGGTGGCCCCCGACTCAATTAATTTGTATTTTTTTTAAAGATATTGATTTTTTATATTTTTTTTATTGGGTCGGGGGCCTTGCAGTTTGGCACACATACACAATCCCATGTCTCAATTGCAACAAGGCTTTAAAATCTTTCTTTAACATATTTCCTCCCCTTCATCTACACTGATTAAAGTGGATTTAACAAGTGATTTATTTATATTTTTGGGAACTTACTGAATTTACTATTGAGAGTAAGAATGGTAGAATATACTAGCTGCAATTTTGAAATTTGGTTGTGCGTCAGGAGTTTTTCAGTTGTTATGTCAGTCAATGACAGTCACTCAATTAGCCATGTCAGCTAACAATTTTTAGATTGGTAGTTAGTCTATTATTATAATTTTTTATAATTTTTTTTAACTACCGTAATTTCCGGACTATTAAGCGCACCTGAATATAAGCCGAACCCACTGAATTAAAAAATATATATATTTTGAACATAAATAAGCCGCACATGTCTATAAGCCACAGGTGCCTACCGGTACATTGAAACAAATTAACTTTACACAGGCTTTAACGAAACACGGCTTGTAACAAAAATAAATAGGCTTTAACGAAACACGGCTTGTAACAAAAAAAAAAAAATGGAAAAAAATTAAATTCCTCACGCTGCTGTTTCCAACGTCTTATCATCGACTCATTAAGACCAAGCTCCCGTGCAGCAGCTCCATTTCCTTTTCCAACAGCCAGATCAATCGCCTTCAACTTGAAAGCTGCATCATATGCATTTCTCCGTGTCTTTGCCATGATGAGGGTGACAAAATGACTACCGTAATCAGAATGATGGGAAGTTTGAGAGCGCTCGATTTAATCTAAACAGTAAACAAAAAAGTTGTTTGACCTTAACCCGTTCGGCAATTTCATTGGTCTAATGAAAGCTTCATGCCGGCAAAAAACTGAGCACGTCACAGAATGTGTTTTTTTGGAGAAAAAAAAATTGAAAGCGGGAAATATCCATATATTAGCCGCGTAATTGTTTAAGCCGCGGGGTTCAAAGCGTGGGAAAAAAGTTGTGCCTTATAGTCCGGAATTTACGGTAGGCAAGTCAGTTAAGAACAAATTCTTATTTACAATGACTGCCTACCCCGACCAAACCCGGACGACGCTGGGCTAATTGTGTGCCGCTTTGCCACTAAAATACATTTAAAAGGCTAGAGCTGGCCCAGACAATCAAGGAAATGTCCAGCCCTTCTGCATACCAACCTAAAGACATTGAGTTATGTCAAATAGTTTTTTAATCATTGCGTTTGTAAATGAAAATCAATAAATAAAAAATGATACATTTCGGGAACACAATTGCCATTAATTAACCAGTGTTAGGATCTGCCTAACATTAGGGAAACTTAGGCCTACTCATATCCAAAATGGTTCCTACTGATGGTAAGTATACTTAAGTCTTAATGATAGTCTATCCAATTTGAAAGATTATTACTTATTCAGTCAACACAAAGGGGACGACAAAGACGTTGTTCTTTCTTGTGAGATGGTTTAGTATGTATTAAAAGATTAACAGGAACACATTTGTGTGGAAACGTTCTATTGCAGAGTATTGATTATACAGTGGAATTAAGTAGAATTTATGAGCAGGATTTAAACCCCATATTCCTCCACATTACAGACACGCTCACAGTCTCCAGGGATTTGATATGGCATTTACATTTGGCAAGTGAACAAAAGCATTTTTGAGTCTCAACTGTAATAACTACCACACAATGACATTTCTGCATGGGGGGGTGATGGATGGATGGAGTTCCTTAGAGCTTTCCATTCAAAGCACAGTCGTTTGGAAATCACAGTGTGACTATTGGTCGTCAAGGGATGGAAGGACTTCTTGCTGCTTGAGCTTTGCTTAAATTAGATTTGACATGCAAAACATACATTTAGAGAAAATATTAAATTGTCAAGGATACTGTATTGACATTGTAAGTAGTGTAACTTTTGTAGTTATAAATCATTGAAATGCAATTTTCAACATGTTATTACTAATGTGTACAGAGTCCTTTGCGTTTAATCTGTAAGGATTTAAATTCATGTCATCTTTCCGTGTCATGAATTCATTTTAATCTTACATCTACATTTAATGCGTAGAGAGGGTATAGCTATGAATTTCACTCCTTATTAACATAGTTCAAGCTTGGGAAACCACCTGAGAAAATTTCACATTTGTAATTAAAATGGAGAAACCACAGACTGTGGGGACATTTTAAATGCATAAACCTGAACATCAATTTCCGGACTTAACACAATATTCTTCTGTGATGATTAACTGGGGCTAGTGGATAGGGTCTTGAAACTGTGAGAAAACTCATTACTCACATATACAGTAATTATGTCGCTAGTTAAACTTTAAGTATCAGTTACCATATATTATTTATAGGTACACTCACCTTAGAATGTCTTGCCATGGGGGTGAGGGTCAAGGTAAGGGTAAAGGTCAGTATCACCTGATATCTGAAAATGTGTGAAGAACTGAATAAAGGAAGACGTGGGGAAGAAATTGGTTAGACCAAAACATAAATCTCCATCCATGGCCATTTTCCATGGTTCCCTTTTCAATCATATGATTGCTTCTCCAGATACTGACCTGTTATTATGTAAAGCAAAGATAGGAATCTGTATGTCATTTAGCCCAGTAAGTTCTCTATTTCAGGAGGTCATGGATATTAATACAATCAGGAAACTGACACACACTGGTATTTCTATGCTACAGTATTAAATGCTAATATACTGTATATGGGAGATTATAATTTTTTTACTAAGTACTATGTTCTTATTATGATACTGAAAATATGTTCCAAATTTATGTTGATTCTAACACCTTTTCATCCTTCATGCTTGGATCCTTTATTCACATAACATTGGAATGTTGAACAATACAATGAAACTGAAACGCTGAAACTAATTCTAATACTGTAAATCAATACACATTAGCGCTTATCACTTTGCTAGACGTTTTGTTTGAATTTTATCCTAAAAGAGTATAAAAGCCATATTAAATCCATCCTCTTTGTTTAAAGTCACGTCTTCTCCCTGCAGAAATAAATAAATATATCCCCTCATGTAGTAACAAGAAAAAGACAGTGCGTGTCCTAAATGGCACCCTATTCTCTATATAGTTCCTTATTGGGCTCTGGTCAAAAGTAGTGCACTAAGTAGGGAGTATCGTGTGAATTTGGGATGCAGTCACATTCAAAAATACATATTCAGCAAGCTGATTCTGTAATTATCTCAGGATAGGTCCACATTACCAATCTAGGCAATTCTGACTCCCTATTATCACAGCAATTAATTCAGAGAAAAAGAGCAGATAACATGTTCATGGGATTTCAAAGTCACCTTACATTTTTGTCATTAAGCAGACGCTCTTAGCCAGAGCGACTTACAGGAAGAATTAGGGTTAAGTGCCTTGCTCAAGGACACACCAACAGATGTTTCATCTAGTCAGCTCGGGGATTCGAAACCAGCGACTTTTCAGTTATTGGCCCAACGCTATTTACCAGTAGGCTACCGACTGCCCTTTATTGATCGCCCACAATGCTTTGAGGCAGCAAGACATGCTAAGTTGATGATCAAAAATGTTCTGCTGTCTAACAGCATATTGCATTGCCAGAAAGCCATTACCACATTGAAGCCCCATTATAACGTAGCTATTTATATTGGCTAAATAAAACTGTTTTCGAATGCAGCTAAACTGGTTTACACAGGGAATAGACACAGCTAAACTGTCCTTACAGGGAATAGAAAGCATGTGATGCATGTTCTATTTTCAGATGCTTTGAATATGCAAACTGAATGTGTACGAAAATATTAACTACCATCTGTTTCAAAATAAATCATTCAATGAGGCTTTCAATGAGAAACAACGACAAAGAAACAAAATACTTAAAATAACCCATTCTTTGGCGCCAAATAAGACAAATCCAACTCTAGCTGCAAACTTGTTTTCTACTTCTGCTCCCCTGGCTTGCGTATCCCAATGAAGTTTACCCCTAGGAAGACAAAAATATTTATTCTGACTCATTTGTTATTGACCAGTTATTTTCAACAGGGACTTAGGCTGTTTCCCACATAAATGATTCCCACATAAATTATGAAATGTACTGACATTCTGAGGAGAAATGTTTTGCCATCCACAAAAATACAGTTATAAAATTAACCATTATACTGTTGATTATCTCTCCAAGCACTCAGAGCTGGATTGTGTAGCCATTCAACACCTTTGGAGACATTGGTATGGTTGTTGACTGTGGTAGTGCTCCCACTATAGCAGGGTCACTCCTGTGTTCTTAAACATTGCATGTTTTAAAGTAAGTCATGATCACACAAACCACATTAATTCTTTTTAGAAAAACAAGATCCTGACATTCTTTTATTTTGATGGAATATTTAAGGATGTGTTTATACTCTAGCCTTGGGTGAACCGTGGCTTGTGTGGATTTTTTTTCTTCTATTGAATTTTCTGTGGGGAAGGTGATCACATACCTTTTGGACTATGTATTTTCTTTTGAATGTCGTTATAAAATGAATAGTTATTGTGTGTGTGTGTGTGTGTGCGTGTGTGCGTGTGTGCGTGTGTGCGTGTGTGCGTGTGTGTGTGTGTGTGTGTGTGCGTGTGTGTGTGTGTGTGTGTGTGTGTGTGTGTGTGTGTGTGTGTGTGTGTGTGTGTGTGTGTGTGTGTGTGTGTGTGTCAGGGCCTTGCACAGACCTTTTGGTGGGAAAGGTGAGCAAACAAAAGACAGGGCACCCCCCACAAAAACAAATATCCGCAACCACGGTCACAGACTCGTTGAGCAATTATGACAGAATATTTAGTTACATAAAAGCAATAGATCATCTTAATGGCGAATTAAATTACATATTTAACATGAATTACAACAGAACTTGCAGGCAGTGGGTTCAGAACAACGACAAAAACTGTATACAATTTTAAATGTTTTACCCAAAACAAAAGGGCACTTTAGAGACTGAAAGGGCAAAGGGTCATGGTAGAGCTATGCTGTATTTGTGTATGTGCCTGGTGTGTGTTGTGTTTGTGTGTGTGCGCGCGTTTCGTGATTACGAGTGTGAGTGCGTGCATGCTTGTGTGTGTGTCTCTATGTTAAAGCTGTCAGGAGAAGGGTCACTGTTAAATTCCCAGCAAACAGCACATACTTGAAATTAAATTATCTGCTATGACCGCCACACTCTTGTACCCTGACCACCACCAGGTATAAAATAAAGTGTACGACCATTCCAGTCCTGGAGGACTGTCAGTCAATCCCTCCCTGGGAAGGCAACCTTGGAGAGGAGAGAAATATTTCTGTATGGAAATGAATATAAGCCTGACTTCCAATGAATCTGAAAACCTTCTCCCTATTGTTCCCATTTGTCCCAGCTGTCAAAGGGAATTGATGGAGTGCCGGGCTGTGCAGTTTGAAAACGGCGGGAGGAAATACAGCTGATAAGAAAACTATGCTGTTCCAGCGAAGCAAAGAGCATTCAGCCTCAGGAGAGAATGCATGGAGAGGAAACAGACTGGAATTTAAGACAGTCAAAAATGTCTTGCCCAAAATAAATTGAATTCTATCTTTCCACTTTAGAATTCCAATTTGGAAAGAATGTTTTCCCTATAAGGTTTAGTGATCACTTTAGGAGACGAGTCAATAGCTATGAAAATTATTTTAAAAAAATGTGACAAACATCTTGACTTTGTGTTTTCTTCTTCACATGTGATGCTTCTCTTCTCCTCATGCATTTGTTAGACTTGGAAGCAGTCAGTCTTGTGGTAAGGTATTCCTGCAGAGATAACTTGGCTGCAGGTAAAGTATTCCTAGAGAGAACTTCAAATAAAATCTAATTTGATTGGTCTCAAACACATATTTAGCAGTTGTTTATTGCGAGTGTAGCGAAATTCTTGTGTTCCTAGCTCCTAGCTATCGAACAACTCACAACAATACACACAAATCTCAAAGTAAAAAAATGAAATTAAGAAATATATAAATATTAGGACTAGCAATGTTGGAGTGGTATTGACTACAATACTGTAGAATACACTATATACATTACATATGAAATGAGTAAAACAGTATGTAAACATTATTAAAGTGACCAGTGTTCCATTATTAAAGTGACCAGTGATTCAATGTTTATGTACAGTACATAGGGCAGCAGCCTCTAAGGTGCAGGGTTGAGTAACCACATCACCCTCTGTAGAGCCCTGCGGTTGCGGGCAGTGCAGTTCTCGTACCAGGCGGTGAAACAGCCTGACAGGAGGCTCTGAATGGTGAATCTTTAAAAGTTTGTGAGGTTTTTACGGGCCAAGCCAAATTTCTTCAGCCTTCTAAGGTTGAAGTGCCTTCTTCACCACACTGTCTGTGTGGGTGGACCATTTGAGCTTGTCAGTGATGTGTACGCAGAGGAACTTTAAGCTTTTCACCTTCTCCACTGCAGTCCCATCGATGTGTATGTGGGTGTGCTCCCTCTGCTGTCTCCTGAAGTCCACGATTAGCTCCTTCCTTTTGTTGACGTTGAGGGGGAGGCACCACTCCGCCAGGGCCCTCACTTCCTCCCTATAGGCTGTCTCGTCATTGTTGGTAATCAGGCCTCCTGCTGTTGTGTCGTCTACAAACTTGATGATTGAGTTGGAGGCGTGCGTGACCACTCAGTCATGGTTGAACAGAGAGTACAGGAGGGGGCTGTGTTGAGGATCAGTATAGTGGAGGTGTTGTTTCCTACCTTCACCACCTGAGGTGGCCCGTCAGGAAGTCCAGGACCCAGTTGCATAGGGCGGTTTTCAGACCCAGGCCCCCGAGCTTAATGATGAGCTTGCAGGGTACTATGGTGTTGAAGGTTGAGCTCTAGTCAATCAACAGAATTCTTTCATAGGTATTCCTCTCGTCCAGATGTGCAGTGTGATGGCAATTGCATCGTCTGTGGATCTATTGGGGCGATATGCAAATTGAAGTGGGTCTAGGGTGTCAGGTAAGGTGGAGGTGATATGATCCTTAACTAGCCTCTCAAAGCACTTCATGATGACAGAAGTGAGTGCAACGGGGCGATAGTAATTTAGTTCAGTTACCTTTGCTTTCTTGGGTGCAGGAACAATGATGGACATCTTTATTTATAATGGAGCCGGAGGGGATGGCTGCTGTTTTATGGGCTCTTAACCAACTGTGCTATTTTATTAGTTTTTTCGCATTGTTTGTAACTCATTTTGAACATAATGTTGCCGCTACCGTCTCTTAAGACCGAAAAGAGCTTCTGGACATTAGAACAGCGATTACTCACCTCGAACAGGATGAAGATTTTTCCTTTAATGAGTCCGACGCGAAGGATATACTGCTTTGTTGAGACAAGGCCCAAATCCCCGTCATCAGCATGAAGAAAAGACGGAGAAAAAGGGGGAGGAGGGCAGGGTGCCTTGTAAGAATTTGCCGACGAGTAGGTAAACCACCACTTCCCTCCATATTATTGGCCAACGTGCAATCATTGGAAAACAAACTGGACGATCTACGATTAAGACTATCCTACCAACAGCACATTAAAAACTGTAATATCTTAGGTTTTACCGAGACTTGGCTGAACGACAACACAGATAATATAGAGCTGGCTGGCTTCTCCGTTTTTCAGCAGGACAGAGCAGCTACGTCTGGTAAGACGAGTGGCGGGTGTGTGTGTGTCTATTTGTCAATAACTGCTGGTGCGCAATTTCTAATATTAAAGAAGTCTCAAGGTATTGCTTGCCTGAGGTAAAATACCTCATGATAAGCTGTAGACCACACTATCTACCAAGAGAGTTCTCATCCGTATTATTCATAGCCCTCTATTTACCACCACAAACTGATGCTGGCACTAAGACCGCACTCAACGAGCTGTATAAGGCCATAAACAAACAAGAAAATGCTCATCCAGAAGCGGCGCTCCTAGTGGCCGGGGTCTTTAATGCAGGCAAACTTACATTTGTTTTACCTCATTTCTACCAACATTTTTTTACTGACTTTATTGTCCCCATGGGGAAATTTTGTTGCAGTGTCATGTACACGTTTAAAGTGGTGTTTAAATGCAAAACAAATTTACATTACAACTTTCATAACAGTTACATACCAATAAAAAGAGACTAGCCTGTTGGCCTTACTGCGTTGAGAGGAACATTAGCCCAAGCTATTTAGGAGGGATATTACACCTGGCACAAATTATTGTCTAGTTCTGTTTTTCCTGCTGAGGGGTGCCCTATACCTGCGCCCAGAGGGGAGTAGTTCAAAGTCTGGGTACAGGGGGTGTCTTGGGTCTAAAATTATTTTGTGAGCCTTGCGGAGGGCCCTGACCTTAAATATCTCATCCAGGCCTCTCTGTTTGACTCCAATTACCTTGCTTGCAGTGGTGATAATCCCTCTCAGCATATTTCTCTGGTTGACAGTGGTATTGCCAAACCAACAAACAATACAAAAAGTTAAAATACTCTCAATGTAAGAGAGTATTTTAACTTTCTTGTACACTAATAGTTGTACTAGTTCCCATCCTGACAGACACCACGTTAAGTTTGCGGATGACACTACCTTGATCAGCCTGTTGCATGATGATGAGGAACACCATGACCCAGTCCTAAATGACTTTGTAGAGTGGTGTGATGAATTACACTTGTTCCTCAGTACCAACAAGACCAAAGAGATGTGCATAGACTCAGGAAGCATACAACACCTACCTCTGCAACATCTATTAGAGGTGAAAACATAGATATTGTAGAGGAATAGAAATATCTGGGTGTCCTTTTGGATAATAAGCTTCAGTGGAGTAAATGGACAGACCTGATCTACAAAAAGAGTCAACAGAGACTGTACTTTCTCAAAAAGCTGGGATCTTTTAATGTTGACTGTACTATACTGACTCTGTTTAACAAAGAGACACCGGTTTCAACAATGAGTGCATCGACGATGACGTCCCCACAGTGACCGTACGTACATTTCCCAACCAGAAGCCATGGATTACAGGCAACATCCGCACCGAGATAAAGGCTAGAGCTGCCACTTTCAAGGAGTGGGACACTAATCTGGACGCTTATAAGAAATCCCGCTATGCCCTCTGACGAACCATCAAACAGGCAAAGAGTAAATACATGACTAAGATTGAATCCGACTACACCGGCTCTGACACTCATCAGATGTGGCAGGGCTTGGAAACTATTACGGACCACAAAGGGAAACCCAGCCATGAGCTGCTCAGTGACGCGAGCCTACTAGATGAGCTAAATGCCTTTCATGCTCACTTCGAGGCAAGCAACACTGAAGCATGCATGAGAGGACCAGCTGTTCCGGACGACTGTGAGATCACGCTCTTCATAGCCGATGTGAGCAAGACCTTTAAACAGGTCAACATTCACAAAGCCGCGGGGCCAGATGATTACCAGGACGTGTACTCAAAGAATACGCGGACCAACTGGCTTCACTGACATTTTCAATCTCTCCCTGGCCGAGTCTGTAATACCTGCAGTTGAAGTTGGAAGTTTACATACACCTTAGCCAAAGACATTTAAAGCCAGTTTTTCACAATTCCTGACATTTAATCCTAGTAAAGATTCCCTGTCTTAGGTCAGTTAGGATTCCCACTTTATTTTGAGAATGTGAAATGTCAGAATAATAGTGGAGAGAATGATTTATTTCAGCTTTTATTTCTTTCATCACATTCCCAGTGGGTCAGAAGTTTACATACACTCAATTAGTATTTGGTAGCATTGCCTTTATATTGTTTAACTTGGGTCAAATGTTTCAGGTAGCCTTCCACAAGCTTCCCACAATAAGTTGGGTGAATTTTGGCCCATTCCTCCTGACAGAGCTTGTGTAACTGGGTCAGGTTTGTAGGCCAACAATTGTTTACATACAGATTATTTCACTAATAATTCACTGTATCACATTCCAGTGGGTCAGAAGTTTACATACACTAAGCATTCCTACAGAGAGAACTTGACTGCAGGTAAGGTATTCCTTACAGAGAGAACTTGGCTGCAGGTAAGGTATTCCTACATAGAGAACTCGGCGGCAGGTAAAGTATTCCTACAGAGAGAACTTGGCTGCAGGTAAGGCATTCCTACAGAGAGAACTCGGCGGCAGGTAAGGTCCCTACACTACATGAAAAACTTGGCTCACTTTCATTCATTTCTCATGAAAATATGATATTCCCTCCTCACATAATAAGTCTGTTTTCACACCCTGATTGTGCTGACTATGGTTGCTTCCCAAATTGCACGCTATTCCCTATAAAGTACACTACTTTCGACTAGAGCCCTATGGGCTGAGGTCAAAAGTAGCACACTTTATAGGAAACAGGGTGCCATTTGGGACAGAGCATAGATGGAGCCAGTGTCAACATGTTGATTACTTTGAGAGAGTAATTATTCTGCCCTAATTACATGAAGCGTATGAAGAACCCTGCTTCTATATTTAGGGCTTTATGGAGGTAAATATGAACAATGGGCCATTCAAACAGGCACTTCCATATAACACCACAATTCGTTTTTCTAGTTGGAAATAGACACAAAGTAACATCATAAAAATGCATGTAGTTAATTTGAAATCCTTTTTTGCAGTGAGAGGATATTTTAGCATCCAATTCCAGGTGCTTGGAATGTGTCATGGAGTGATAAGCATTCAGCTTATTCTTGTGAGCACACACAGATGTTCTAAACTTTTGTTCTTACAGTTCTGATTCTGTTCTGACAACACTATTCTGAGGTGATTCTAACGGAACACTTCCAAATTCAGGAAAGGTCTGCAAACAAGGGTTATGCAGGCAGAGAGAATGATCCCACGCTTGCCTAATTTTTCTCTCAATTCTTCAGAAACGCCCAGCGATTTCAGCCATAAAGAAAAAGAGAGAGAAAGAAAGAGAGAACCTCTCAGAGAGCAAGAAAGGGGGAATTGACCGAATGAGAGAGAGAAAGCGAAAGAATGAGAGTGAGAGAGAGAGAGAAGCGGTCGGTAAAGAGAGAGAGAAAGAGAGAGGAAGAGAGAGCGAGTACCTCTCTCAGTAATGAATCTGCACATTCCCGTTCAGGTCACATAAACATTGACAGCAGGTAATGAGGTGCTGATGAAGGGACTTGACCAAACACTGAAGTGATTGCTGCGACAGTCAGGCTAATACCTGGGATGAGACTTCAAGATGGTGGCCAGGGCACCGCTCATGTAAACACTGACAGAATTCTGATGGAAGAAAGAGAAAGCTAAGCGCTGACTGACTCTCTCTCTCTCTCTCTCTCTCTCTCTCTACCTCTCTCTACCTCTCTCTTCCTCTCTCTCTCGCTCTCTCTCTACCTCTCTCTCGCTCTCTCTCTCTACTCAACGTTTCAACTCTTACCTGCCTCATGGTATAGGTGTAATACTGTGGTCTCATCTCTTCGCATCTCCTCGCACACTCTCTCTTGTAAATACTGAGACAGACATTAAAAGACAAAGCAGGGAGGCAGTGCATTCTGAGGTAGGCCTTTCAGGTTTCAGTTCCAGAGAGAATGAAACCCTATTTAATAAAAACTGGTTACTTGAGTTCTGGCATAGGCCAAGACATTGTTTTTGCGCAGTTCAATTGTGAATTGCTATGTAGTTGAGTTTCTTATATTCTCACTGTAAACATTGCTTTTTTGAGTCCATGAATCCAACTCGGTATTCTTGCATTGTAAGAATGATCTTATTTGTTGGCTTATCTCTTGAAACTAGCCATGTTCAGTTGACTACACTCTTAGAAAAAAAGGTGCTAGAACCGAAAAGGGTTCTTTGGCTGTTTAGCTGAACCCTTTGAAGAACCCTTTTTGGTTCCAGGTAGAACCATTTTGGGTTCCATGTAAAACCCTGTCCACAGAGTGTTCTACATGGAACCAGAAAGGGTTCTCCTATGGGGAACCATTTTTTTCTAAGAGTGTACAGTCTTAAATATAAACTTGAGTCTGTGTGATGTCCATTCTCCAAAACACATTTGGATTGAATTCAAAAGATCCCAACTGAATATGTGAGGCTAGCATGAGTCAAAATGACTAGTGTTTGAAGATGAGGCTTACAGACAGTGCAGTAATAGAGCTGTCTCTGAATCCCAGTCCATGGTTCTGAAATCCCAAATCCCTTCTCCGTCTACCACATGGGGACCTCTATCCTCCAGATTGGTTGAGCAGAGCTCCACAGGTGCAGAGCCCCAGCCTGAGCTTCATTAACTGATGGCAGCAGGATAGCTACAGACAGACAGACAGACAGACAGACAGACAGACAGACAGACAGACAGACAGACAGACAGACAGACAGACAGACAGACAGACAGACAGACAGACAGACAGACAGACAGACAGACAGACAGACAGACAGACAGACAGACAGACAGACAGACAGACAGACAGACAGACAGACAGACAGACAGACAGACAGACAGACAGACAGACAGAGATATCAGCAAGGGAAAGAGAGAGAATGGGATAGAGGGATAGAATGATGGAGTGATGGAAACAGAGTCAGACAAAGATTGAGACCAGCAGGGAAAATAAAAAGGCTTGGACGGAGGGATGAAGGGATGGGGGGATAGAAACAGACAGTCAGACAGAGAGGATTGTCAGACATTGTTGGGATACCATGGTTCAGTTGGGATCTATAATTTATGTATGAAAGGTCTCTTTTCAACTCCTTATTCGATGAAAGTCATTGGAAGTTGGATAAGTAACTTGCAGAAAGTTACCATACTTTAAAATTCTCAGGGCAAGGCAAGCTGGCTGCATACTGTAATCATAATAGGTGCTTTACAGTGTAAATTTATTTTTCCCTTACAGCAGGCTGCAGCCAATTATTCTGAAGGATTTGGAACCATCCGCTCTCAAGGCCACTTTTCAAATCAAACTAAACAGTAATAATTATCCCAGAAATAATGTGACAGCCTGGGAGAGAGACAAAGAGATAGAGAGAGAAAGAATGAGAGAGAGAGAGAAAGAATGAAAGAGAGAGAGAGAGAGAGAGAGAGAGAGAGAGTAGGAGATGGAGTAGGAGAGAGGGAATGATGATAAGGCAATGCAGAATACACAGTCAACCTCCTAGACTGCAAAACAGCGGTAGTCCTCCTTATTATCAGCGGTATTGAATCCAACAGATAATGACAACAATTTACTGGGATGTAGAGAAAACCAAAAAATAAAAAACCAACCGTACATACACAGCCTGTGTTGCACATACAAGGGAATGAGCTTATAAACAAACATGTAAAAATGCAGCTCTGCACAATGTTTACTCTGCCAGATTTTGACTAATGGACATTATTCCATGAACTGGACAGGGCTGTTGATGTAATTGAATCAATACTATGCATGATGCTGGCTTCCTAAGGCCATTATACCATATTAAGGATCACCTTCACCAGTCATAAGCAGCGGTGTAATTTAATATTCAATGCATTTAAATCAAGTCATTCTACCTAGTCCAGCATACTCACTATAATGCTGTAATATAATAAGAGTGTTTGTAATGGCGCTGATCTTCTTTATTCAGGATTTTGTTGTTGTTTATTGATTGTTGTTGCTTTCATGAATGAAATAACCCAGCGGCGTGTTTGAGTGAAAGAGCTTGATATCCAACATGAACTCACAACGAACGATCACATTGGTCGTATTACACAGCCAGATAAATCAATGGTATATTCTCAGAATTGCAAAATGTGTGATATTTACATTAAGCAAGTTAGTGAGTGGTTAAGGCAAGGGTATGGTTGGAGGTATCTAAGTAGAAGGTGATCCTAACTTCAACGCCATGCTCTCTATTGTTCTGAGGAAAAGAGGATATAATTATCAGAGCTTAATGGTGTCTTTTCTCTGGCCTGGAGGGGATCCTCCCTTCCTACTGCTGCATATTCATGATCCTGTCTTATTTTGTTGGGATGACTAAGAAAGGAACATCCTGAGGGGTAAACTACAAAGCAACATCAATGAGTTAGCCCACTAACTTGCCAAAATATTCTGAAATATAAGCTTGAAATGGGCATGGTCTACTCAACAACCAAAAACACTTTTTTTATGAACCAGAAAATACATAGTTATTTCTGGTTGTTTATCAAAGTTAGCTGGCTAATTAATTGATCCTGCTTTGTAGTATACCCCTCTGATTGCAGCTCTTGGAGCTCAGCCTTGTTCATCTATCCCTGTCCTTGTGTAGAGGTGGTACACTGGTAATTATTCAACCATTTATAGAGGCACACTGGTGGTAGACTGGTAATTATTCAACCTTCTATAGAGGGACACTGGTGGTACACTGGTAATGATAAAACCATCTATAGAGGTACACTGGCAATTATACAGAACAATCGATCAAACAGGAATTCTCTAATATAAGACATCCTAGTAACCTGACCAAATTCACATAGAAATGTTAGTTATAGATCTGTCATTCTCATTGAAATGTAAGTCTAAGAAGGTGCAAATATGTTCTATGTGCACTATTTCTATGCTTCCCGTTCTTATGTTCCATTTTTACATATTTTAATTCCAGTTTTGTACACCAGCTGCAAAAAGCTGAAAATACAATGGTTTTGGTAATTGAAAATATATGCGGTTTAGATGGTACAATGATTCTCTACACTACACATTGCTTGTTTTGCCACATAAACTGAAATAAGGCGAACTATTAGAATTTTAGCAAACAGGAAATGGCAGAGCGATTTCTGCATATCACACCTTTAATAATATGATTGTCATTCCCAGCCGATACAGATATTGTGCCTATCGGCATTTTGTCTGGTGGTAATGGGGCTACCTTGGCAAACATGTCAGAGTGGTCATACAGTACCTTCCTGTGTGGTGTCTCTTATACAATAGGAGTTCCCTGATCCTGATGCAGGGTTGGTTTCTCCCTACCTATATTGACTGATACCATTCAATTGAATAATAAAAACGAAAATACAAGTTGTGTCTAGTAAAAATGTTATGCCGAGTGCCAGGTCTCTCTCCATTTAGAAACATCAGTATCAAGCCGATCTGTCAGTTTGAACTTCATCTCATCATCTTGCAAGTCTCCATGTCCTGGCTTCATAGATGTGAACACATACACAGTCACTGTACTATTACCAATGGCAGTTAATAAGATAGGTGATATCTGACAAACAAACATATATTACGTTGAAGTTTGAACAAGTCAGACTAAACCTACCTAATTCTGGTCTCCCCATAGACAACTGTTGGTGAGCAGGCAAGATGTGAGGCTGGAGGTAAGGTCTTTGCCAGCGCTCGATTCATGGGCATAACAGCATAGATCAGCTCCTGGCCCCTCATCAAAGATACTGGTCGGTTACACACAAACAGATCACTGATTATATTATCAATGGTGATTATGATTAGCATGGTGGAACCAACCTGATTGCTACAATCACCTTTCTATTTCACTTCAGATATATGTGAAGTGAAATAGAATGGTAAACGGTGATCAGACTGGTTCCACCAGGCTAGGTTATGAAGGTGAATTGGGACAAAACTCCAAACTGTTTTGACCTTTGACCAGGTCAATTGTCACCAACGTGATTCAAGTGTCCTCCCTGTTCTATTTATAGGAATGCTCCCCTTGCTGGACTTCTCTGTGTTGCATGTTCGGCTGCAAACTGGACATCTTTTGAACAACTGCAGCAGGCAATCCTCATAAACAATGTACTTCCTCATCTTATGAGGTGGTGTTGACTCGGAGGGCCTGTGACACGGTGATACAATACACAGCCAAGTGGTGAATTACATTTTGTTCTAAAGAAAGAACATAGGTTTTCAGTAATGTACTTCACAACAAAAATGACTCTACTACGTGTATCTGCTTGGCTGAGTAATTAAGCTACTAGTTTATCAAACCAAGAATTGTTCATACAATTTTTCACATAACATGGGTCGAACTAATTCTAGGTCGTCACTAGTTACCACAGCCACAAAGTCATACTGGCCGCCTATTTCTACAATTTATCTTCTTAAAATGTCATTTTAAGCCTAACCTTAAGCCTAACCTTAACCACCCTGCTAACCTTATGCCTAACCGTAACCTTAAAATGGGACCAAACATTTTTTGTTTTCATGAATTTTTACTGTAACCAATCTTTACTTTGTGGCTGTGGTAACTAGTGGAAACCCTAATTCTATGCTTTACAAATGTAGACTGACTGTACTTCCAGATTGGATTAGATTCAGGCCGGTGACACCATTACGGTTTGTTGCTCATGGTACACTGTATTAGTCAGACTCAGACGTGAGTTAGCTACCACCATAGCTGCATCCATTATTTTGTTTTGCCTTAGACAATACAGAATACACTTGTATGAGCTACAAACTAACTTGCAAATCCAACTTCTAGGCTAACAATAGCTACCTAGCCTGCCTCACTAGCATTATCAAATGATAACGTTACATAACCAGCAGTATCTAGACAATACACAATAAACGAACTGCAGGGCTCTCCAGAGGGTGGTGCGGTCAGCCTAACGCATCACCGGGGGCACACTCCCTGCCCTCCAGGATATCTACAGCACCTGGTGTCACAGGAAGGCCATCATCAAGGACGTCACCAGAGCCATGGCCTGTTCAACCCACTACCATCTAGAAGGCGGAGACAGTAAAGGTGCATCAAAGCTGGGACCGAGAGACTGAAAAACGTCTTCTATATCCAGACCATCTGTTAAATAGTCACAACTAACCGGCCTACGCCCAATATCCTACCCTGAACTTTAGTCACTGTTACTAGCTGGCAACCACCCGGTACTCAACCCTGCACCTTAGAGACTGCTGCACTATGTCCATAGTCAATGAACACTGGTCACTTTAATAATGTTTCCATACTGTTTTACGCACTTCATATGTATATACTGTATTCTAAACAAGACTCATCCTATATAACTACTGCTGTAAACACCTTTTCTATTCATATACTGTCCATAATGTCTATCCACACCATCAAATGCATATATATTTATATTCCGGACTCTGACATCGCTTGTTCTAATATTTATATATTTATTTTATTCCTTTATTTTATGTTTTGGATTTGTGTGTATTGTTTTGTATTGTTAGGTGTTACTGCCCTGTTGTAGCAACATAAGCATTTCGCTACACCCACAATAACAACTTCAAACTATGTGTATGCAACCAATAAAATTAGATTTGACCTAACTTGTAATGAGGTACCTCGTGGTAATGAGGTACCTAGCTAGCTGGTTATCTAGCTACGCTAACGTTAGCTAGACTGCCTCGCTAGCTAATGTTAGCTAGCCTGCCGATAATGTTATATAGCTTCAACGTTAGCTACACTATACCAGAGAGGTCATTAAATTCCATTATAAACTGGGTGGTTTGAGCCCTGAATGCTGATTGGCTGACAGCCATTGTATATCAGACCGTATACCATGGGTATGGCAAAACATTTATTTATACTGCTCTAATTACCTTGGTAACCAGTAACCTCGATGCATGGTGCCTAAGAACAGCCCTTAGCCGGGGTATATTTGCCATATATCACACCCCCTCGTGCCTTATTGCTTAAGTTTCTTTGGTTATACTCACCACCACCAGTCGTTGCACACCAATCTAGCGTTACTGGTGCAGACTTGGGGACCAACTAACTCCAAGCACCTATTCCGACCGCATACTATAGTTTATTTATTTATCATTTGGCAGGGCATGCAAACCATATAACTTTGGCTGTGGAGTCATGATCGATCGGTATAGGGCCTGTGATCCTATGACCGCTTTTGGGGGTAATGAAACAACAGAGCCCCATTCAATGAAGGGAAGCGAAGTGGGCGGAGGGGTGATTTGCACGTGGAGCTTAGCAAAAGGGGGCATGAGTTGTTGACATAATTGTAATCCAAGCCCAACCTTAATTAACTCGTTGAGACGCACTGAGGTTCAAAACTCCATTTTAGATGAGACTGACTTTATGACCAAAATTATCCTATTCACACTTTATAGTCAATTTTGACAGTTTCTGACTCATATCGATGCCACATAGGCCATTTTAAAAGGGATCAGTTGCTTTTTAGGGGCAGTCGCTCTTTAATAATGGAGGTGCATGTCTGTCACGCCCTGGCCATAGAGAGGGTTTTGTTCTCTATTTTGGTTAGGCCAGGGTGTGACTGGGGTGGGCGTTCTATGTTCCTTTTTCTATGTTTTTGTATTTCTTTGTTTTGGGCCGAGTATGGTTCCAAATCAGAGGCAGCTGTCTATCGTTGTCTCTGATTAGGAATCATACTTAGGCAGCCTTTTCCCACCTGTGCTTTGTGGGATCTTGTGTTTGTGTAGCTGCCTGTGAGCAGCCCAGAACGTCACGCTTCGTTTTCGTCTGTATTGTTTTGGTGAGTTTCATATTTATTAAACATGTGGAACTCTAAGTACGCTGCGCCTTGGTCTACTCCTTTAGACGAACGTGACAGAAGATCCCACCAAAGAAGGACCAAGCAGCGTGCCCAGGAGGAGCAAGGATCCTGGGCCAGGGAGAGAAAGGACTGGACATGGGAGGACATCCTGGACGGCAAGGGATCCTACACTTGGGAAGAGATCCTGGTCGGAAGGGATCGCCTCCCATGGGAACAGGTAGAGGCACTCAGAAGAGCGGAGGCAGCAGGAGAAAAGGACCAACGGCAACAGTATGAGGGAACACGGCTGGCAAGGAAGCCTGAGAGGCAGCCCCAAAAAATGTTGGGGGGGGGGGCACACAGGGAGTGTGGCAGAGTCAGGTTGGAGACCTGAGCCAGCTCCCCGTGCTTACCGGAAGCAGCGTGGTACTGGTCAGGCACCGTGTTATGCTGTGAAGCGCACAGTGTCTCCAGTGCGTGCTCATAGCCCGGTGCGCTATAGGCCAGCTCCCCGCAAGTGCCATGCTAGAGTGGGCATCGAGCCAGGACGGGTTGTGCAGGCCGTGCGCTCAAGACCTCCAGTGCGTCTCCAGGACCCGGTCTATCCTGTGCCTGCTCCCAGAGCCAGGCCTCCTGCATGTCTCCCCAGCCTGGTGAGTCCTGTGCCTGCGCCCAGAGCCAGGCCTCCTGCATGTCTCCCCAGCCTGGTGAGTCCTGTGCCTGCGCCCAGAGCCAGGCCTCCTGCATGTCTCTCCAGCCTGGTGAGTCCTGTGCCTGCGCCCAGAGCCAGGCCTCCTGCATGTCTTCCCAGCCTGGTGAGTCCTGTGCCTGCGCCCAGAGCCAGGCCTCCTGCATGTCTCCCCAGCCTGGTGCGTCCTGTACCTGCGCCCAGAGCCAGGCCTCCTGCATGTCTCCCCAGCCTGGTGAGTCCTGTGCCTGCGCTCAGAGCCAGGCCTACGGAAAGTCCCGCCTGTCCAGAGCTGCCAGAGTCGCCCGCCTGTCCAGGGGGCTGCCAGAGTCGCCCGCCTGTCCAGGGGGCTGCCAGAGTCGCCCGCCTGTCCAGGGGGCTGCCAGAGTCGCCCGCCTGTCCAGGGGGCTGCCAGAGTCGCCCGCCTGTCCAGGGGGCTGCCAGAGTCGCCCGCCTGTCCGGAGCTGCCAGAGTCGCCCGCCTGTCCGGAGCTGCCAGAGTCGCCCGCCTGTCCAGGGCCCGCTGCGAGGGTCCCCAGTCCGGGGTCGGCGGCGAGGGTCCCCACTCCAGAGGCGCCACCTAAGTGGGCCAAGCCGAAGGTGGAGCGGGGTCCACGTCCCGCACCAGAGCCGCCGCCATAAAGAAGGCCCACCCGGACCCTCCCCTTTAGAGTCAGGTTTTGCGGCCGGAGTACGCACCTTTGGGGGGGGGGGGGGGGGGGTATTGTCACGCCCTGGCCATAGAGAGGGTTTTGTTCTCTATTTTGGTTAGGCCAGGGTGTGACGGGTGGGCGTTCTATGTTCCTTTTTCTATGTTTTTGTATTTCTTTGTTTTGGGCCGAGTATGGTTCCTAATCAGAGGCAGCTGTCTATCGTTGTCTCTGATTAGGAATCATACTTAGGCAGCCTTTTCCCACCTGTGCTTTGTGGGATCTTGTGTTTGTGTAGCTGCCTGTGAGCAGCCCAGAACGTCACACTTCGTTTTTGTCTGGATTGTTTTGGTAAGTTTCATATTTATTAAACATGTGGAACTCTAAGTACGCTGCGCCTTGGTCTACTCCTTTAGACGAACGTGACAATGTCGAACACTAAAGGAATATACCATTGACATAACTTATTTTGTGTAAGATATAATGCCTCAAGATCTATCTCTAAATAGTATGTCAGATAATAGCAACAATTCAGAAAATCTGGAATTATACAACCAACATTATGATGATCTTTACGATGATTTACAGTTGCATAAAAGTTTACCTCTAAATATGTGTTCAATTTATTTGAAAAATGACATGAAAGAGTAAGAGATCACCATAACGACTACCATAAAACCAAACACTAAATGATAGGTGAATATGAGGACATCAGTATCATTGTACATTTTGTCATAGAAGTGCAGACAAAATAACACAATAGATTGAAACAGTGGTGTGCTAATATTGAAGGCTAGAAAATGGGTTCTGATCATTTTTCTATGACAGATCGTATTAAGTATCACCGCTGTTGAGTTGTATCTACTGCAACGCACATTGATTAATACTGTATATCTCTGGGAAAGAGGCCATTGTCATGGTTAAAGGGTAGTAGAAAAAAGCTATGTTAATTTAGCCACTGTCATCTTTAATTTTGTAACTAAACTAACAAGTAATTTATATCATGATAGACTGACAGTGTATCCAGATGAAGTCCTTTTTTTGTAACAACCTTATCCCGACAAGATGACTGTTCATTACCATAATGGAAACTACCCAATCTGGAGGGATGTAAGATGGGGTACCAACATGGCAGACAGATGACAGGACAGACATGATTCTAATGGATTCCAATGACTGTTAGATTTATTTTTAATCAACAGGGAAGTACACGGTAAGGAGAGAACGGAGGATGAAGTTCTGAGTCATCAGTGTTGAATATAATATAACGGCTCTGTGTGACAGATAATTAATGGAGGATACAGTGGCTCTCAGGTCTGGATGGGATGGCTTTAGAAAAGGACAAATTTCAGGCCTGAATTATGAGACTGTCTAGACTAGACACTGACACTCATTAAAAACAACAGGACATTAGAATCTGATCATTGAGAGAGCAGCTTCCTTCCTAGGTTGTCAATGTTCCCAGCTCGCTTAGACACCATATTCTTCAGACCTGTCTAAGCCTATACAACTGTGAGTTATTCAATATTGGATTTTAAGGATAGTATTGAATTGATTTTAAAATTGAATTGGAGTTTCACGTGACAGTTTTACAATTTCTTCCAGATGTGTTTCAACAAATATACATTGCTAATAACACAGTTAGTGTAAACTCCTATGCAGGGTGACATTTATTATTGCGATAAAATCTTGTCCTGAGGCAGAGCTGAGGTTTCCGCTAGATAGGCCAGCTGCAAAGTCAAAATTGGTTATATCATAAAAAATCATGAAAACTAAAATTAGCTTTTTGGTCTTAACTTAAGGTTAGGCATAAGGTTAGCAGTGTGGTTAATGTATGATTAGGTTTAAAATCAGATGTTATGACTTTGTGGCTGTGCCAGCTAGTGACCATCCTACAAAGCTGCCTACAGGACAAGATTCATCCCAATAAATGACAACCTGCTCCCATCTGGATATATCCACTTCGCCAAACAAGTCTAGCACTAACTTCTAGATTGGTTCCTGCTATCCAGACTGGCTTCTGCTACCCATCCAGTGTAGAAGGTCTGTGTAATAATGTCTCCTGATCTGGATGTGGAGGTCTCTGCTCTGCTGTTCTATTTTTAACAAGGGGCTCTTCAGTCAGCATACTGCATACTGAATCCTTTAGTGGTGACCTCCTCCTCCAGCAAACAGTCCGGCAGCATTAAAGACAGACAGACTGAGACTGTCAGACAGACCCCCAAGTCCCTGAGGGGGTCATTACGATGACGATGAGCAGCTCTGAAGACACAGCTCCTATTGACCGAGATAGAGTGAGACAGACAGAGACAGACAGACAAAGAGAGAGACACAGGCAGACAGACAGAGAAAGAGAGAGAGAGAGTGAGAGAGAGAGAGAGAGAGAGAGAGAGCAAAAGAGGAGGGAAATAGCTAACAATTGGAAAAGTGTGAAGCGAGTATGAAAAAACAAACATTGGATGATAGAGCAATCAAATGCAGTTCTGAAAAAGCAATAGTCCTCTATTAGATCATCCCTGACCATTATCCGACCGGCCCTCTAGTTATTGTTGCAGTCTATGTTGTGAAGTCTTGTCTGCTAGTGGAGGAGTCACCCCTGGGGATGGACTGTTTCTACTAGACCGGTTTAGACTATGAGTATTTGTAGTTCGTAATGATCCCATAAGGTCATGTTTGCTCGCTGAGAGCTTCACTTGAGGGCTTCAAGGTACTTCTTCCTTGTGTTTCCCTTGCTGGGTGCCATGGAGGAAAGAGACTAGGGCTGTTGGGATATGGGTCAGATGGATCAGGCTGCTAGTTATAAAACCCAGACCCATGTTGTGTTATTACCTTGAATTATTGATCAGAGTGATGGGTGGTAGCGGCTCACTAACTAGGAAACGAACTAAAAACTGTTAGCATATGTGCAAAGATTGCTTAACAGATACAGAGTTTGTTTACAATAACATAATACTTGTAAGCTTATTGTTGGTACTTTCATTGGCTCTATTGGTTGTTACTATTTGATATGAAAGACCTATGATGTGTATTTTGAGCTATTCACCAGATCCCATGCCTTTTAAGGGCTTTGAGCGGCTCTTGTATCTGCCACTGTCTAAAATGACTATCTTCCTCTTGCCATATATACTGTAATAATTTGCATTAGGTAATTGGTTTGCTGCAGCGAATAAGTAATTGCCCTCAACTCAAGCAGTATGGAACCCTCACAAACCCAGAATAAATTAACACCATGACAATTGAAGCGAAGTCATCCAACATGACTCAAGGTGTGCATTGCACTTCACAGTTTGGGCATTAACGGGGAAATATCTGGAAGGTGTACCTCGGAATCCTATCTGAGTGTGTCAAACGCTGATTCCCTGTCGAGCTCTTAATTACATCTCCCAGTAATCCTATCGCTTGTCAGGGATGTCGGCGAGGTGACGATGGCCCCTCTCTCTCTGAAAAAGCGAATCAGCAGCCTGACTGACTGACTGATGCAGCGAAACAACAGTGTGCACCTGTCCCTCCTCATTTGCAATAGGATGGTAAAGAACCAATTATGGTGTTTGATGTGTGAGGACTTTGATGCCACTTTGAATTCTGACAACAGCTCACTGCTGGTGCTTTATGGAAACTAGGGGAACCATGATGTTGTGTGTTTCCTTGTTTGGTCTTGCTTATCTGTTTGAAGTAAGGTGCAGTCTACTGTAGGGTAGAGCCTGTCATGACATTGCTCTCTTTGGGGATAGCAAGAACCATCCCCCTCTCTCTGCACTATCGCCCTCTCTCGCTCACCCCCTAACAACAGGCTCTGTTAGGCAGGTCATAAATTCCTTGAGGAGTTCTCTCCTTATGGCCAGAGTATAAGAGAGAGTTTTCACAGGAGAACAAAGGAACCTCTTCTCCAGCATAGAACTTGAGAACTGAACAATGTACATGTTTTGGAGAAGGTGTACACGTTCGGGGAGGAATCCAGCTACGACAGGTCCATTTCGTTTAATATTTGTTTAACTCATGAGAGACAATACAGCCACATTACCATAACTCTGTTTATACAAGAGTCTCAGTTATGAGGCTTGCATCTAATTGTTCTATACAATGAATGAGCAAAGATGAAACTATTTGTGAAATTATGTAATGTGATTTTAAACTGTTTAATGTAAGGGAACCCAATTCCCTTTAAAGTTAACTAAGTCATTGGCCCGCCCCATGAGCACAGACATTGATCTGGCGTCATGGGACATCCTTTTTCTACTCTTCCGAATATAACCCCCACCTTGGGAATTTATCTTCAGACCAGCTTACCTCGATAACCGAGAGGGCTAAGGTTTGAGTAGATTGCTGAAATCTTAACCATACCACGTGGTTAAACTCAGACTATCAATACCATTTTACATTTACATTTTAGTCATTTAGCAGACGCTCTTATCCAGAGCGACTTACAGTAGTGAATGCATACATTTCATAAAAATAAAAAAAATCATACTTTTTTCCCGTATTTTTCCGATACCGACAGAATAAGAACAAATCTTTGATACTAATTACTAGTCTGCAGCTAGGAATTATGTACCCGTGAACGCGAAGGCCGACAACCGCCAAAACATCTATTCTATAACAATATTGCTGAATGTTACTCTGAACTAACCATTCTAACCACGGCAGAGAGAGAGCGGGCGGACAAACTCTCCAACAGAAACAAACTTTCCAAAAGCGATCACAACGACACACTGAGCGTAAATATATATATATTGATTGCAATTATTCCCGAATGAGTGAGCGTTCATGTGCAAAGGTTTAGCATTTCAATTTTTATAATTATCAACTTTGTAGTGTTTTTTTTAATCTTTCGTGCCCTTATCAGTCCCTCTGTCTAACAAGCCGCCATGCCAGTTTATCCCACTAGGGCACATCCGCTATCATTTCCTTGTAACTATATCTACTGTTTGTTTATCAAATCAAATCAAATCAAATGTATTTATATAGCCCTTCGTACATCAGCTGATATCTCAAAGTGCTGTACAGAAACCCAGCCTAAAACCCAAAACAGCAAGCAATGCATGTGAAAGAAGCACGGTGGCTAGGAAAAACTCCCTAGGAAAAACTCCCAAGAAAGGCCAAAAACCTAGGAAGAAACCTAGAGAGGAACCAGGCTATGAGGGGTGGCCAGTCCTCTTCTGGCTGTGCCGGGTGGATATTATAACAGAACATGGTCAAGATGTTAAAATGTTCATAAATGACCAGCATGGTCAAATAATAATAATCATAGTAGTTGTCGAGGGTGCAACAAGCACGTCCGGTGAACAGGTCAGGGTTCCATAGCCGCAGGCAGAACAGTTGAAACTGGAGCAGCAGCACGGCCAGGTGGACTGGGGACAGCAAGGAGTCATCATACCAGGTAGTCCTGAGGCATGGTCCTAGGGCTCAGGTCCTCCTTTCTGTGATTATTTAGTTAGTAAATAAATGATTTAAGACAATTGATGTATGGATGATTCATAGTGAAGACTGGGTTCATGCAGATAACCAACAATTTACGACGTTTGGAATGAGACTAATGTGAGGTAAAGAATAATTCATTAATTAGAAGACTAATTGATCAGATATTAAAAAAGGAAAATTATAACTTTGTAATCTGAATATTTTCCTTGGTGCCCCGACTTCTCGTTTTCCTGCAAAAGAAGAGCTCCACGAACCACCTACTCCTACGCTGGAGTCTCATATAACAGGAGTTTCCCCTTGAAATCAGACATGTCCGTGGTAAGGACAACTTGGTTGCTTAATGTCTTTCAAGGGTGGGCAGTCATAAGTTTTGTGTTTAGCCAGTGTGTAGCCCTGGCTCACAATTGATTTTGACTGCACGTTTTGCAGTTTTGGAGATGAGTTTTGTTTTGTTTGCGCTTATTCCTAAGGGATGAGAGTATTAGAAACGTACATTATTTTACTAGTTTCTCAAAACTGTGTGTTCTGTCTTGTATTTAGATTGTTGATAGCCAGTAGACGCCATGTATATATTGGAGAAGGCTATGCATTTAAGAAGCGACGCATTTAAGTTGATAATGTTGTGAAATTAAAGTTGCTTTCTGTTGGTGGTGAGCAAACTTGTCCAACAAAAATATAGGATACATTTTTCTTAAGGTGGAAGGTGGAAGGTGTTACAGGTTTAGTTTTTGGAAGTTATATTTCGAGGTAGCATGTTAGCGCGCACCGATTGGCGTCACCTCATTAGTATGTTACACCTGTGTTGGCTAGTCCATCTTGTTAGGTAGAAGATATTTCACCTGTGCTAGCCCAGGTGATATTTAAGAGTGGCTTGGGATTGCTTTTTGTGTAGGGATAACTACTGGGTGCTTTGTTTGTGAAGGTAGTTTTATGTGTCAACACAAACTCATCGGCAAAGACTGCAGCTTTCTCAAGAGTGAGGTCCTTGTGCTCATAAATGTAGGTAGCAAGCCGTTCATGAAGGCAATTCTTTAACTGCTCGAGAAGTATGAGTGTCTTTAAATCCTCAAGGTCCTTGAACTCTTGAGAACCACAACACCGATCAAAAATAAATGCTTGTTCCCTTGCGAACTCAACATGATTTTGTGATTCTGTCTTTTGTAATTTATGGAATTGTTGTCTTCATGCCTCTGGGACCAACTCGTAAGGCTGAAGGATAGCAGCTTTAACAGTGTCATAATCTGAACTCTGGTCAAGAGATAAAGCGGCGTACACTTTCTCATTAATCTATATGGTCCAAATCAGGATGATCCACACTTAATATTTATACCAATCTATAGAATTTACAGGCAACAAACAATCAAACCATTATGGTGGGAGACTATACCACAGAGTTAAGTACCTCAAGGGCACGGTGATGATAGTTTGTAGGGTGATTTACTTTACAGTCCATTAAGGAGATCACAAATATTATGGACACATTAGAAATAGTGGATATTTGGAGACTAAAAAACTCTGACCTAGTGAGATATACAATATCTGTCAAAAGTTTGGACAAACAAATGCACTCAAGGATTTTTCTTTATTTTTATAATTTTCCCCAATGTAGAATAATAGTGAAGACATCATAACTATGAAATAACACATTTGTAATCATGTAGTAAGCAAAAAAGTGTTAAACAAATCAAAATATATTTTATATTTTTGATTCTTCAAAGTAGCCACCCTTTGCCTTGATGATAGGTTTGCATACTCTTGGAAGATTCACAACCAGCTTCATCTGGAATTATTTTCCAACAGTCTTGAAGGAGTTCCCACACATGCTGAGCACTTTTTGGCTTCTTTTCCCTCACTCTGTGGTCCAACTCATCCCAAACCATCTCACTTGGGTTGAGGCCGGGTTATTGTGGAGGCCAGGTCATCTGATGCAGCACTCCACCACTCTCCTTTTTGGTCAAATAGCCCTTACACAGCCTGTAGGTGTGTTGGGTCATTGTCCGGTTAAAAAACAAATGATAGTCCCACTAAGCTCAAACCAGATGGGATGGCGTATCGCTGCAGAATGCTGTGGTAGCCATGCTGGTTAAGTGTGCCTTGAATTCTAAATAAATCACTGACAGTGTCACCAGCAAAGCACCCCCACACCATTACACCTCCTCCTCCATGCTTCACGTGGGAATCACACATGCGGAGAGCATCCGTTCACCTACTGTGCATCTCACAAAGACACTGCGATTGGAACCAAAAATCTCAAATTTGGACTCATCAGCTCGTGTTTCTTGGCCCAAGCAAGTCTCTTCATACTATTGGTTTCCATTAGTAGTGGTTTCTTTGCAGCAATTTGACCATGAAGGCCTGATTCACGCAGTCTCCTCTGAACAGTTGATGTTGGGATGTGTCTGTTTTTTTAAATCTGTGAAGCATTTATTTTTGAGGCTGGTAACTCTAATGAACTTATCCTCTGCAGCAGAGGTAACTCTGGGTCTTCCTTTCCTGTGGCGGTCCTCATGAGAGCCTTGATGGTTTTTGTGACTGCACTTGAAGAAACTTTCAAAGTTCTTGAAATGTTCCATATTGACTGACCTTCATGTCTTAAATTAATGATGGACTATTGTTTCTCTTAGAGCTGTTCTTGCCATAATATTTACATTTTATATTTACGTCATTTAGCAGACGCTCTTATCCAGAGCAACTTACAAATTGGTGCATTCACCTTATGATATCCAGTGGAACAACCACTTTACAATAGTACATCTATATATTTTTTTTGGGGGGGGGGGGGGGGGTAGGGGGGGTTAGAAGGATTACTTAACCCTATCCCAGGTATTCCTTAAAGAGGTGGGGTTTCAGGTGTCTCCGGAAGGTGGTGATTGACTCCGCTGTCCTGGCGTCGTGAGGGAGCTTGTTCCACCATTGGGGTGCCAGAGCAGCGAACAGTTTTGACTGGGCTGAGCGGGAACTGTGCTTCCGCAGAGGTAGGGAGGCGAGCAGGCCAGAGGTGGATGAATGCAGTGCCCTTCTTTGGGTGTAGGGACTGATCAGAGCCTGAAGGTACGGAGGTGCCATTCCCCTCACAGCTCCGTAGGCAAGCACCATGGTCTTGTAGCAGATGCGAGCTTCAACTGGAAGCCAGTGGAGTGTGCGGAGGAGCGGGGTGACGTGAGAGAACTTGGGAAGGTTGAACACCAGACGGGCTGCGGCGTTCTGGATGAGTTGTAGGGGTTTGATGGCACAGGCAGGGAGCCCCGCCAACATCGAGTTGCAGTAATCCAGACGGGAGATGACAAGTGCCTGGATTAGGACCTGCGCCGCTTCCTGTGTGAGGCAGGGTCATACTCTGCGAATGTTGTAGAGCATGAACCTACAGGATCGGGTCACCGCCTTGATGTTAGCGGAGAACGACAGGGTGTTGTCCAGGGTCATGCCAAGGCTCTTAGCACTCTGGGAGGAGGACACAATGGAGTTGTCAACCGTGATGGCGAGATCATGGAACGGGCAGTCCTTCCCCGGGAGGAAGAGCAGCTCCGTCTTGCCGAGGTTCAGCTTGAGGTGGTGATCCATCATCCACACTGATATGTCTGCCAGACATGCAGAGATGCGATTCGCCACCTGGTTATCAGAAGGGGGAAAGGAGAAGATTAATTGTGTGTCGCCTGCGTAGCAATGATAGGAGAGACAATGTGAGGATATGACAGAGCCAAGTGACTTGGTGTATAGCGAGAATAGGAGAGGGCCTACAACTGAGCCCTGGGGGACACCAGTGGTGAGAGCATATGGTGCGGAGACGGATTCTCACCATGCCACCTGGTAGGAGCGACCTGTCAGGTAGGACGCAATCCAAGAGTGAGCCGCCCCGGAGATGCCCAACTCGGAGAGGGTGGAGAGGAGGATCTGATGGTTCACAGTATCAAAGGCAGCAGATAGGTCTAGAAGGATGAGTGCAGAGGAGAGAGAGTTAGCTTTAGCAGTGCGGAGAGCCTCCGTGACACAGAGAAGAGCAGTCTCAGTTGAATGACCAGTCTTGAAACCTGACTGATTTGGATCAAGAAGGTAATTCTGAGAGAGATAGCAGGAGAGCTGGCCAAGGACAGCACGCTCAAGAGTTTTGGAAAGGAAAGAAAGAAGGGATACTGGTCTGTAGTTGTTGACATCGGAGGGATCGAGTGTAGGTTTTTTGAGAAGGGGTGCAACTCTCGCTCTCTTGAAGACGGAAGGGACGTAGCCAGCGGTCAAGGATGAGTTGATGAGCGGGGTGAGGTAAGGGAGAAGGTCTCCGGAAATGGTCTGGAGAAGAGAGGAGGGGATAGGGTCAAGCGGGCAGGTTGTTGGGCGGCCGGCCGTCACAAGTCGCAAGATTTCATCTGGAGAGAGAGGGGAGAAAGAGGTCAAAGCATAGGGTAGGGCAATGTGAGCAGGACCAGTGGTGTCGTTTGACTTAACAAACGAGGATCGGATGTCGTCAACGTTCTTTTCAAAATGATTGACGAAGTCGTCCGCAGGGAGGGGGGGGAGGATTCAGGAGGGAGAAGAAGGTGGCAAAGAGCTTCCTAGGGTTAGAGGCAGATGGTTGGAATTTAGAGAGGTAGAAAGTGGCTTTCGCAGCAGAAACAGAGGAAGAAAATGTGGAGAGGAGGGAGTGAAAAGATGCCAGGTCCGCAGGGAGGCTAGTTTTCCTCCATTTCCACTCGGCTGCCCGGAGCCCTGCTCTGTGAGCTCGCAATGAGTTGTCAAGCCACGGAGCAGGAGGGGAGGACCGAGCCGGCCGGGAGGATAGGGGACATAGAGAGTCAAAGGATGCAGAAAGGGAGGAGAGGAGGGTTGAGGAGGCAGAATCAGGAGATTGGTTGGAGAAGGATTGAGCAGAGGGAAGAAATGATAGGATGGAAGAGGTGAGAGTAGCAGGAGAGAGAGAGCGAAGGTTGCGACAGCGCAATACCATCTGAGTAGGGGCAGAGTGAGTAGTGTTGACTTGGTCTTTTACCAAATAGGGCTATCTTCTGTATACCACCCCTACCTTGTCACCACACAACTGATTGGCTCAAATGGATTAAGAAGGAAATACATTGCACGGAAATACATTCCACAAATTAACTTTTTTTCAAGGCACACCTGTTAATTGAAATGCATTCCAGGTGACTACCTCATGAAACTGGTTGAGAGAATGCCAAGAGTGTGCAAAGCTATCATACTTTGAAGAATCTCAAATATAAAATATATTTTGATTTGTTTAACAATGTTTTGGTTATTACATGATTCCATATGTGTTATTTCATAGTTTTGATGTCTTCACTATTATTCAACAATGTAGAAAATAGTAAAAATAAAGAAAAATCCTTGAAAGAGTTGTATGTCTGTACTGTACATGGAGGAGACTTAATCATGCTAGTTGTCTTAACTACTTTCTTGTCTCTTTCTCTCTTGCATCAAATGTTAAACAACTATTGAAAGGAGACCAGAGATCAGACCATCATCTAATTGGCCAACGTAAAACTTGTACAGAATATTGGAAATTTAATCAAAGTCTACTGGAGGACAATTTGTTTCTAACTAAGACAAAATTATTTATAACTGAATTTTTCCAGTACAATATAAGTTCAGCAAATCTCCTTATTATTTGGGATACCTCTAAATGTACTTTCAGAGGTCATTCAATTCAATATTCATCAGTAAATAAAAAGCTGTTTATGTGTAAAGAGACAAGACTAACAAGGGAGATACAGGAACTAACAGGTAGATGGCAATAAAAACGGTACTACAGAGATAAACAAAATACAAGTTAGAGGGGAAACGAAGAACTGGAGGAACTTATTCAAAAATGATCTAATGTAATCTATTACAAAATAAAGGAAACTGGATAGAATATGGAGAAAAATGCACCAAATTCTTCCTGAATCTTCAACACTGGAACGCTACCAAAAACAAAACTATATATTCGTTATGCTAGCTATTTAAATCAGACCAAATAACATTAGAGGATTAGAAATCCAAGGCTTATAAACAAAGGTGTCCATGTATGCCAATGACTCAAGTTTTTATTAAGTCCGCAAGCTAGATCCCTGCAATGTCTAACTTTTCTGACCTCTGGACTAAAACCTAATTTTAATAAGTGTACGGTATTACGTATTGGATCTTGAAAAAAAAAACAGCTTTTATATTACCCTGCAGTTTACCTACAAAATGGGCTGACGGTAAAGTAGACATACTTGGTATTCATATCACAAAATATATAAAATAGCTCTCTACAATGAGTTGCAATAGAAAACTAGTAAAAATAGACAAGGTCCTACAACCATGGAGAGGTAAATACCTGTCTATTATGGAAAAATTACACTGATTAACTCCTTAGTTAACTAAGTCTACTCACTTACTTATGGCGTTGCCTACTCCTGATGATTCGTTTTTCAAATCATATGAGCAAAAAATATTTTGCTTTATCTGGAATGCTAAACCAAGCAAGATAATGCGTGGCTATCTATATAATGAATATGAACTGGGTGGTCTGAGATTATTAAATATAAAAGCACTAAACCCCTCTCAAAAAATGTCACTTATAGAAATGTTTTACTTGAACCCAAAATCGTTCTCAAGTAGATTACAAAGAAAAGCTCATCCCTTGTTTAAAAATTGCCTGTTTGCCTTTGTGCGGATTGCCATGTCTCATTTTGGATTAATTGAAAATGAAACCTTGTTCAAAGTATCTCTCTTTTTCAAACAAGCACTGCAGAGCTGGTTACAATTTCAATTTCATCCCCCAGAAAAGATAGAACAAATATTATGGTTGAACTCAAATGTTCTGGTTAACAACATACCTGTATTTTTGGAAAAGTTTGTTTGAAAATGATATTTTGTTTTTAAATGATATTGTAGATTGGAATGGTAAAGTTATGTATTTCATGGAGCTATCGGAATTGTATGGGAAGGTCTGCTCAATGTAAGATTACAACCAATTGATTACAGCATTACCCCAAAAATGGAGGACGCATGTGGCGGTGGGAGGAAGTAGACAACTGGTCTGTCTACCCAATATGAAGGATCAAAACTGGTGGAGGAACAAATTGCATAAATAGGAAAGTATACCAGTTTCATTTTAGAACCAGGATGTTGACAGCTGTGCCATACAGATTGGACAATTTTGATTTTTGATGTACCGATTCGATGGCACAGGGTGTAAGTGTTGATATATATTTTCAGCTAAAATGATTGTACAGAATTCTTGAGGATAAAGAATCAATATACCATTTGTTCTGGTATTGCCCTCAAGTAGCCTGTTTCTGGTCTCAGGTTCAGGAATGACAAAAAAAGTGCAAGAGTAATCTAAAGTTGACCCTAGAAATAGCATTGTTGGGAGATTTGGAGAGACCTGGTCTGTCAATTAATAATACTCTTAGTAAAAATATTTATCTTCAACTCACAATCTGTGGATTCTATTCAATTAGAAAGATTCAAATTGAATGTTAAACATCACAGCATAGTTGAAATATACTTTTGTATAAAAGTATGTTCAAAATATATACAAAAGTATGTGGACACCCCTTCAAATTAGTGGATTTGGCTATTTCAGCCAGAACCGTTGCTGACAGGTTTAAACAATCGAGCACACAGCCATGAAATCTCTATAGACAAACGTTGGCAGTAGAATGGCCTTACTGAAGAGCTCAGTGACTTTCAAAGTGGCTCTGTCATAGGATGCCAACTTTCCAACGAGTCAGTTAGTCAAATTTCTGCCCTGCTAGAGCTGCCCCGCAGTCAACTGTAAGTGCTGTTATTGTGAAGTGGAAACATCTATGAGCAACAATGACTCAGCCACGAAGTGGTAGGCCACACAAGCTCACAGAATGGGACGGCCGAGTGCTGAAGCGCATAAAAATCGTCTTTCCTCGGTTACAGCACTCACTACCAAGTTTCAAACTGCCTCTGGAAACAATGTCAGCACAAGAACTATTCGTCGGGAGCTTCATGAAATTGTTTTCCATGGCCAAGCAGCCACGCACACAAGTGTAATATCACCATGCGCAATGCCAAGCGTCAGCTGGAGTTGTGTAAAGCTCTCCACCATTCAACTCTGGAGGATTTTATTTTGTTTTTTATTTCACCTTTATTTAACCAGGTAGGCCAGTTGAGAACAAGTTCTCATTTACAACTGCGACCTGGCCAAGATAAAGCAGAGCAATGTAACACAACAACAACACAGAGTTACACATAAACAAACATACAGTCAATAACAATAAAGAAAATACAAATAGAAAAATCTATGTACAGCGTGTGCAAATGTCGAAGAGTAGGGAGGTAGGCAATAATTAGGCCCTAGAGGCGAAAATAATTACAATTTAGCATTAATACTGGAGTGATAGATGTGCAGATGATGTGCAAGTAGAGATACTGGGGTGAAAAGATAAGTAATAATATGGGGATGAGGTAGTCGGGTGTGCTATTTATAGATTGGCTGTGTACAGGTACAGTGATCGGTAAGCTGCTCAGACAGCTGATGCTAAAGTTAGAGAGGGAGATATAAGACTCCAGCTTCAGAGTTTTTGCAATTCGTTCCAGTCATTGGCAGCAGAGAACTGGAAGGAAAGGCGGCCAAAGGAAGTGTTGGCTTTGGGGATGACCAGTGCAATGTACCCGCTGGAGCGCCTGCTATGGGTGGGTGTTGCTATGGTGACCAGTGAGCTGAGATAAGGCGGGTCTTTATGTAGCAAAGACTTATAGATGACCTGGAGCTAATGGGTTTGCCAACGGATATGTAGTGAGGGCCAGCCAACGACAGCATACAGGTCGCAGTGGTGGGTAGTATATGGGGCTTTGGTGATAAAACGGATTGCACTGTGATAGAGTACATCCAGTTTGCTGAGTAGAGTGTTGGGGGCTATTTTGTAAATGACATCGCTGAAGTCAAGGATCGGTAGGATAGTCAGTTTTACGAGGGTATGTTTGGCGGCATAAGTGAAGGCTTTGCTGCAAAATAGGAAGCCGATTCTAGATTTAATTTTGGATTGGAGATGCTTAATATGAGTCTGGAAGGACAGTTTACAGTCTAACCAGACACCTAGGTATTTGTAGTTGTCCACATATTCTAGGTCAGAACCGTCCAGAGTAGTGATGCTAGTCGGGCGGGAGGGTGCGGGCAGCAATCGGCTGAAGAGCATGCACTTAGTTTTACTAGCATTTAAAAGCAGTTGGAGGCCACGGAAGGAGAGTTGTATGAAGCTCGTTTGGAGGTTTGTTAGCACAGTGTCCAAAGAAGGACCAGATGTATACAGAATAGTGTCGTCTGCGTAGAGGTGGATCAGAGAATCACCAGCAGCTAGAACGACATCATTGATATATACAGAGAAAAGAGTTGGCCCTAGAATTGAACCCTGTGGCACCCCCATAGAGACTGCCAGAGGTCTGGACAACAGGCCCTCCGATTTGACACACTGAACTCTATCTGAGAAGTAGTTGGTGAACCAGGCGAGGCAGTCATTTGAGAAGCCAAGGCTATTGAGTCTGCCAATAAGAATATGGTGATTGACAGAGTCGAAAGCCTTGGCCAGGTCAATGAAGACGGCTGCACAGTACTGTCTTTTATTGATGGTGGTTATGATATCGTTTAGGACCTTGAGCGTGGCTGAGGTGCACCCATGACCAGCTCGGAAACCAGATTTCATAGTGGAGAAGGTACAGTGGGATTCGAAATGGTCGGTGATCTGTTTATTAAGTGGAAGGAGTGGATTTTAGAGTTGTGGAAACACGTTCTCTGGAGTGATGAATCACGCTTCACCATATGGAAGTCCGACGGACTAATCTGGGTTTGACAGATGCCAGGAGAACCCTACCTGCCCCAATGCATAGTGCCAACTCTAAAGTTTGATGGAGGAGGCTGTTTTTCATGGTTCGGGCTAGGCCCCTTAGTTCCAGTAAAGGGAAATCTTAAGAGGCATTAGAAGACAAAAACGATCCATCAAACGCATTTGGTGTGTCATCATAGTGTGAGTTTGTGTTTGTTCAATAAGAATCCAATTACACTGCATCAGGCTGCCATAAACAATGACAATACACACAGACACCAACAAACTACACTATATATACAAAAGTATCTGGACACCCATTCAAATTAGTGGATTCGGCTATTTCAGCCCCACCCGTTACTGACAGGTGTATAAAATTGAGCACACATGGCCTCCCGAGTGGCACAGCGGTCTAAGGCACTGCATCACAGTGCTTGAGGCGTCATTACAGACCCGGGTTTGATCTCAGGCTGTGTTACAGTCGGCCGTGACCGGGAGACCCATGTCGCTGCGTACAATTGGCCCAGTGTCGTCAAGGTTAGGGGAGGGTTTGGCTGGCTGGGATTTCCTTGTCCCCTTTTGCACTAGCTACTCCTTGTGGAGGGCGGTTCGCCAGCTGGACGGTGTTTCCTCCGACACATTGGTGTAGTTGGCTTCCAGGTTAAGTGAGCAGTGTGTCAAGAAGAAATGTGGCTTGTCAGGGTCATGTTTTGACCTTCGTCACTCCTGAGTCCGTAGGGGAGTTGCAGCGATGGGACAAGACTGTAACTACCAATTGAATATGAAATTGAGGGGCAAAAGTACACAAACAGTCTGCAGTCTCCATAGACAAACATTGGCAGTAGAATGGCCCGTCCTGAAGAGCTCAGTGACTTTCAATGTGGCACCGTCATCGGATGCCACCTTTCCAACAAGTAATTTAGTCAAATTTCTGCCCTGCTAGAGCTGCCCCGGTCAACTGTAAGTGCTGGTTTTGTGAAGTGAAAACGTCTAGGAGCAACAGTGGCTCAGCCGCAAAATGGTAGGCCGCACAAGCTCAAAGGACAGGACCGCCGAGTGCTGAAGTGCGTAGCGCATAAAAATCACTACCGCCTCTGGAAGCAACATCAGCTCAAGAACTGTTCGTCGGGAGCTTCATGAAATGGGTTTCCATAGCCGAGCAGCCGTACATAAGCCTAAGATCAATATGCACAATGCCAAGCGTCGGCTGGAGTGGTGTAAAGGTCGGCGCCATTGGACTCTGGAGCAGTGGAAATGCATTCTCTGGAGTGATGAATCACGCTTCACCATCAGGCAGTCCGACAGACAACTCTGGGTTTGGCGGAGGTCGGGAGAACGTTACCTGCCCAAGTGCATAGTGCTAACTGTACATTTCTGTGGAGGAATAATGGTCTGGGGCTGTTTTTCATGGTTCGGGCTGGGCCCCTTAGTTCCAGTGAAGGGAAATCTCAACCCTATAGCAAACAATGACATTCTAGACAATTCTCTGCTCCAAATTTTTGGCAACAGTTTGGGGAAGGCCCTTTCCTGTTTCAGCATGACAATGCCCCCGCGCACAAAGCGAGATCCATACAGGAATGGTTTGTCGAGATCAATGTGGAAGAACTTGACAAGCCTGCACAGAGCCCTGGCCTCAACCCCATCAAACACCTTTGGGATAAATTAGAACGCTGAATGCAAGCCAGGCCTAATCACCCAACATCAGTGCTCGACCTCACTAGTACTCTTGTGGCTGAATGGAAGCAAGTGCCCGCAGCAATGTTCCAACATCTAGTGGAAAGCCTTCCCAGAAGAGTGGAGGCTGTTATAGCAGTAAAGAGGGGGATCAACTCCATATTAATGCCCATTTTGGAATGAGATGTTCGATGAGCAGGTGTCCACATAGTTTTGGTCATGAAGTGTATGTTTGGGTGGGTTTTTACCAATATCTGTAATGTAACATGGGAACTCCCTGTGGGTTATTTAATATTACATGTATTCTTTCTACTCAACAATTCTTTGCAAAAACAAACAGTTTTGTAAAGGCTTTCTGTGTGCCTCCACAGCCTGCCTATGTCCCCAGAGCCATTGGTGCATAAGTGGGTAAATTAAAGCAGAGTGCGCCTTGTAGAACTAACCAGCCGTGTATTTCTCTCCCCCCCCTTCTCTCTCTTCCCATTCCAGAGTTACACAGTTCATCAAGCCACACTCCAGGGAGACTCGTTAAAAACATTCTGGAGAGATCCAAAACTTTCATTATATTTGTAAGTTATCAGTGTGGTTTATCACTGCCAATGCGCTGCCATGTAGTCCTGTTGTTCTCCAGGGGATACCGCCACATCTTTTTTCCCTTGTAGTTGAGTTACAATTGAATGTTCTTAGTTCTGTAATTCCAGCTCCCATTCTGTTAAACCAGTGTGCTGCTGCTGATGATATAAAGGGTCGGGTTAGAGGTTTGAGGCATGAATAACCCCTTTGCCCTTCCGATCCAGATCAGCTAAGCAGACAGCCTCCCTCCAAGAGAAAGAGAGGAGTGCTAATGAGTGATGATTTTTTTAGGTCCTTGGGACTAAGCTAAACATATCACAGGTTATTTCTATCAGGGAGTGGAGCATGGAATAACCAGTCAGATATCATACAAAAATATAGGCTTTATTCACAATTCTGAAGCAACTCCATAAGAGATTGTCCTGAAACAAACTTCCATGTCTTTGTGTTCAATACTGTTTATGTCAACAGACAAAATGTACAGCTCGTTATCATAGATTAACGTCATCACAGACAAGTATTCAATCACAATTCAACACAACATACACTATATATACAAAGGTATGTGGACACCCCTTCAAATTAGTGGATTCAGCTATTTCAGCCACACCCATTGCAGACAGGTGTATAAAATCTAGCACACCGCCATGCAACCTCCATAGACAAACATTGGCAGTAGAATGGCCTTACTGAAGAGCTCAGTGACTTTCAACATGGCACCGTTATAGGATGCTACCTTTCCAACAAGCCAGTTCATCAAAGCTGCCCCAGTCAACTGTAAGTAGAGTTATTGTGAAGTGGAACGGTCTAGGAGCAACAACGACTCAGCCACGAAGTGGTAGGCCACACAAGCTCACAGAACGGGACCGCCAAGTGCTGAAGCGCGTAGTGCATAAAAATTGCTTGTCCTCGGTTGCAACAAGAATGGTTTGTCGGGAGCTTCATGAAATGAGTTTCCATGGCTGAGCAGCCGCACACACACCTAAGATCACCATAAGCAATGCCAAGCGTCGGTTGGAGTGGTGTAAAGTTTTGCCGACATTGGACTCTGGAACAGTGGAAATACGTTTTCTGGAGTGACGCTTCACCATCTGGCAGTCCGACAGACAAATCTGGGTTTGGCGGATGCCAGGATAACGCTACCTGCCCGAATGCATAGTGCCAACTGTTCATTTTGGTGGAGGAGGAATAATGGTCTGGGGCTGATTTTCATGGTTCGGGCTAGGCCCCTTAGTTCCAGTGAAGGGAAATCTTAAAACTACAGCATACAATGACATTCTAGACAATTCTGTGCTTCCAACTTTGTGGCAACAGTTTGGGGAAGGCCTTTTACTGTTTCAGCGTGACAAAGCGAGATCCATACAGAAATGGTTTGTCGAGATCGGTGTGGAAGAACTTGACAAGCCTGCACAGAGCCCTGACCTCAACCCCAAAATAAAATCAAATTTTATTGGTCACATAAATGTGTTTAGCAGATGTTATTGCGGGTTGATATCTAAATGCACACAAATCTTAGTAAAGGAATGGAATTAAGAATATATAAATATATGGACGAGCAATGTCAGAGCGACATAGACTAAGATACAGTAGATAGTATAGAATACAGTCTAGACATATGAGATGAGTAATGCAAGATATGTAAACATTATTAAAGTGATAATTATTAAAGTGGGCAATGATTTCAAGTCTGTATGTAGGCAGCAGCCTCTCTGTGCTAGTGATGGCTATTTAAAAGTGATGGCCTTGAGATAGAAGCTGTTTTTCAGTCTCTCGGTCCCAGTTTGGATGCACCTGTACTGACCTCGTCTTCTGGATGGTAGCCGGGTGAACAGGCAGTGGCTCAGGTGGTTGTTGTCCTTGTGACATCGGGTGCTGTAGGTGTTCTAGAGGGCAGGTAGTTTGCCCCCGGTGATGCGTTGTGCAGACCGCACCACCATCTGGAGAGCCCTGCGGTTGTGGGCGGTGCAGTTGCCGTACCATCGAACACCTTTGGGATGAATTGGAACGCCGACTGCGAGCCAGGCCTAATCGCCCAACATTAAGTTCCCAACCTCCCTAATGTTCTTGTGGCTGAATGGAAGCAAGTCCCCACAGCAATGTTCAAACATCTGGTGGAAAGCCTTCCCAGAAGAGTGGAGGCTGTTATAGCAGCAAAGGGGGGACCAACTCCATATGAATGCCCATGATTTTGGAATGAGATGATCGATGAGCAAGTGTCCACCTACGTTTGGTAATGTAGTGTACATTCTCAGTGGAAGAATAACAATAATTGAGATCACCAAAAATATAATTCCAGAATGAAATGACTACAAAAACAGGAAAATTGTGGTAATTTGAGATTGTTTGGCGGTTGTTTGAAGTATTTGATAGGCTGTAGAGGCATCTAGAGCTTAATATGAATGTTTCAGAGTTATTTCAGTAATATCTTGACAGTTACTGGCTAATTCTTCATGTGTATTTCAAACAATCATTATTTCTGTGTCTAAAACATGGCAGAAATGTGTTCTCTGTGGAGTTCCTTACACAGTTTCCACCCACAAGAAGTATAATTGCACACGTTAGTTAGACTAAGGTACCTGTATAATGTGATGTTAGTTTATCTGACAGTTTTAACCCTGATTGACAAATTCTGAGGAGCTTTGGGGCTGCCATTCGACAACTCTGAAGGACAGGAGATATCTGTTCTGTTTAAACGAGCAATATCAAATACCCTTTATCAAACAAAGACAAAAAACAATTAATGTGGAGAGGAGAGATATCAGTATTGTTAATTACCAGCACTGCTTGTGTGATGTTTAAAATAGCATTAAGTCAGTAAATCAATCATGTTTTTCAGCTTTTAACCGAACAACTATGCATATAATACATATCTTGAACTGTCTACGTGAAGAGTGACTTTGATTCTGTCGCAAGAGTAGCCCTTTGGAGATAAATTAAGAAATCTGTTTTACAATTAGAGAAAGTGTTATATGAAGAGTTTTTCATCCATTTAAAAACCATTTTGGCCGCTGATAAATCTGTTCAAGTAAATATTCAGAAAGGTCGTTGTGTTGGGTTGTCTTTCCAAAAACCATTTAAATAATTTGAAAACAGAAAAATGCTTAGATGAGATTTCAATATATACAGCCTGTTAGCCTCAGTATATACTAGATGTCAAGTTACATAACTGAATAACAGAAATAACTTTGTTGACAGGCATGTATTGGCAAAGTGAATGTGTGTGCATGTTTAAGTTGTGGCTTTCAGCAGCAAAATCATATAGTACTGTAACACACCTTGTGTAGCTCAGCTACATGCATGCCTGCACACGGCTAAGTAAACAGGTCAAACATGATTCCAATTAAAACAGGTTCACTATGACCTCTGACCTTAACAGAATGGTATAAGACAGGGGGTAGGTAAAACTGTTCCTGGAGTGCCGCAGGTACTGTAGGATTTTGATCCAACTAGGCACCACACTTGGCCAACTGAGCTAATCGATAAGTTCAGTGATTGACTAAATTCAACAGACCTGGTTTTCCAGGTCGGTTAAATCAAAAACATGAAGTGCCTGCGGCCCTCCAGGACCAGGGTTGCCTACCATTGCTATAGAACGTGATGTAGGAAATTATGCAATAAGAAAGATACAGAAACTCTGCTTTTGCATGTTGAATAGAACATGTCCTTGGTACAGGGTTACAAGAGTGAAATAAAGTATTTGTATGTACAACAACAATATACCAATAAAGAGATTTACAGGATACGGTGCAGGTGAACTGTTATCTTACCAGTCATGGAAATTTTACCCTTTTTGTGATCATCGGGACAATATTAGTGCAATTTGGCATGTTTATTAACACTCTTCTGGCCTGTGAGGGGAACTACAACCTATTCCCTGTTGGCGCTCCAGTCAGGTACTCTGCCTTCAGGAACAATTCACACCACTTGACTTTTCCCACGATTTGTTGTGTTACAGCCTGAATTTTAATTGATTGAATGTATTAAATTGAGATGTTGTGTCACTGGCCTACACACAATACCCCATGATGTCAAAGTGGAATGATGTTTTTGGAAAAGTTTACAAATTAATTAAAAATGAAAAGCTGACATGTCTTGAGTCAAAAGGTATTCAACCCCTTTGTTATGGCATGCCTAAATAAGCCTAAACATTTAATTTGCTTAACAAGTTACATAAGTTGCATGCACTCATTCTGTGTGCAATAATAGTGTTTAACATGATTCTTGAATGACTACCTCATCCCTACACACATACAATTATCTGTCCCTCAGTCGAGCAGTGAATTTCAAACACCGATTCAACCACAAAGACCAGGGAGGTTGTCCAATGCCTCGCAGAGAAGGGAAACTATTGGGAGATGGATAAAAAATAAAAAAGCATACATTGAATATCCCTTTGAGCATGGTGAAGTTATTAATTACACTTTGGATGGTGTATCAATACACCCAGTCACTACAAAGATACAGGCCTCCTTCCTAACTCTCCTAACTGCCAGAGAGGAAGGAAACCGCTCAGGGATTTTACCATGAGACCAATTGTGAGTTTAAAACAGTTACATAGTTTAACGGCTGTTATAGGTGAAAACTGAGGATGGATCAACAACATTGTGGTTACTCCACAATACTAACCTAAATGATAGAGTGAAAAGAAGGAAGCCTGTACATAATACAAATATTCCAAGACATGCAACCTTTTTGCAATAAGGCATTAAAGTAAAACTGCAACAACATACAAAATGTTATGTTTGGGGCAAATCCAACACAACACATCACCGAGTATCACTCTTCATATTTTCAAGCATGGTGCTGGCTCCATCATGTTATGAGTATGCCTGTCATCGACAAGGACTAGGGACTTTTTTAGGGGGAAAACCCCGGATTAGAACTATGCACAGGCAAAATCCTAGAAGAAAACCTGGTTCAGTCTGGTTTCCAACAAACACTGGAAAACAAATTCACCTTTCAGCAAGACAATAACCTAAAACACAAAGCCAAATATACACTGGAGTTACTTACCAAGACAACATTGAATGTTCCTGAGTGGCGTAGTTAGAGTTTTGACTTACATTGGCTTGAAAATGTATGGCAAAACTTGAAAATGGCTATCTAGCAATGATCAACAGCAAGCATGACAGATCTTAAAGAATTTCAAAAAGAATAATGTGCAAATATTGTACAATCCAGGTGTGCAAAGCTCTTAGAGACTCACAGCTGTAATCGCTGCCAAAAGTGATTCTAGCATGTATTGACTCAGGGGTGTGAATATTTATGTAAATTACATATTTCTGTATTTCATTTTCAATAAATTAGCAAACATTTCCAAAACATGTTTTCACTTAGTCATTATGAGGTAGTGTGTGTAGATGAGTGAGAGAAAAAATTATATTGGATCAATTTTGAATTCAGGCTGTAACACAACATAATGTCAAATAAGTCAAGGGGTATGAATACTTTCTGAAGCCACTGTATATGCCCTTCTATAGGCCTACTACATTATGTGCCTCTATGATATTAGTAGACATATGGAACATGCGTGAGTCAGTTCTGTTGCTCTGCTGATGGCTACAGAACAGATACTGTATGAAGAACTGTCTGTGAACATTGTCATGAGGGATTGGCAATGCATCACTAGATTCAAGTATGTTGATGTGTCAAATGGGCCTACTGGCACCAATACATAAACTAAGAACTAATCTAGGGAACATAAGTAATTACAGGCACACTTTAGATAATACTCTGTACTGCTATAGTTGATTAATTTACCCCAAAAAAGAAAGTGATAAAAGGTTACTAAAATCTCCAATTGTTCAATGTTTTGCTGGGCTCCTGAGTGGCGCAGCGGTCTAAGGCACTGCATCTCAGTGCTGGAGGGGTCACTACAGACCGTGGTTCGATACCAGGCTGTATCACAACCGGCCGTGATTGGGAGTCCCATAGGGCGGCGCACAATTGGCCCAGCATCATCCGGGTTTGGCCGGAGTAGGCCGTCATTGTAAATAAGAATTTGTTCATAACTGACTTGTCTAGTTATATAAAGGTAAAATAAAAATGTATTCCTGAAACAGGGAGGGCACCATGCCTTATCAGCAGCACAAAAGAAGGCAAAGGCTTGACTCAGCCGAATAAAGATGTCTAAAGCCTAGTAGCGTTTCCTCAACCATGAGATGAGGGATTTGATTTAGAATAACTGTAGAGGGTTGTAAGCTGGGTGAATGTGTTTGGAATCAAACATTTCTGTCTCTGGCAGTGAGGGTGCCTCAGCAAGCACACACAGACACACATGCACGCACACGAACACTGTCAGTGCCCCAGCAAGCACCCTACAAGCTCTGATTTATCTGCTGTAGTTGATGGGAGATGGTCGATTGGACTACACCATGCAGAGGATATGCATTAAAACAAGCACACCGTGACTTCATAAAACACATGCATATAAAATCCGTTTTAGTTTGTGCTGTCATGTCAATATATACACATGTATATGTGTAAGTACACACAAGCGGGTAGTGGGGGGTTGGGTTGATCTGCCAGCTAGGACTCTAATCATTCTGTCATGAAATCATGGAAATGTGATGGCAGTTTACACTCTTTCGACAATGCCTGACGATGTCTAAAATTGTCATTCCAAGAGACCAACATACATGTGTGAGGTATTACGTTAATGTTTGTATTCCATTAGAGTTGTGTGTGTGTGCGTGTGTGCAAACCATACATTGCTACAGTAATGATGGTGGGTGAATCCTGGCAGAATGTAGTATGAGAGGGTTATTAAGAAAGCTGTCATGTGTAGCCCCTTGAGGAATCCCTTCAATCAACATAATAGATTTCTTCCACGGCAGAGACTTCCAATACATAAGGATGTAATGAAAACTTCACCAATGAGACAATGAAAGTATCCAACCGTGAACTTAGTCACTCAAAGATTCCCACACAGAAGGCCTATACAGTGCATTCGGAAAGCAATCAGACCCCTTGACATTTTTAAACAAAAAAATGACTTTACAGCCTTATACTAAAACTGATTAAATTACATTTTTTCGTAATCAAACTACACACAATAATACCCCATGATGACAAAGTGAAAACAGGTTTTAAAAAACAGAAATACCTTATTTACATAAGTATTCAGACCCTTTGCTATGACACTCGAAGGTGAGCTCAGGTGCATCCTGTTTCCATTGATCATCCTTGAGATGTTTCTACAACTTGATTGGAGTCCACCTGTGGTAAATTCAATTGATTGGACAAGATTTAGATTGGGCACACACCTGTCTATATAAAAAAAAACAAGCCGTGAGGTCGATGGAATTGTCCGTAGAGCTCAGAAACAGGATTGTGTCGAGGCACAGATCTGGGGAAGGGTACCAAAACATTTCTGCAGTATTGAAGGTCCCTAAGAATACAGTGGCCTCCATCATTCTTAAATGGAAGAAGTTTGGAACCACCAAGACTCTACCTAGAGCTGGCCGTCTGGCCAAACTGAACAATCGGGGGAAAAGGGCCTTGGTCAGGGAGGTGACTAAGAACCCAATGGTCACTCTGACAGAAATCCAGAGTTCCTCTGTGGAGATGGGAGAACCTTCCAGAAAGACAACTATCTCTGCAGCACTCTGCCAATCAGACCTTTATGGTAGAATGGCCAGACGGAAGCCACTCCTCAGTAAAAGGCACATGACAGCCTGCTTGGAGTTTGCCAAAAGGCACCTAAAGGACTCTCAGACCATGATAAACATGATTCTTTGGTCTGATGAAACCAATATTGAACTCTTTGGCCTGAATGCCAACCGTCACGTCTGAAGGAAACCAGGCATGTTTTTCAGTAGCAGGGACTGGGAGACTAGTCAGGATCGATGGAAAGATGAACGCAGCAAAGTACAGAGAGATCCTTGATGAAAACCTGCTCCAGAGCGCTCAGGACCTCAGACTGGGGAGAAGGTTCTCTTTCCAACAGGACAATAACCTGTTATGGGCTCCCGAGTGGCGCAGTGGTCTAATACACGGCATCTCAATGCAAGAGGCATCACTGCAGTACCTGGTTTGAATCCAGGCTGCATCACATCTGGCTGTGATTAGGAGTCCTATACGGTGGTGCATGCTTGGTCACGGTAGGCTGTCATTGTAAACAAGAATTTGTTCTTAACTGACTTGCCTAGTAAATATATTTTAAAAAATTAAAGCACACAGCCAAGACAACGCAGGACTAGCTTCAAGTCTCTTAATGTCCTTGAGTGGCCCAGCCAGAGCCTGGACTTGAACCCGATTGAACATCTCTGGAGAGACCTGAAAATAGCTGTGCAGCAACACTCCCCATCCAACCTGAGAAGAATGGGAGAAACTCCCCAAATACAGGTGTGCCAAGCTTGTAGCATCATACCCAAGAAGACTTGAGGCTGTAATCGCTGCAAAAGGTGCTTCAACAAAGTACTGAGTAAAGGGTCTGAATACTTATGTAAATTATTTATAAATGTACAAAAATGTCTTAAAACCAGTTTTGGATTTGTCATTATGGGGTATTGTGTGCAGGTTGAACAATTGAATCCATTTTAGAATAAGGCTGTAATGTAGCAAAATACGGAAAAAGTGAAGGGGTCTGAATACCTTTCGAATGCACACCTGTACACCTGTACACTGCACAAAAATATAAACACAACATGTAAAGTGTTGGTCCCATGTTTCATGAGCTGAAATAAAACATCTCAGAAATGTTACATACGAACAAAAAGCTTATTTCTCACATTGTTTTGTAAAAATTTGTTTGCATCCCTATTAGTGAGCATTTCTCCTTCGCCAAAAAAATCTATCCACCTGACAGATGGGGAAAAATGGATTCTGATTGGCTGGGCCTGCCTTCCCAGTGGGTGGGCCTATGCCCTCCAAGGCCCATGGTTTCACCCCTGCCCAGTCATGTGAAATCCATAGATTTGGGCCTAATGCATTTATTTAAATTGACTGATTTCTTTATATGAACTGTAACTGAGTAAAATCTTTGAAATTGTTGCATGTTGCGTTTATATTTTTGTTCAGTATATTATGTCACAGCAGGTGCTAGGGAGAAAGTGTCATTTTTTTGTCCTCAGAGAAACTGGCACCGGTACAAAAGGAATAGATGCCACATCTTAAGAAAGACGGAGAGTGATATTAAAGATGTAACAGACTCTACCAGCTTTACTTCCACTCATCAGTTTGGCCCCCTGTAATGGCATTGTGACTAGAGAAGCAAAACTTCTCTCTCTTCTTTGAATAAAACATCTTATTTTTCTAAAGTAAGCTCCTGGAGTGACATCAATGAATATATGGGGCCTGGCCAATGGTTTAAAAATGTATACATCCTCCACTTCAATGCTCTGCCTTTTTCCTGTGTGGTTTCCCATCTCATTTGATGTGGTGGGGACAGTGCTGCACAACTTTTCTCCTCACAAAGGACTTATTCATTTTCTTTCTTTTTAAAGTCAAAGATCAAACGGTTAATGTTTGTGTCTATACAGGATGGACTTGCTGTGTCCATATGATAACATGGAATACATCCCAGCTAGCACATAACCTTTTGCGAAGCATATGTCTCTTAGAGCTTGGTGAGAGAATGGTTGTCCTATGGTTATTTTGCATACAATCTTCCCACAACTTTCTGGAAATTGTGCAGGGTAGTTGCTTGGCTTTGGAACATTCTCAGCACATTTGTCAAGTTTAAGGAACTCTGATTATTACTCCTGCCCAGAAACTAGAATATGCATATAATTATTAGCTTTGGATAGAAAACACTCCAAAGTTTCTAAAACTGTTTGAATGGTGTCTGTGAGTATAACAGAACTCATTTGGCAGGCCAAAACCTGAGAAGATTCTGTACAGGAAGTACCCTGTCTGACCATTTCTTGGCCTTCTTTGTCATCTCTATCCATTACAAAGGATCTCTGCTGTTACGTGACACTTCCTACGGCTCCAATGGGCTCTCAGAGCCCGGGAAAAAGCTGAATGACGTAATTCAAAGCACTGGCTGAAACACATTATCGCGTTTGTCAAGTGGCCGATCAGGGGACAGTGGGCTTAGGCGCGTGCACTGGCCACCCCCGTCTTTCTGTTTTTCCCTCTATTTACCGAAATGCAGATTCCCGGTCGGAATATTATCGCTTTTTTACGAGAAAAATGGCATAAAAATTGATTTTAAACAGCGGTTGACATGCTTCGAAGTACGGTAATGAAATATTTAGAAATCTTTTGTCACGAAATGCGCCATGTGCGCGACCCTTATTTACCATTCGGATAGTGTCTAGAACGCACAAACAAAACGCCGCTATTTGGATATAACGATGGATTATTTTGGACCAAACCAACATTTGTTATTGAAGTAGAAGTCCTGGGAGTGCATTCTGACGAAGAACATCAAAGGTAATCAAACCTTTCTAATAGTAAATCTGACTTTGATGAGTGCTAAACTTGCTGGGTGTCTAAATAGCTAGCCCTGTGATGCCAGGCTATCTACTGAGAATATTGTAAAATGTGCTTTCACCGAAAAGCTATTTTAAAATCGGACATATCGAGTGCATAGAGGAGTTCTGTATCTATAATTCTTAAAATAATTGTTATGTTTTTTGTGAACGTTTATCGTGAGTAATTTAGTAAATTCACCGGAGGTTTGCGGGGGTATGCTAGTTCTGAACGTCACATGCTAATGTAAAAAAGCTGGTTTTTGATATAAATATGAACTTGATTGAACAAAACATGCATGCATTGTATAACATAATGTCCTAGGGTTGTCATCTGATGAAGATTATCAAAGGTTAGTGCTGCATTTAGCTGTGGTTTTGTTTTTTGTGACATTATATGCTAGCTTGAAAAATGGGTAGTCTGATTATTTCTGGCTGGGTACTCTGCTGACATAATCTAATGTTTTGCTTTCGCTGTAAAGCCTTTTTGAAATCGGACAGTGTGGTTAGATTAACAAGAGTCTTGTCTTTAAAATGCTGTAAAATAGTCATATGTTTGAAAAATGGAAGTTTTCGGATTTTAGAGGAATTTGTATTTCGCGCTACGCCCATCATTGGATATTGGAGCAGGTGTTCCGCTAGCGGAACATCTAGATGTAAGAGGTTTTAAGAAACAACGTTCTTTTGTGGGAATTTCAGTACTTCAGCATAACGTTTCCTACAGGTTTCCTCATGGTTTAATTTAAAGTCAGTTACTCAAATTTAGCACAACAAATTCAGAAAAATGTATTTAAAAACCACAAGAAAACTTTAGTAACTTGATAATGATCTAAGAATGTTCTTAAAAAAAACTCTCTCTATCCTCCATCTTGTTAAGTGTGTTCAGGTGTGTTGGCCACGCCCACTAATTTTCCACACCTGATCTTAATGAGAGTTTGATTCCTTTGAAATGGGGTCCGTTTGAATAGACAGGTTTGGCTGACAATGTCACGAAAATGATGAGCGCGCATCAATGTGGCCGAAAGCCGTACTTTGTTACGATTCTGAGCAGTCAAATAGCTAGCAACCATGTGGGGAATAATAGGTGGCTCGTTTCAGCTAGTATTATCGTGTTCTTAATACCATGTCTTGTTTTGAGATGTTTTGACTGATTTCATGTCAATGCTAATATGGCTCAAATTTGCTAACTAGCTAACCAACAACTGTAACAATGTATTTGAGAGACAAGAAGTGCTCATTGTGGAAAAGTATTTGTTTTCAAAAACATTTGGAGACTAAATATAGTTTACATGTTGTCAACCATCTAAGTCAACCCCGTCTGTTTTGTTCCATAGTCTCCAACACGTCAGTTTTGTTGCTAAACAACCAACCTGTCTATTGGATAAAATACATTTGAATGCATAACAAAACGTGGCATGCTAGCTCCATCCTGGTGCAGTGGACTAATTCCCTTGCTAGAGAACAGAAGACTATAGGTTCGAATCTCACTGATGCCATGTCACAATAAAAAAAAATATGCCCAAGGGAATGAATTTTCATGTGCTTTAAGTTAAAAAAAATGTGAACCCAAAATAAGCTAAAGTCCCATTAAAACATTCAGCGAAAGTTTTAAGGAAGTTGTTAAAAAAAACTCAAAGTAACCTTTCCCTTCTCGGAGTGTTACTAAAACCTCACAGGAAAACTTTCAAGGAACCAAAAGGTTCTCAGAACCTCCCTGCAACCTAAAAATAAATGTTCCCAGAACAGGTTTACATTTTCACTTCTGTTCACAAATGTGCTAGCTGGGTAATCATGTCATGCTACACCAGTTCCAGAACCCTTTTATGGTAGTAGTTCTTAGAGTTCTGCACATGTAAGCATTCCATTAATATGGATTCAGTTCAACAAGGAGGAAGGAAGCATGGCTAGAATGCATGGGGCCTATACCAACCAAAGAGTGCACAGATAAAACTATGGCTTAGTTCAGCATATACAATGAATGTACAAAACATTAAGAACACCTGCTCTTTCCATGACATAGACTGACCAGGTGAATCCAGATGAAAGCCATGAAGGGGGGGATTTTTAAGCCTTGAGACAATTGAGACATGGATTGTGTATGTGTGCCATTCAGCGGTTGAATGGGCAAGACAAAATATTTAAGTGCCTTTGAAAGGGGTACGGTAGTAGGTTCCAGGTGCACCAGTTTGTGTCAAGAACTGCAATAGTGATGGGTTTTTCTCACTCAACAGTTTCCCTTGTGTATCAAGAATGGTCCACCACTCAAAGGACAGCCAGTCAACTTGACACAACTGTGGGAAACATTGGAGTCAACATGGACCAGTATCCCTGTGGAACACTTTTAACACTTTGTGGAGTTAATGCACCAACGGATTGAGGCTGTTCTGATATTTTATTTTGTCTTCAATGCGGTATTTGTATGCAGGCTATGTGGCTGCCTTTTTTATGATTCAGATAGAAAATGGTTCTCCCCTGCAGGAGAAAAGTACCTATTCTGAAGGAATGCCTTTATTTGCAGAGGTTTATGGAGTTAATGCCTGCCTTTTTGTTTTGTAACCTTTAGAGCAATGCCATATTTGTGACTATTCTGCGCATAAATGCAGCTGCTCCGTCCATAACCTTTATAAAATTGCAAACTATAAGCTGGAATCCTTCAAATTGGCACCACACCACCGTACCTCTCCTGGGAGCTGGTGGATATACTGTAATATATACACTGTATATTTTAAGTTTAGGTGATGGAGAGACGTGTAATACAGGTAAAGAGTAATTGACTCAGTGTGGAAAACTACAATATTAATTACAATATTAGTTATTGTTGAAATTATCTAATATACAGTTTGTGCTAAAAAGGCAACCTCAATGTGTGATAAAAGGAAAATGACTTATGCCTCGTGACAGAATCCCTCATTCTGAGGTAGGCGATAACCTACGGCTAGTTTCATTGTTAGAATAAAAATAAATCAAGATGAAGAGGGACATACATAGGCTTAAGAAAAGTTGCTACAAGGAGTTAGTTTAGTCATCAGTGCACTACCGTTTCTTGATAAAGCTGTCATTCTTTAAGAGTAATACTGTATTCATACTGTATAATAGAGATGTACTGTCTTCATACAAGATGTCAACGGTTCTTTAGCCAGTGAAGAAAACCCCTCAGATGACTAACTGTGGTCTTGACACTTTGTTACCCTTACATTGATACTGTACCTTAGATACATGTATAATGCTAGCTTCTTACAGGTGCAGTAGAATAGACACACTTCATCTACTTATGAAAGACACAATCCTCTCTCTAGTAAAAAGACAGGCATGACTCTTTTATAACAGAGCAGCAACTGATATTCAGGTGTGAAAAGTTGTGCTGCCTGTTAACCCAGGGTTAATTTTCTAAACACTGTTTGGAACTCCACTCACATGAGAAATATGTAATGTGTTACTGTAAGAAGCAGCACTAATATCAATTGTTTTAGAATTTCTTCTATTCACTTTTGGCTTTATTTTCAATAACTTCCCATCTGAAAGAGGTACAGAATTGCTTTGATGTCAAGACGGGCGTGATATTTGGCCACCTGCACATCTTTTTTCTTCCTCCTCAATTCTATCACACTGTTTCCATCTCTAAAAGAGTGTTTGTGTTATTGTTACAGAGCGACAGAAAGCTATTGACGTAGAAATGAATTTTTGCATTATTCTGCACAGTTGGATTCTGCACAGACGGTGGATGAAATATTGGTTGAATAAGAGGAGCCAAATACTATTCACTTGACATCTTAAATTACAACACAAACACATCAGAACAACCAAAACAAAATGAAATCCACCTGATTCACCTCTCTTCTATATTCTCCAACAGTGCGTTCATAACACAGGTGCATTTTGATTTCCCAAAATAGGAGGCAGGCAGGCCATTCAGGCAGGAGGTAGGGGCTTAACATAGATATGGAAATGAACGTTGTCCAAGTCCAAAGTGATTATTCTTCCACAGTCAGTCAACACCACACAAGAGCCTGGAGAGACCAAGGCATTCATTATGCATCTCATTGCAGTGCTCCTAATATATTGCAGGGACAAAAGACAAACGTGATGGAATATAGTCCCTAAACCTGAGTAAGGAATGCGTCCCAAATTGCACCCTATTCTCTTTAGTGGATTATGAAGGGAATATGGAGCCATTTGGTAAGCAGCCTAAAGCATGTGCTCACCCCTGTGTTCTGTGTGAAGTAGTCTATCACGATGATGACAGACAGCACAGGTTATTGATTTATAGGAGAGGCTTGCTGGGAGAAGGATAGAAGACTATTGTGCATCCCACATGGGATTGTATTCCCCAGATAGTGCATTACTTTTGAGCCCTATCAAAAGCAGGGCACTATATAGGTAATAGGGTTCCATTTGGGATGCAGACTATGGGTACCATTGATGATTCAGATCCAGAACTCCCACTGTTTAACATTTATATTCTTGCTTACATCATGAAGCGAATTGGATGACTCCCTGTGGTTTTAGTTTTATTAGAGCAGGGCATCGCACCAAACAGAGAAAGACTTGGGAAAGATTAGTTTGGATAAAGAAGTTTCGATCTGAATTGTGATTAAATACAGAAATAAACACTACTTTCCAATCATCATTTTTTGTTTCTAAAATGAGATGGTGCTGTTCACGTAACACAAAAAACACAAGCACTGAGTAGAGCAGAGTCCTTCTACTGAAACAGCGTTGAAAGTATAAAATATCAAATATTAAGGTGTCATTAATTAATGAGTGAAAGCTGTACTGTAGTCTACAACGGCATTGCTTTGCCTAACAACCCAAAGTCTGGCTTGAAAAAGGAATCTCAGAATTGCATCCCATGTTGCTAATGACTGTTGACATAGCTACAGTACACATGTAAAACACAAACACACGCACGCACAATGACACACGCATGTACACTGAAGCAAGCTCGCACTCACATCTCTCCTTTCAGGCCTAACATATGAGATGAACCTCCCCTAGGGATGATTAGCCAGAGGTAGACGTAGGTTTCTCATCTACTGAAGTATAATACAGTAGTAAAGCCATGCTGTTGTGGGTATCTCAGCTCAACTACTAGCAGACACTGAGATGAGAGGCTTATGCTAAGCCTTACTCTCCATACAGTAAGGTTAGATGTTCTGCCTGGCCCTGGCACCATCTCTATCACTGTTTACAGCAAGCTGAATAGTAATGTGGTCTTTGTAAAGCAAAGGGTCAGATTTAAATTGTTGGGGGGCATTTATGAGACAATCCACAATTATTTTGTTTTTTAAAGTTAGAGGTGGGGGTAAATGTGAAGTTGAGTTTCCAAAGGTCTTATTTAGGAGCTAGATGCAAGAGCTAGGAGGAGGGTAGGCCTATATATCATGCATTCTTTTGGCTTGGATGCTTGGATGAGATTTGGTTCCCATGAAAGAAAAGGACTGTCAGAATCATTGATGCGTTTGACCCTGGGTGTCAGAGGGTTTTGTGATGGAGGGGCTCAGCATGGGAGCTGACAGAGGAAGGCTGCCTCATTACTTCTGCTTGATTGCAGGGGAGTGAGAATGAGAACAATGGCAGTAGGCAAAGGAAAACTATCCTATTCCTACTGCATTGATCTGCAATAAGGTGCAGGTGTTTGTGTGTGTGTCATGTCACATGTGTGGCCACTGGTGTAGAAACACACAAATGTTGTGAGAGGAAGAGAAGGGGAAAAAAACATGATAAAAAATGAACCGGATCAAGTACAGTACCATTTTTGCCCTGAGACGAACAATCTATTTCCCAGGGTTCGATTTTGTCAATATTTATTACTGTTAGGACCAGCACATCCTCGTTAATATGGACATAGTGGCTCAAGCTGACCTTCACAATTAAACAGTTTCTTTCCTGGTTTGCTTCCTGTGTCTACACTCAGAAAAAAAGGTGCTACCAAGAACCATAAAGGGTTCTTCGGCTGTCCCTGTTTGATAACCTATCTTGTTTTCAGGTAGAACCATGTAGCATGGACTCCCTGAGTCCTGAATCTAGCTGCATTGAACTTAAGGTCTGGTTTCCCGGACACAGATTAAGCCTAGTCCTAAAAATCCCTTTTAATTGAGATTTTCTTTGGTCCAGGACTAGGCTTACTCTGTGTCTGGGAAACCAGGCAAAAGAGATAGTTCCAAAAATGGTGTCCCAGTCCCCTTCATGCTTTTGAGCAATCCATTTTGTTTTGAAATATCTGTCACTGCAGGACAAACTATTGAGAGAGGGAAAAAAGCAATTTGTCAGTTCAGCTATGCTTGATGTGTTGTTGTGCCCTCTGTGATTGGGGAGAAAATCAAGGATAAAAGTCGACAACAAAATGCTAACTACTGGGTGGCTTTACTGAGAGGCCTGCAATAAAACCCCTCTTGAATGTTTTTCCACCACTCTTCATGCTTGCCCAGGCAGCGTTTCCTTTAATCAGTGCAACCATTAGTTCAATCAGGGGACTTAGTAGATCAGTGGAAAGCCCAGGCTCTCGAGAACTAACTGGGTCGAGTAGCCTAGCTGTAGGTTGAGTGGCTATAAACTGTATTGTATAACATACCACTTACCTACTATGGTGGTGTAACATCAGTTCATAGGTAAATGTCAGAAAATGTCTGAAGCCCTACGTTTTCAAAGAGAAACTTAAATAAGGCATCTTAGTGCTCCCCCCCAATAATAGCACTGACTTTGCTGAAACTTCTTTATTGAGGAAAAATGTACTTACTACGACTGTAATATGTGGTTGTCTTACAAAGGTATCTTAAGATGAATGCACTAACTGTAAGTCGCTCTGGATAAGTGTGTCTGCTAAATGACTAAAATGTCAAATGTAGGTAGCTGCAACAGACTTCTGGTTTGTAGCATTGGATTTGTACATTTCTTCTGCATCGGTAGATACCAACTATTATTAGTCTGTGTGATTAACGAGGGCTGACCTAGAGTGGTGTTTGTGAGACAAGGGCAGATCCAGAAGGGGCTCGGGGCTGGGTCTTTTTACAAAAACGTTGAGTCCGAATGGTTTGAGCAAACTATTAAAATCTATATAGGAAAAGCTGAGACTCTCACAAACACGCACATGAAACACATCTTGCTCTATAACACTCACAAGCTACACAAGAGTTAGAAGGAAGAAGATCAAAGGAAATCCCAGGACATAGTGTCTATAATACTGTAATAAGCTCACATAGTTGCTGTAACAAATTTCCATGTGAGCAAACAATTTAATTAATTTTCATCAGGTTTTTGCTTCGGTGGACCTTTTTTTATTTTTCATTTGTCATTAAAATTCATGAATGCAACTGTTCATGTCAAAATGTTTTGTTTCTACTTGTATCCCTGGTTTTCCTAAAAAGGATGGTAAAACACTTCATTGTGAGGCTACATGCAGATAAATTAAAGTCAGATGAATGAAAAACAATATTTGCTTGGTCTTGGGACTGATAAGGTTAAAAACAAATCTTTTTTGGAAATGGGGGGGAGCAGGCCGTCCCAGGCAAGATCATGGGGGTTGCCTAGCAACATATGCCTCGGAGGGAGACAAAATGTCTGCATAACTCAACAAATTCCCATGATTTGTGAATCTGTTTGGACCAGACAGACAGCTAAAATGGCTTTGACAAAAATAAGACATTAGCTAATAGGGAGAAGTATTTAAGAAAGTAACTAAATGATGGCATTCCCAAATCATAAATTACTTTCATAAAATAGAAATGTGGCTACATTTGTAGACAAAATTCTTACTTACTCAACCTTTAAATGGCTTAAAATCTTCCTAGAAGTCACAGAGGATGCACAGAGGGACATGACAAAATGGTGAATTTGAGCACTTTAACCCTATTCTCAACCGGCTGGTAGAACAAGTTTTGACAATGGATTTAGAAGTGGATATGAAAAGAATCTTCACTTGAACTTGATTGGTCAACTCCCCCAGCGCTCCTGCATCAATTAAAATAATGTGCAGCCTTTTGGGTTTCTGCAGTTCGGTGTTGTGGCACTCTAATTTTGCCCACTCTCAGGGCCATAAGAAAACTCAAAATCATTCTCCAAAGACATAGGATAAAATGCAACATAAATTGGTTAAACCACATTTCATGACGCATGGGGTGAATACTTCAGTATTCATACTTAAAGTCGTCTATAAAATAAGGCCTATATAGTAGTTGAAAAATTGCACTTTGCCATATATTATCTGAAAATGTAGTCTGACATGGTGGAAGAACCTGGATCATTTGAAATGTAAGAGGGACATTGCACTATACACCACCTGAAAATGCATATATTTATATGTAATTTAATATTCATGTTTGGACATAATTTGTAAAAATGTGACACCGGTCCTCATTCAACAATGCTTTTATGCATATAAAATCTATTGAAGCAGACCTAAAGTGATTTTTGTAATATTGTTAGGATGAGTAAAAATGCTATGCATCAAGTTGAAAAAACACTATTCAAAATTCTTATTTGAGTTGTTAGTAATATGAATTTAAGGTGAAACATTTTCTTCTAAATGTTTTTTCAAGAATACACAGTTAAAGGATTAAACATTTTATAGATTTTTTTATTCTATATTGAAGGGCACTTCATTTAATATAACAGGATTTGAAAATGCAATATTTGCACTTAAAATAGCAAAGGGACAAAAAAGGCACTCATTTTGTGGAACAACCCAGCAGCCATCACAGTTAGAATGGTGACATTCAAGCCACCGTTTACAGGTACATCAGTTCATAGATTCAGTTCAACTGCATCAGCCGTCACAGTTAATGTGACATTCAAGCCCAATCAAGGCTTTGTTCTATACGGGCTATATGGGTAGATGATAGGTTGTCATGGAAGACCGTTTTTCCGTCAGGTGTCCTTACTGATGAGCCAAAGCAGGCTAATCAACACTGTCCTCCATGAGGCTGCTGTAAGTGTGCGTCCCAAATGGCACCCTATCTCCTATATAGCACACTACCTTTGACCTGAGCCCAGTGGGCCTGGTCAAAAGTAGTGCACTATATAGTGGTGACATTTGGGATGCAGACAAAGTTGCCATTGCATCGGCCTGCCTATCTAAATGGAAATGACCTGCGGAGGGAGGAAGGCTGCTACTGAGGCTATGGCTACGCTAGCAAATATGCAGGTGAGGGATTGGATGCACATGAGCCAAATTTCCATGGGGATCACCTTGTAGCCACTACACAATACAGAGGAACAAATTTCTTTCTTAAGTTTGATCCATCTCCTTCAGTGTTGCCTTCATACTCCTGTATCCCCTGATTGTACCACATTAAATAGTATATACAGGCAATAGAGGGTGCCATTGTAGACACACCCAGTCACAGTGATTGTCAGGAAAGAGGATAAATCCATAACTAAGGACCTTAGGCATTGAAGTGTGTGTGTGTATGTATGTGTGTTTTTTTATTTATTTTTAAGTTTGATTAATGGGACTGGAATCCCAGAGTCAATCACTGTCTCAACACAGATGGCTGCCTGGTTTGAGATGTTAATTAGTGATGGCTTCCTTTCCTGCCTCCTCCCTCTCACTGGGGCCAGGTGAGACAGAGAGAGAGTGGTAATAGAGGGTGGGAGGACGGTGGGAGAAAGGGAAATAGCTACTAAGGTTGAAAGAGAAAGGGAGGAGAGAGATACAAATACACATTTCCTCTCTAGACACTGTTGCCCTAAAGCACACAGAAACCTATACATACCTCAGCTGTTATGGGTGTGTAAGGGAGGCGAAGTCAGGTGCAGGAGAGTAGCGTGTAGTAACAGGCGCACTTCTATTCCGTTCCAAAACGACAGCACAGAATAAATAAACGTGCCCAAAACACAGAACATGAACAAAAATCAGGCGCGTGGTAAATACCCACATAACATACAACAATTTCACACAAAGACATGGAGGAGACTGTATTTACACGCAGTGTGATTAGGGAATGAAAACCAGGTGTGTATGGAACAAGACAAAACAAATGGAAATATGAAAAATGGAGCGGCAATGGCTAGAAGGCCGGTGACGTCGATCGCCGAACGCTGCCCGAACAAGGAGAGGAGCCGACTTCGGCGGAAGTTGTGACGTCAGCCTAAACATCAGCGCCACTGGTAACTTCCACAAAGCTGTGAACGATCTGAGAGACAACGCAAGAAGGGCCTTCTACACCATCAAAATAACATACAATTCAACATACCAATTAGGATCTGGCTAAAAATACTTGGACAGCAACAGAATTAGACACAACCAAATCATGAGATAATTACTTCACACATTGGAAAATCATTTGAATTTTTTTTACAAAAAAACAGAGCAAACTAGAATTCTATTTGACTCTAGACAAAGAGTACACAGTGGCAGAATGCCTGACCACTGTGACTGACCAAAAAATTAAGGAAAGCTTTGACTATGTACAGACTCAGTGAACATAGCCTTGCTATTGAGACAGGCCACTGTAGGCAGACCTGGCTTTCAAGAGAGGACATGCTATGTGCACACTGCCCACAAAATGAGGTGGAAACTGAGCTGTACTTCCTAACCTCCTGCCAAATGTATGACCATATTAGAGACACATATTATAGAGACAAAGAGATAGAAAGAGACAGAGTAAGAGACAGGGAATGTAGGTGATGGAGGGAGGGAAGGAGATAGAGAGGGGAGAGAGAGCAACTGTTGGTGATAGAGTGGAGGGAGGTAAGAGAAAGAGGGAAGGAAGGAGAGAGGAGGTGGTGATAGAGTGGAGGGAGGTAAGAGAAAGAGGGAAGGAAGGAGAGAGGAGGTAGGGAGGGATGAGCCTCTCCTATGGACCACCTCTCTTAGATCTGCTCCCATCACACTCATCTACAGCTCTGTTCTGTTTTGTGAAAGGACACAGTGATTAGAGAGGGCCCTGCTGCAACATCTTGGCTACTACACTGATAACATTTCAACAAGACTATGATCTGCGTCCCAAATGGCACCCTATTCCAAGCCTATATAGTGCACTATGGGCCCTGGTAAAGTAGTGCCCTATGTACGGAATAGGATGCAATTTGCGGTGCAGACAATTATCTTGTATCTGCTATGACACATCACAGACAGACTCACCCACTTGACAGTGACTCACTCCCCACGCAGACACCACACTAGACAGAAATCCCACTGGGCACACACTGGTTGAATCAATGTTGTTTCCAATGTAATTTCAATGAAATAACATTGAACCTGCATGGAATAGACTAGAGGTCTTCAGGGGTCCAAAAAGTAGTACCCCTGACCCGAATGGACACAAGAACAATCAGACCCGAACCCAAATGGACCCGTGGACAACTCGACCTAGACCTGACAAATACCCTAACGGGTCCGGGTCTAGACCAGAAAAAAACATGTTTATCAGCCAAGTTGCTCTTCTGGTTAAATAATAGGTATTTATATGTTGGCTAGGCCCTCTCGAAGTCAATAAGTTCACCTTATTGCCGTAAAATAATCAAATGGCTACCCAGACTATTTGCATTGCCCCCCCCCCCCCCCCCCCCCCCCCACACACTGCTGCTACTCTCTGTTATTATCTATGCATAGTCACTTTAACAATTCTACCTATACGTACATATTACCTCAATTACCTCGACACCAGTGCCCCCACACATTGATTCTGTAGTGGTACCCCCTGTATATAGCCCCGCTATGGTTATTTTACTGTTGCTCTTTAATTATTTGTTATTATTATCTCTTACTTTTTTTTAGGTATTTTCTTAAAACTGCATTGTTGGTTAAGGGCTTGTAAGTAAGCATTTCACTGTAAGGTCTACCTACCCCTGTTGTATTCGGTGCATGTGTCAAATAAAATTTGATTTGAAAAAAATATGCTATAGGATATGCAGAGCCGTGGTCGGGTCCACTCGGGCTGTAGTGCCTTCAGAAAGTATTCACACCCCTTGACTTTTTCAACATTTTGTTATGTTACAGCCTGAATTCAAAATGGATTAAATAGAGATTTTGTGTCACTGGCCTACGCTCAATACCCCATAATGTCAAATTGGAATTATTTTTTAGAAAATTTTACAAATTAAATGTCTTGAGTAAATAATTATTTAACCCCATTTTTATGGGAAGCCTAAATAAGTTCAGGAGTAAAAATGTGCTTAAAAAGTCACATAATAAGTCGCATGGACACTTTATTGAATTATATTTTAAAACATTTTTTTAATGACTACCTCATCTCTGCTCTGTAACCCACATATACAATTATCTCTAAGGTGGGTCCCTCAGTTGAGCAGTGAATTTCAAACACAGATTCAACCACAAAGACCAGGGAGGTTTTCCAATGACTCGCAAAGAAGGGGACCTATTGGTAGAAGGGTAAAAAAAAAAGCAGACATTGAATATCCTTTTGAGCTATTAGTTATTAATAACACTTTGGATGGCGTATCACACCCAGTCAAATCAAATCAAAGTTTATTTGTCACGTGTGCCAAATACAACAGGTGTAGACCATACAGTGAAATGCTTACTTACAGGCCCTAACAAACAGTGCAATTTTAAGTAAAAAATAGGTATTAGGTGAACAATAGATAAGTAAAGAAATAAAAAACAACAGTGAAAAGACAGTGAAAAATAACAGTAGTGAGGGTATATATAGTAGCGAGGCTATAACAGTAGTGAGGCTATATACAGGCACCGGTTAGTCAGGCTAATTGAGGTAGTATGTACATGTAGGTATGGTTAAAGTGACTATGCATATATGATAAACAGAGAGTAGCAGTAGAGTAAAGAAAATAAGAGGGTTGGCGGGTGGTGGGACAAAATGCAGATAGTCCGGGTAGCCAATGTGCGGGGGCACCGGTTAGTTGGGCTAATTGAGGTAGTAAGTACATTAATGTATAGTTAAAGTGACTATGCATATATGATAAACAGATAGTAGCAGCAGTGTAAAAAAGGGGTTGGGGGGGACAATGCAAATAGTCAGAGTAGCCCTTTGATTACCTGTTCAGGAGTCTTATGGCTTGGGGGTAAAAGCTGTTGAGAAATGCTCCGGTACCGCTTGCCATGCGGTAGTAGAGAGAACAGTCTATGACTGGGGTGGCTGGGGTTTTTGACAATTTTTAGGGCCTTCCTCTGACACCGCCTGGTGTAGGGGTCCAGAATGGCAGGCAGCTTAGCCCCAGTGATGTACTGGGCCGTACGCACTACCCTCTGTAGTGCCTTGTAGTCGGAGGCCGAGCAGTTGCCATACCAGGCAGTGATGCAACCAGTCAGGATGCTATCGATGTTGGCGCTGCAGAACCTTTTAAGGATCTGAGGACCCATACCAAATCTATTTAGTTTCCTGAGGGGGAATAGGCTTTGTCGTGCCCTCTTCACGACTGTCTTGGCATGTTTGGACCATTCTAGTTTGTTGGTGATGTGGACACCAAGGAACTTGAAGCTCTCAAACTGCTCCACTACAGCCCCATCGATGAGAATGGGGGCGTGCTCTGTCCTCTTTTTCCTATAGTCCACAATCATCTCCTTAGTCTTGGTTACGTTGAGGGATAGGTTGTTATTCTGGCACCACCCGGCCAGGTCTCTGACCTCCTCCCTATAGGCTGTCTCGTCGTTGATCAGGCCTACCACTGTTGTGTCATATGCAAACTTAATGATGGTGTTGGAGTTGTGCCTGGCCACACAGTTGTAGGTGAACAGGGAGTACAGGAGGGGACTGAGCACGCATCCCTGAGGGGCTCCACGTGTTTAGGATCAGCGTGGCAGATGTGTTGCTACCTACCCTCAACACCTGGGGGCGGCCCGTCAGGAAGTCCAGGATCTAGTTGCAGAGGGAGGTGTTTAGTCCCAGGATCCTTAGCTTTGTGATGAGCTTTGAGGATACTACGGTGTTGAACGCTGAACTGTAGTCAATGAACAGCATTCTCACGTAGGTGTTCCTTTTGTCCAGGTGGGAAAGGGCAGTGTGGAGTGCAATGGAGATTGCATCATCTGTGGATCTGTTTGGGCGGTATGCAAATTGGAGTGGGTCTACGGTTCCTGGGATAATGGTGTTGATGTGAGCCATTACCAGCCTTTCAAAGCACTTCATGGCTACGGACGTGAGTGCTACGGGTCTGTAGTCATTTAAGCAAGTTGCCTTAGTGTTCTTGGGCACAGGGACTATGGTGGTCTGCTTGAAACATGTTGGTATTACAGACTCAATCAGGGACATGTTGAAAATGTCAGTGACGAAACCTGCCAGTTGGTTAGCACATGCCCGGAGCACACATCCTCGTAATCCGTCTGGCCCCACAGCCTTGTGAATGTTGACCTGTTTAAAGGTCTTACTCACATCGGCTACGGAGAGAGTGATCAGACAGTTGTCCGGAACAGCTGATGCTCTCATGCATGCCTCAGTGTTGCTTGCCTCGAAGCGAGCATAGAAGTGATTTAGCTCTTCTGGTAGGCTTGTGTCACTGGGCAGCTCGCAGCTGTGCTTCCCTTTGTAGTCTGTAATAGTTTGCAAGCCCTGCCACATAAGACGAGCGTCGGAGCCGGTATAGTACAATTCAATCTTAGCCCTGTATTGGTGCTTTGCCTGTTTGATGGTTTGTCGGAGGGCATAGCAGGATTTCTTATAAGCTTCCGGTATAGAGACCTGCACCTTGAAAGCGGCAGCACTATCCTTTAGCTCAGTCCGAATGTTGCATGTAATACGTGGCTTCTGGTTGGGGTATGTACGTAGTCACTGTGGGGACAACGTCCTCGATGCACTTATTGATAAAGCCAGTGACTGATGTGATGTACTCCTCAATGCAATCGGAAGAATCCCGGAACATGTTCCAGTCTGTGATAGCAAAACAGTCCTGTAGATTAGCATCTGCTTCATCTGACCAATTTTTTTATAGACCGAGTCACTGGTGCTTCCTGTTTTAATTTTTGCTTGTAAGCAGGAATCAGGAGGATAGAATTGTGGTCAGATTTACCAAATGGAGGGCGATGGAGAGCTTTGTACGCGTCTTTGTGTGTGGAGTACAGGTGATCTAGAATTGTTTTCCCTCTGGTTGCGCATTTAACATGTTGATAGAGATTAGGAAAAACTGATGTAAGTTTCCCTGCATTGAAGTCTCCGGCCACTAGGAGCGCCGCCTCTGGGTGAGCAGTTTCCTATTTTCTTATTTCCTTAAACAGCTGACTGAGTACGATCTTAGTGCCAGCATCCATCTGTGGTGGTAAATAAAAAGCCACGAAAAGTATAGATGAAAATTCTCTTGGCAAAAAGTGTGGTCTACAGTTTATCATAAGATACTCTACTTCAGGCGAGCAAAATCTCAAGACTTCCTTAGATTTCGTGCACCAGCTGTTGTTTACAAATACACACAGACCGCCCCCCCTCATCTTACCGGAGTGTGCTGTTCTATCTAGCCGGTGCAGCGTATATCCTGCTAACTGAATATCCATGTCATCATTCAGCCACGATTCTGTGAAACATAAGATGTTACAGTTTTTGATGTCCCGTTGGTAGGATATTCGTGATTGTACTTCTTCTAATTTATCGTCCAATGATTGTACGTTGGCGAGTAATATTGATGGTAACGGCAGCTTTTCCACTCGCCTTCTGTGGATCCTTACGAGGCACCCCACTCTGTGTCCTCTGTACCTGCGTCTCTTTCTCTTGCCAATAACGGGGACGTTGGCCTTGTCGGGTGTTAGCAGTATATCCCGTGCATCCTGCTTGTTGTAGAAAAAATCTTTGTCTAATCGGAGGTGAGTGATCGCTGTCCTGATATCCAGAAGCTCTTTTTTGCCATAAGATACGGTGGCAGAAACATTATGTACAAAATAAGTTACAAAAAAACACATAATAGCACAATTGGTTAGGCGCCCCTAAAACTGCTGCCATTTCTTCCGGGGCCATTTTACCATTCAAAGCCTGCAGATTAAGCAGGTCACTACAAAGATACCTGCTTCCTTCCTAACTCAGTTGCCAGAGAGGAATGAAACAGCTCAGGGATTGCACCATGAGGCCAATGTTGACTTTAAAACAGTTACATAGTTTAATGTCTGTGATAGACAAAAACTGAGGATGGATCAACAACATTGTAGTTACTCCACAATACTAACCTAATTGATCAAGTGAAAAGAGGGTAGCCTGTACAGAATAAACATTTTCCAAAACTTGCATCCTGTTTGCAACAAGGCACTAAAGTAAAACTGCAAAAAATGTGGCAAAGCCATTAACATTTGGTACTGAACACAAAGTGTTATGTTTGGGGCAAATCCAATACAACACATTACTGTCACACCCTGATCTGTTTCACCTGTCCTTATGATTGTCTCCACCCCCCTCCAGGTGTCACCCATCTTCCCCATTATCCTCTGTGTATTTATACCTGTGTTCTCACTGTTTGTCTGTTGCCAGTTCATCTTGTTTGTCACGTCAACCAGCATTTTTCTCACCTCCTGCTTTTCCCCAGTTTCACTTGTTCTCGCCCTCCTGGTTTTGACCCTTTCCTTTTCCGGACGCCTGCCTGACCACTCTGCCTGCCCCTGAGCCTGCCTGCCATCTGTATCTTTGCCCCATTACTCTGGATTACCGACCCCTGTCTTTCTTGACCTGTCGTTTGCCTGCCCCTGTTGCTATAATAAACATTGTTACTTCAACACAGTCTGCACTTCGGTGTTAACTGAAACGTTATAATTACAGAGTACCACTCTCCATATTTTCAAGCATAATGGTGGTTGCATCATGTTATGGGCATGCTTGTAATCGTTAAGGACTGGGGAGTTTTCCCTGATATTAAATAAATGGATTGGAGCTAAGCACAGGCAAAATTCTAGAGGAAAACCTGGTTATGTCTGCTTTCCACCAGACAATGGGAGATGAATTCACCTTTCAGCAGGACAATACCCTAAAACACAACGCCAAATACAGTATTGGTAAGCAACACTGGAGTTGCTTACCAATACGTCATTGAATGTTCCCGAGTGGCCTAGTTACAGTTTTGACTTAAATCGGCTTGAAAATCTATGGCAAGACTTGAAAATGGCTGTTTAGCAATGATAAACAACCAACTTCACAGTGCTTGAAGAATTATTTTAAGAATGCAAATATTGTGCAATCCAGGTGTGCGAAGCTCTGAGAGACTTATCCAGAAAGACTCACAGCTGTAAAGGTGATTCTAACATGTGTTGACTCCGTGGTGTTTATACTTATTTAAATCCACATATAAATGTAAGTTATAGATCTGTATTGCTCATTGAAAGCAAGTCTAAGAAGTGGTAGATATGTTCTATGTGTGCTATTTCTATGCTTCTTGTTTTAAAGTTTTGTTTTTGGATCTTTTTACTTTCGGTTTTGTACACCAGCTTCAAACAGCTGAAAATACCATATTTGTGGTTATGTAAAATATATTTCACAGCAGTTTAGATGGTACAATGATTCTCTACACTATACTTGCTTGTTTTGTCACATAAACTGAAATTAGGCTAACTATTCAAAATTTTAGCAACCAGGAAATAGCGGAGCGCTTTTTGCATAGTGAGATATTTCTGCTTTTCATTTACAATAAATTCGCAAATTTCTAAAAACATGTTTTCACTTGTCATTATCGGGTATTGTGTGTAGATGGGTGAGAGAACAAAAAAATCTTAAACCATTTTAAATTCAGGCCGTAACACCAAAAAATGTGGAATACGTCAAGAGGTATGAATACTTTCTGAAGGCACTGTACATAGACCCGATACCAGACTCGGACCCGACTGACAAGTTAGAATTTCAGACCTGAAATCGATCTGGCCCGTTGAATTGACGTCTGTACTCAGAGGATGCCAGTGACTGTACAGTAAATTAGTAAAACTGCGTCCCAAATGGCACAATATTCCCTATATAGTGCACATTTTTTGACCATGGCCCTTAGGTATCTGGTCTAAAGTAGTGCACTATATAGGGAATAGGGTGCCATTTGGGATGCTGACTAAATTTCACATAGCTGACAGGGCAGGCGCTCCATCTTGGTTAGTGGGGTTCAGGCATGTCGATGAGGTCAGGACCGCAGGCTCCCACAATGCACCCTGTGTAGTCCAGGGATGCCATAGGGATGATTCAGAGTCTGTAAAAACAGTCAGGACTGTAAGAGCGAGAAACAGGATGTGTCCCAAATGGCACGCTATTCCCTACATAGTGCACTACTTTTAACCAGGGCCCATAGGGGATAGGGTGCACCATATAGAGAATATAATGCCATTTGGGACACAAACACACTGACATTTCATTACTCAGACAGGGCCCTTTGTTAGCATATTTTCTCTCACACTTTAGGGGGATGATGAAAAGTCCCTGAAACTAACAACGGGAACAGCACATCACATTGAGCCGGTGCCATGGTGATGAGGTGATTAGGCTAGTCACCCTTACAGTTGCCCTTTTGCAAGGGGATAAAGTTCTATCATCCTCTCACCTTAGATTGCATTTCCTCACAAGCATGTGACATCCATACTGTAATGTATGCAGTGGCAGAATTATCATTAGGCAGAAGAGGCAATTGCCTCAGCCTCACATCATCAAGGGGCCTTGTGAGCTGGGAATAATTAAAACAAAATATTACTAGTAATATTTACAAAGGAAATCGGGAGGGAGGGGGTCAGCTTTGCCTGGCCACTGTGCCCAGGTTAATGAGGCCACTACGGACAGAACCAGGACCTTGCAGCTTCCATGAAGGACAGAAAGCTATCAGTTATGGCATGCCATCATTCAGCGCATTGTGCCTCCATAAGCAAGCACACAATTTCTGCTCACACAATACAATTCCAATAGGGAAGGCAGGTTATGGTTAACCAAGAGAGAGAGAGAGTTGAGAGATGTGACAGGCAACAGTGCTCGCCTCCCCATATCCTCTCCAAGCACCCCAACTCTATTGGTTTTAAGAGCATACCAAACTGTTCTCATTACAGAGATGCTGAGTTATTAATAGTTCAGACACAGGGGCGCCGTATTGGGGGGGTAGCACGATTCTGTGACTGACATTGTAGAATACTATTGAAGACATCAAAACTATGAAATAACACACATGGAATCATGTAGTAACCAAAAAAAGTGTTAAACAAATCAAAATATATTTGAGATTTGAGATTCTTCAAAGTAGCCTCCCTTTGCCTTGATGACAGCTTTGCACCCTCTTGGGAGGGATGGGAAGGGATGGAGGAATGGAGGGATGGCAGTCTGGGCCTCAGTAATGATTTCATTTGTGATGACTTTCAGTGTTGACTCAGGGTTATGTGTTTAATCCCTTAACTCTCTCAGCCAAGCGATTATACACCACCACTAGGGTATTCTGGGTTTCATAAGCCGGCAGAAGGAGCTTGAGCCATGAGTGGAGACGCTCTGTTAAAGGAGCTGTTCCTATCCAGACTACTACTCTTTCCTCTCCACATTCTGACCTTATTCTGTCCGTAGAATACTGTTTAGAAATTCTAATTATACCCTCTCTCCTTGGCATACTGTCCTAGTGATACTGTTATTTGTTGTCTAAGAGCTGTTGGGGGGGAGCAAAAAAGACAAAGACAATCAAAAAATAATTAATAAGAAACAAGGTTTCAAAGTGTTTGTCCTATATCTAGGAGATATAAGAAAGCTCAGGAAATATATACACTACCAATCAAAAGTTTGGGGTCGCTTAGAAATGTCCTTGCTTTTGAAAGAAAAGCACATTTTTTGTCCATTAAAATAACATCAAATGAATCAGAAATACAGTGCAGACACTGTTAATGTTGTAAATGACTATTGTAGCTGGAAACGGCCCATTTTTTATAGAATATCTACATAGGCGTACAGAGGACCATTATCAGCAACCATCACTCCTGTGTTCCAATGGCATGTTGTGTTAGCTAATCCAAGTTTATAATTTTAAAAGGCTAATTGATCATTAGAAAACCCTTTTGCATTTATGTTAGCACAGCTGAAAACAGTTGTACTGATTAAAGAAGCAATAAAACAGGCCTTCTTTAGTTGAGTGTTGAGTGGCTGGAGCATCAGCATTTGTGGGTTCGATTACAGGCTCAAAATGGCCAGAAACAAAGACATTTCTTCTGAAACTCGTCAATCTATTCTTGTTCTGAGAAATGAAGGCTATTCCATGCAAGAAATTGCCAAGAAACTGAAGATCTCGTACAACGCTATGTACTACTCTCTTCACAGAACAGCGCAAACTGGCTCTAACCAAAATAGAAAGAGGAGTGGGAGGCCCCCGTTCTCAACTGAGCAAGAGGACAAGTACATTAGCTTGTCTAGTTTGAGAAACTGACGCCTCACAAGTCCTCAACTGGCAGCTTCATTAAATAGTACCCGCAAAACACCAGTCTCAACGTCAACAGAGAAGAGGCGACTCCGGGATGCTGGCCTTCTAGGATATTATAGTCCTCCTCACTCTGATCTCTAATCTTCGGGTTAGCCTATTGATGGGGTATTCAACACACCCTATGAGGTCCAGATCCTGCTGGTTTTCTGTTCTACCTGATAATTAATTGCACCCACCTGGTGTCCCAGGTCTAAATCAGTCCCTGATTAGATCGCAACAATGAAGAAATGCAGTGGAACTGGATTCAAGGTCCAGAGTTGAGTTAGAGGGGCCTATTGAGTTGTAATTTGAGTAGGTTGAATGCTGCTTGTTGTACCACTACCAGCTGTTTTCACTAGACTGCCTCTAAATATATCTTATCTCATCATGCAAGCCATTGCAATCCCAGGGCAGGCACAGAAGCCTGGTACGATACGAAGCAGCCACTACACTGCCAAGATGATTACAGCCATTCTCCCCAGAGTCCCATACACAGAGACACACAGAGCTGCTGTTTGACCTGATTGACTCTTACATGAGCTAGATTAGAACATTGGTAGTAGAGGAAGGTTTTCATGTAGCCTGGAATCCAAACGGAATATCATGTGGAACAGCAATATTCATTTTGGATTTCAGGCTTGCATCCTGGAGCCTTCGTGTAAGATGCAAAAACATGTTCAACTGCATTTCAATGGTTCACATCAATTAGAACTGAGGGTTCTTTTCACATTATTGACTGTCTGTTCACATCTGCCGAAACACTGGTCTCACAATGGAGGACCTTGCAGCTTCCATGAAGGACAGATCAGTTATCAGTTATGGCATGCCATCATTCAGCGCATTGTGCCTCCATAAGCAAGCACACAATTTCTGCTCACACAATACAATTCCAATAGGGAAGGCAGGTTATGGTTAACCAAGAGAGAGAGAGAGTTGAGAGATGTGACAGGCAACAGTGCTCGCCTCCCCATATCCTCTCCAAGCACCCCAACTCTATTGGTTTTAAGAGCATACCAAACTGTTCTACAGAGATGCTCAGTTATTAATAGTTCAGCCACAGGGGCGCCATATTGGGGGGTAGGACGATTCTAAGGGCCAGTGACTGACAGAGGCCCTAAAAAATTATTAGAACATTAGGTAAATTTTTTTCAAAATTAAATTATTAACCTGTCATCATTATTCAAATATTTTATTTACAATATTTTATTTACAAAAAAGATACTATTAAAACTAACGGTTTATTTTTATTTTCTTGTTTTTGGCAAAAAGTAAACATCCAGAGAGCCTCTGTATTTTACCATTAAAATTACATTTAGACTGTAAAAGATGTCCTTTAGCACATTTCTTATAGAGGGTATCAGTCTTGCATCAAATAGTGAATTCCACTGTATGCAGAATGTTGCATGCATGTCTGCACAGTGTTATATTTTCACAGCTCACTGTCAGTAAATATCGTACAGTAAATACTGGACTACAAGAGAGTTGCAAGCCTGCAAAGGTAGAGTTATTTAAAGCTTTGAAATGGGTCAATTGGGTTCTGGTGGTGTGTGGTTACAGCAATTGCGCAGGGTTGGTGTGGCCTGTGGTGGTGGGGCCAAATGTGATATATTTTCATGGAGCCCAAAATCCCTGGCGGCACCCCTGTTCAGCCATGTTCACTTTTGTGGTTACATTGCTTTAGGAAACTCAGCTGGTAAATGAATGTCCTTGGCTGCTGTGGGCAGAATTGGCCTTAATTCAACTGTTTATCAATGTCCGCTCTATTATTTCATAAAGCTAATCAGTGTAATAAAACGGCAGATGAGCCCCCTCTTGCCACAGCGGAAGAGGAGATGGTGCAACTTATGCTTGCCTATCACATTCTGTTGTAAACTGCTTGAAATTCAAAGCATAGATGTCACTGACAATTTGTGGTAAACAAAAACATTGTGCCTTTTGTTCTCAAAGCTTCTTCACTACACAGGTACAGGTCTTTCTGGGGACAATCCAGCAAATATATCAAACCCTCTTTTCTCCATTCAGAGAATTCAGTGTCCTGTCCTGGCTGTCTCTCTCTCTCTCCCTGTTTTCTGACGGTATTATTTAGATGAGTTCTGCATTGCAGTCTGAGCCCTGTTTATTGACCAAAGCAGCAGTGTGAAATCCAGAATAATTGTTGCCACAAGTCCCTTGGCACAATGAGTTCTATTCAGTTCACGCTGCAAGTCCAACAGAGTGAATGAGGGAAACAATTTCTGTATCGTGACGTTTTCAATATTTCCTATCATAAAACCAAAATACCCACTATATAGCAGTTGTTTATGTTTATAGTCAGAAACTATAGTTATCTATTAGTGAATTATAATCAATATTGATAAGTAATGCATATTGTTTCATTCACACTACACCCGCCTAACTAGTAGAATCTTAGAAGCCTGGCAGATTGATCAAATATCAAGCAATGCCATGGGAGACAGATCAGTGTACAAAGAACAAGATTCACCAACATACCGACAGAATGCCCTCATCTCAGGCTCAACTATTATCAGAAGAAAGAGTCATGGTTGGCAAAAGGTGAGAATGTACATAGTATGTAGCCTCTATCTCGGCTTGTAATGGAAAATGTACTCAGTTACTAGGATAAAGTAGGGAAAAAAAGCTCCATAATTAGACAAACTGACGAATGCAGGGAATGTACAGTAGCAGCAGCATGAGCCCTTCACGGCAGCACATGCCTTTGGATTATACTACTACCTGAGCATCTACTGACATTCAGGGAGAAGAGAGGAGTGCACTGTGGCAGCTTACCAAGACTATGGCAGGCAGCAGCAGCGTAACAGGCACAGCAAAATCCCACGGCCATAGTGCCTCTGGTGTTGTTTACAGTATAGGGAGGTAGGAGGACATCACAGCCACCCACATGGCTCTTTGCTCTGCTCCTGTCACACACACACACAGCAGCTAGCCTAGTGTTTAGTGTTGGGCCAGTAATAGAAAGGTCGCTAGTTTGAATCCCCAAGCCCACTTAACCCTAATTGCTCCAGGGTCCCCCATTGATAATAGCCGATCCTGGCCATGACCTCTCTCCCCAAGGGTGTCTCAGATGGAATTGGGATACGCCCCAAAAAATACATTTTCAACTAACACGTGTGTTAATACACACGTGTGAAATATGGCAAATAAGCACGCACCAAATTATTACACACAGCCTTCTAAGAACAGTGCCTTCCCTGTACAAGCATGTCACACGAAAAGTAGCAGAGTAATACTTCCTACTTTTGATAACGCTTTCAAGCTATAGCCAATTTAATAGGTTTCTTTTGTCCAATAGGTTTCACTGGAGCAGCACAACTTTAAACATCCTCATACTGCCATCTATTGGTGAGTAAAAATGTATTGCACTAACCTTTTTAACTATGAACTCAAAAGCAGTCGAACGAATCTGTTTCCTGCCATCTTTACTTTATTGATGCAGCCTTTTTGTGATGAGGTATATGCATGCATGGGGCTTCAAACATATATAATACATAATGTTCTGTAGGCTAAAAAACACGTTGATGGCCAGTTCCAGGTCCACAGGGAGAGGTTCCCTGCTTGTTTAATGCACCAGAGTATACTATTTGTTTAATTAATTAAATCAATCAAAACTGTAAGTCACCTTACTCAGTGACCTGAAATAAAGTGTCTTGCTAATTGAGATATCTGACAACCCCCCAGTCTAACTGCCCTGCACTGAATTACCTGTTATTCCCTACCTCAGTGATATTCAGGTGTTTTGCACCTTGAATTACAGCCTCACCCCTGCTCTTCCTCATGCATGACAGAGCGATAATTACCATTTAAAGTGAGGAGAGAAGTTGACCTCCAAGTTGGATTGTCGTTTTGTACCTTCCACACCGGGAGTAATGGCCTACACACCTTGAATAATGTTACTCTTGTCAGGTATTTTAGATTATGTGAAGGTTAGGTTAACTCTACATGTGTACACTATGTATATATGTAACAAGCCATATATATATATTTTTTTAATCCCTCATATTTTGCAGGTACATCGACAAGATTTCTATTCCCCACCTTTCCATAACTGCTGCAGAGGATCATTTAAGAAGCCTAATGAGAAAACACTTCAGAATGACAAGCTCAGAGAGTAATTACACAAACACTGAAAACTAGTACTGAACTTTATTTTAAAAAGTCAAATTGATATCAGGGTAAAGAAATTACAACAATAACCAAAATTAAATCTAGAATCTGGCACAGTGTTACAGAAGATGTCAGAGAGCGATTACAGTTTACACCACCGGCAACTTTTCAGTAGACTGGTAGCTAGAACTTCATATAGTGTGGACAAGAGAGTTCTAGCCTGGCCATTCATTTTAAAATATGTCACACTGGCTAAATAAAAATACAAAAGGAGTTAAATAGTGAGCATTTATGTATCAACCACTGGCAAATAAGAGTCCAACTGCAGTAAAAGATCGCTATGAATCATGCCAGTGGAATGAATAGTACATTTTAAAGGGAACTAAAACACAGATACATACCAACAGAAGGGGCTGGGTGAGTTAAGGGGGGCGGTTTTAAAATGTGGCAACATGTCTTTCCCTTCAAATGAGGAATTATTAAGTGTGTCAAGGGAAAATCTATTCATGATTCTTACTATCCAGAAGTGTAAACTTTATAAGTTAAAAAAAATGAACATGATGTAAAAGCCCTTAAATTACATCTAGACATTATGGTTGTTGAGGAGGTAGAATAGAAAAAAAAAAGACGTCATTACGTTATTCTAAAAAAGAAAACGAGCCTTGGATTTGGCTTGAGGTCCTTTAGTCAGCCTCTTCCTCCTCGGACTCAGATTCTGAAAAAACAGATAAGATTCAAGTCAACTGCATGCACAGACAAATGTGCTATGGTGAATACAGACAAAACTACATGCTCAGTCACAGACAATGGGACTATCGCCTATTTTGAAGGCGAGGTGATTATTGTACCTACTATAGTTGAACTGATATTCAGTCGCTCTGGATAGGTGTCTGCTAAATTACTCAACTATAATGTAAAACGTAAGCCATGCTCACCTTCCTCCGCGTTCTTGAGCCACTCCACAAACTTTTTCATCTGTTCCAGGAAAACACTTCTTCCTTTGGCAACGTGGGCCTCGGTGTACCACTTCAGAATGGCCTCCTCACTCAAAACATCCGCTGGGAAAAATAAATCAACATGATCATTACAAACCAGCAGTCATCACGGGATAAAGATGCCATTATGGCCACTTGACAAAGACAATTATGCCCAACTAAAAAGTGCTGATGTGAATCTGCTAGGCAACCTTGCTTTCAAAACACTAACGCAAAAATTTGCTTCGATTGGCCGAAATGTTAGAAGTTGTATTTTTCCATAGACACCCTGTGTTTTATTCAAATACTCTACAGTGAGGGAAAAAAATATTTGATCCCCTGCTGATTTTGTACGTTTGCCCACTGACAAAGAAATGATCAGTCTATAATTTTAATGGTAGGTTTATTTGAACAGTGAGAGACAGAATAATAACCAAAAAATCCAGAAAAGCGCATGTCAAAAATTGATTTGCATTTTAATGAGCCAAATAAGTATTTGACCCCTCTGCAAAACATGACTTAGTACTTGGTGGCAAAACCCTTGTTGACAATCACAGAGGTCAGACGTTTCTTGTAGTTGGCCACCAGGTTTGCACACATCTCAGGAGGGATTTTGTCCCACTCCTCTTTGCAGATCTTCTCCAAGTCGTTAAGGTTTCGAGGCTAACGTTTGGCAACTCGAACCTTCAGCTGCCTCCACAGATTTTCTATGGGATTAAGGTCTGGAGACTGGCTTGGCCACTCCAGGACCTTCTTGAGCCACTCCTTTGTTGCCTTGGCCGTGTGTTTTGAGTCATTGTCATGCTGGAATACCCCTCCACGACCCATTTTCAATGCCCTGGCTGAGGGAAGGAGGTTCTCGCCCAAGATTTGACGGTACATGGCCCCATCCATCGTCCCTTTGATGCGGTGAAGTTGTCCTGTCCCCTTAGTAGAAAAACACCCCCAAAGCATGATGTTTCCACCTCCATGTTTGACGGTGGGGATGATGTTCTTGGGGTCATAGGCAGCATTCCTCCTCCTCCAAACATGGCGAGTTGAGTTGAAGCCAAAGAGCTCCATTTGGTCTCATCTGACCACAACACTTTCACCCAGTTGTCCTCTGAATCATTCAGATGTTAATTGGCAAACTTTAGATGGGCATGTATTATGTGCTTTCTTGAGCAGGGGGGCCTTGCGGGCGCTGCAGGATTTCAGTCCTTTACGGCATTGTTTTCTTGGTGACTATGGTCCCAGCTGCCTTGAGATCATTGACAAGATCCTCCCGTGTAGTTCTGGGCTGATTCCTCACTGTTCTCATGATCATTGCAACTCCACGAGGTGAGATCTTGCATGGAGCCCCAGGCCGAGGGAAACTGACAGTTCTTTTGTGTTTCTTCCATTTGCGAATAATCGCACCAACTGTTGTCACCTTCTCACCAAGCTGCTTGGCGATGGTCCTGTAGCCCATTCCAGCCTTGTGTAGGTCTACAATCTTGTCCCTGACATCCTTGGAGAGCTCTTTGGTCTTGGCCATGGTGGAGAATTTGGAATCTGATTGATTGATTGCTTCTGTGGACAGGTGTCTTTTATACAGGTAACAAGCTGAGATTAGGAGCACTCCCTTTAAGAGTGTGCTCCTAATCCCAGCTCGTTACCTGTATAAAAAAGACACCTGGGAGCCAGTTATCTTTCTGATTGAGAGGGTGTCAAATACTTATTTCCCTCATTAAAATGCAAATCAATTTATAACATTTTTGACATGCGGTTTTCTGGATTTTTGTTGTTGTTATTCTGTCTCTCATAGTTCAAATAAATAATTAAATCCGACTGCAATTGTTTTGATTGTGCTGGGCCGGGCTCAGACTTGCTGCGCAGTGTAAAAAAGAAAATGACAGCGAGTGAGTGACTGTGGCTAGCATCCGTTGGTTCGCTCTCCTCTCTGCTGCAGTGACCACCACAGAACATCAACAATGTTTATCACACTGTCCGTGTTGTTGAAGCTGCAACACCATTACAGCCATCTGACAAATGATCGGTTAACGAAATCCCCCATTTGTTTAGGAAAAACATTCCCTATTCCCTCAACCCTTGCTCTCTTTAACCTGTCTGGGATAGGGGGCAGTATTTTCACGGCCAAATAAAAACGTACCCGATTTAAACTGGTTACTACTCTTGCCCAGAAATGAGAATATGCATATTGTTAGTAGATTTGGATAGAAAACACTCTAAAGTTTCTAAAACTGTTTGAATGGTGTCTGAGTATAACAGAACTCATATGGCAGACAAAAACCTGAGAAAATGACAAGCAGGAAGTGGCCTGTGACAATTTGTAGTCCTTCTGTTGCATCTCTATCGAAATTACAGTATGTGTGCTGTTACGTGACACTTTCTAAGGCTTCCATTGGCTCTCTAAAGCCTTCAGAAACCGGATTGACGCGTCTCCTGTCTCTGGGCAGATAACATCAGCAGAGTTTGTCAGTGGACTGCCTGGTGACAGAGAGACTGGAGATGCACATTCACGAGACCACAATTTTGTTTCTTTCCCTCTTTGAATGAATACAACGTTGTCCGGTTGGAATATTATTGTTATTTTACGAGAAAAATAGCATAAAAATTGATTTTAAACAGCGTTTGACATGCTTCTAAGTACGGTAAAGGAACATTGAATTTTTTTATCACGAAATGCGCTCGCGCGTTACCCTTTGGATAGTGACCTGAACGCACGAACAAAACGGAGGTATTTGGATATAACTATGGATTATTTGAAACCAAAACAACATTTGTTGTTGAAGTAGAAGTCCTGGGAGTGCATTCTGACAAAGAACAGCAAAGGTAATCCAATTTTTCTAATAGTAATTCTGAGTTTAGTGAGCCCCGAAGTTGGCGGGTGTCTGAATAGCTAGCCTGTGATGGCTGAGCTATGTACTCAGAATATTGCAAAATGTGCTTTCGCTGAAAAGCTATTTTAAAATCTGACACCGCGATTGCATAAAGGAGTTCTGTATCTATAATTCTTAAAATAATTGTTCTGTATTTTGTCAACGTTTATGAGTAATTTAGTAAATTCACCGGAAGTTTTCGGTGGGTATGCTAGTTCTGAACATCACATGCTAATGTAAAAAGCTGTTTTTTTTTAAATATAAATATGAACTTGATTTAACAAAACATGCATGTATTGTATAACATAATGTCCTAGGAGTGTCATCTGATGAAGATCAAAGGTTAGTGCTGCATTTAGCTGTGGTTTGGGTTTTTGTAACATATATGCTTGCTTTGAAAATGGCTGTGATTATTTTTGGCTGGGTACTCTCCTGACAATCAAATGTTTTGCTTTCGCTGTAAAGCCTTTTTGAAATCGGACAATGTGGTTGGATTAACGATCTGATCTTCCAAATGGTGTAAAATAGTCATATGTTTGAGAAATTGAAGTTATAGCATTTGAGGTATTTGTATTTCGCGCCACGCGATTCCACTAGCTGTTGAAAAGAGTGGGACGCTAATGTCCCACCTAGCCCAGGGAGGTTAAGTGACAAATATGCGTCACATGCACGTGACCAATAGGGCCTGATGTATAGCATATCATAAAATCACAACAAATTAGTCATGAACTCAGAACACAGTAACAAGTGACATCAAAATGGATGCAGAGGAAATGACAAACTAGAAACGGGGGAATGTTTACTGGTTGCTCAGGAGGTAAAGGTGAAGTCAGACGTGGAATAAATTTGACTAGTTGTGGAAAATACTGGAGATCAAGCAAAAGTATGTAAGATGCAAGCATATTATGAGTGCCAAACAGGTATGGTTAGATTACAATATAACTCTGACCGCTTGGAACAATGTAAACACTAAATAAATAAGCGTACCAGAAAGTTGGTTGTAACATTGTTTGTAAAGCCTTCATTACAGTAAAGATTAAAAACAGTTGCATGCATTCGTGAACGCAATTGCCGAAATGGAATGGTTTATTTATTGTGTACGCTAATTATTCAAGGGTCACTTTATTTTATTTTAAAACAAATGCTTGATTGCATTTCAAATCATGAATGACTCGTATTCTTTGTGATGACAAACGAATGACTGATACAGTAGTCTATAGAAAGTATTGAAATACAGGCCTAAGTAAGATACAGTATCAAGACTAAACAGGATGTGCTCTAAGGCCTAAATCTCGATGGTGGTTATACAAGGCTGCTATACTAAGTCTACTAAATTATAATGATCATAATGATGCGATCAAGAAAAAGGAGGGTTGATAAAAATGATTTGACAATTTGGAACAGCGTAAATACTAAATAAATTGTAAGTAATATCAGGAAGGCTGTTCTAACAACAACAAAAAAGAGAATAAAGCCTTCATTACAACAAAGCAACGATTATAAAACAGCTGAATTTATGAAATTGTTTATCCGACATTTGGTTGCGTGAGGCTTGGTGCTCACATAATCAGTAGGCTATTAAACACTCAAACAGTCAACAGAAGCAGGATCTGTCTTATTTCTGTAGACATATACACACACTACATGACCAAAAGTATGTGGACACCTGCTCTCTGAACATCTCATTACAAAATTATGGGCATTAATATGGAGTTGGTCACCCTTTTGCTGCTGTAACACTCTTCTGGGAAGGCTTTCCACTAGATATTGCTGTGGGGACTTGCTTACATTTAGCCACAAGAGCATTACGGAGGTCAGGCGATTAGGCCTGGCTCGCAGTCGGTGTCCAAATCATCCCTTTGATGGAGTTGAGGTCAGGGCTCTGTGCAGGCCAGTCATGCTCTTCTACACCGATCTCAACAAACTTTCTGTATGGACCATGCTTTGTGCACAGGGGCATTGTCATGCTGAAACAAGAAAGTGCCTTCCCCAAACTGTTGCCACAAAGTTGGAAGCACAGAATTGTCTAATGGCCTTGTATGCTGTAGCGTTAAGCCGGACCATGAAAAAACAGCCCCAGACCATTATTCCTCCTCTACCAAACATTACAGTTGGCACTATGTATTCGGGCAGGTAATGCTCTACTCGCATCCACCAAACCCAGATTCGTCCATCGGACTGCTAACTGGTGACGCCTGATTCATCACTACAGATAATGCGTTTCCACTGCTCCAGAGTACAATGGCGGCGAGCTTTACACCACTCCAGCCGATGCTTGGTATTGCACATGGTCAACTTAGGCTTGTGTACGGCCGCTTGGCCATGGAAACCCATTTCATGAAGCTCCCGACAGAGAATTATTGTGCTGACGTTGCTTCCAGAGGTAGTTTGGAACTCGGTAATGAGTATTGCAACCGAGGACAGACGATTGTTTACGCACTACACGCTTCAGTGGTCACGTTCTGTGAGCTTGTGTGGCCTACCACTTTGTGACAGCCGTTGTTGCTCCTAGACGTTTCCACTTCACAATAACAGCACTTACAGTTGACAGGGGCAGCTCTAGCAGGGCAGAAATTTGACTAAATGATTTGTTGGAAAGGTGGCATCCTATGACGGTGCAACGTTGAAAGTCACTGAGCTCTTCAGTAAGGCCATTCTACTGCCAATGTTTGTCCATGGCGATTGCATGGCTGTGTGCTCAAGTCTATACACCTCTCAGCAACGGGTGTGGCTGAAATAGCTGAATCCACTAATTTGAAGGGGTGTCCACATACTTTTGTATATATAGTTTATATTGATGTTATAAAGCCAGGCACATTTAACAGTTATGTCTATAATCTATAGCCTAGTCCAGTTGGGGTTTTCTCTCTCCTCACTTTTCTTAGTCAATTAAGGCAAGGGCTGTTTTATTGTCTCCTAACTCCGCTGCTGACTCTGCCACATTGTTCTCAACACCAATATGCTCGTTGACTTTGCTATTATACACATAGCAACATGGTCTAGAAAAAGTCGCCAATTCAACAGTGCACTTATGTTTCAGAACCGCAGACAGCGACTGCTATTAAACACGAGAGAAAGAGCATTTGTTATAAGATAATATTATTTGTATTAGTGTTGCACCATTATCCTTAACCATATATAATTTCAGTAGCACATGTCTTAAGAGTGATGGACTGAGCCATCCCCACGGCCTCAATGGATCAGTCCACTCAAACAGGCGCAAATCAAACAGATGTCTTGTACACCATGAAACATGATTTTTTTTTGCTACTGATCGACTTAAGAATTATCGGTCAACCAACAGCCTATCGACTAAACAATCGACTTAAATGGGGTCAGCCCTAGCGCATATAATGTCCCATATCTCATATTTGGAAGAATATAAAATCATTCTAAAACAGACCACTGACCCTCCAACATTTTCAGGTGGGCTCAGGTTGGCTGAACAAAGCAGAACAGAAAGTGAAGAAAATAGACCAGTATTTCCACCTCTTTGGCCATTGATTCTGCTCCACTTGGCAAAGCAGAATAGGAACGCCCATCTTTCATGGTAGTCAACGCAGATCTCGCTTTGATTAGCACAGCGGGAAGGTTTTGGCGGCTACGGTCAATGCGAGGTCAGAAGATGGAATCAAAGCTCACTGGACAGAAAGATCCAAGGTCCCTCCCTCGGACATTCCCATCCAATGAGCTTTGAGAGGGATTGAGGAGACAAGGACGGTGGACGCAGACAACGCTGTTCACTGTTCTCCTTCCCTTTGTAAGTAAGTAAACAAGCCTTGTCCGAGCCAGAACAACCCATAGGTGCAGGAGCCCATGTCCGGTTTCTGTAGTGTAAGGCAGCTTGATACACAAGTACACACCCTGGACAGGAACCTAGTCTGTCGCAGGGTCTTACCCCCAATCCATCTCCTTAATGCTGAGTGCCAAGCATCACTTTTACCTTTGTAGAGCAGAACCACAATCTTCTGGAAGGAGTTCATGAAATGGATGTTGTCATAACAGTACTCCTGCATCTTCACCAGCAGCAGGATCTCAGAGGCTCCCTGGGATGTGAACGCCTTCAGCAGTGGGCTGTATTGCTATGGAGAGACAGGGGGTGTTTCAATGAGTCACAAAAAACAAGCCACAAAATTACCCTCACTTCGGTCACATTTTGGAGCACCATGTGCCTATGGTGTCTGATACCATGGCTGATTGTGAGAATCCTGCGGAGAAGGTGAACTCAAGTTTCTCTCCACACAACTCATATTTGGTAAGATGGGGAAGTGATGGCTCTGAAATCAGTGCAAGCCAATCAGCCAAGTGGCTCACCTTCAAGTGTTTGATGGCTTGTTCTGTAACCAGCTCCTCTTTCTTGTTCCACTCCACATAGCTCATAACGCTGGTCCACACGATGCCGATCATGGTCTGCTCTGAAATGTTGTTCTTCTTCATCTCCTCCCTGGCTGAGGCAATGATCTGGAGGGAAAGAAGGGTATGAAAGTAAGTCCGTAAGTAAGAAGTGATTCTGGTTATTGGGCATTTCATGTCCATCCCATGCTAACAAAATGAGGATTCATAATCAAAAACTATCCTTCAACACAGAGGCTGCGATCTGATTCTCTACTCCAAGTGTGCACAAATTCACTTCCCATGCTAAAACCAATCCAATGCGTCTAAATCAATTAGGGACAATGAGAGCAAGTGCACCCTTGAAGGGTTAAGGGTAGGGAATGGAACTCAACCAGAGGAGTGCTTCTCCAGCAATCAGCCAGGCTTTGGACTCACGTCTTTGAAAGCATCCCCGCGCTCCATCTGTTCCTGGAGCTCCTTCTGAAGCTCCTTACGGGACCCGATGGCCTGCTGGTTCCTGGCAAAGTCTGACAGCTCCTTCAGTCCAGCATCTGTGAAGTACTTAGAGAAGTGCTCACAGCTCCGCTTGTTGGCAGGAAACAGCTCCTGCAAGACACAAGGTGAAGAAACAGGCTTAACCACACAGAATTAAGTAGAACACATGCAACTATATTGCATCTTTATGCTTAAGCCCTGTCCAACTAAGAAGGTTTCTCCTTGGCTCTCTCAATTCATCTTTCCTAAGTTCCTTGCATCCACTTACCGCCTCATTATGAAAACCCCTTGGAAAGAGGGGAGGTCAGAGGGTAGGGACCATCGACCTTCTCCGATACAATTGAGAAGGTGAGGAGATAGGATGCGAGGATGCGAGGAATCAAGGAAAGACAGAACCTTTGTATTCCGAGAGCTCTCTTTCCTTAACTTCCCTGCTACCCAATGACTGTTTTACACTGAGCCAAGGAAAGCTAGCATGGCTTCGGATTGGACATCACCCACATGATTGGTGGTCTCACTCACCAAAAGCCTGTTATCCATGCCGACCTTTCGGAGACTTCCGGCCACAGAGTTGATGTCCTTCTCATGGATCCAGGATTTGAAAAGTTTCACAGCAAAGGCTGCAGAGACACCTGTGTAAAAAATAAGACGGGGGAAACCATTTATTTTAAGCCTACCAGGTGAAAAGCCAGATTCCACAGGACACGATTGCAGAAGTTTTACAAATCTGCCCAGTAAAAACAGAAATTAAGCAATTTCACACACACGGATTGTTGTATGAGACAAAACCATAAATACGCCCTAAGTAAATTCACAACTTACAGTGAATGTTTGCAACTTTCATTTAATTTAAGTCCCTACAAGTCCTTTTCACAAGTAACTGGACATGAGCTTAATGTATATAGTCTGGTTTCTCCAGACACAGATTATGCCTAGTCCTAGATTTAAAATAATACTCAATGGAAAATCTCTATTGAAAGTGATTTTTAGTCCAGGACTAGGCTTAATCTTTGTCCAGAAAACCTGCCCTATTGAGCTGGCACTGCTGCACACCTTCCTTGACGAGGTTCTCGTTGTAGAGGCTGTTGAGGATAGAGGCTGAGATGTTGCCGTTGGCCAGCAGGATGCCAGTCAACATGGCCAGCTTGTTGCGCTCAGACTCAGTGAACCCCTTTAGGAACAGCAGCAACTGCACAGGAGATAAGAGGGAAACGCAAATACTGAAACTTAGAATAGAATACAATAGAATGCTAGCATAAGGATGGAATGGAATACAATAGAATTCTGGTATAAGAATGGAATACAATAGAATGCTGGTATAACTGTATAACACTATGGAACATAAGGCCTCGAGTTGAGAGAATTGCATATTCTGGAACAAAATGTCTAATGCCAGGCTCAATAATGAAATCCTTCCTGACGTCTATCAAGTATGTATCCCAAATGGCAACCTATTCCCTTTATATTGCACTATTTTTGACCAAAGCCCTATGGGTGTCATTTGGGAAGCAGCAATGAGTTGAATAACTCTATGGTGACAACAGAAAGATCCAACAGATAAAAAAAGCATGTGTCATTTTGAACAATGCTGCACAACAACATATTTACCTTCTTGATCTCCTCTTCGAACCCTTTCTCCAGGTACTTGTAGCGCCTGATAAGCTTGTTGAAAACCTAAGTAACGACAGGGAAAACAGAGTCAGGGCCGGTTTCCCAAAAGCATCTTAAGGCGAAGTTAATTGTTGGAACCTTTGTAGGAGGTTTTGCCCGAGTGGCGCAGCGGTCTAAGGTACTGCATCTCAGTGCTTGAGGCGTCACTACAGACACCCTGGTTCAATTACAGGCTGTATCACAACCGGACGTGATTGGGAGTCCCGTAGAGCGGCGCACAATTGGCCCAGCGTTGTCCGGGTTTGGCCGGTGTAGGCCGTCATTGTAAATAAGAATTTGTTCTTAACTGACTTACCTAGTTACATTTAAAAAATTGTTTAAGCTGAGCTGTTTCCCAAAACCATTGTCACTAAAGTCACACTTAACTACACCCGTAGAACAGCTGTGTTAGGTTAGATGTTTGTAGCCCTCCCGCGTCACTTTACACATGGTTTACCCGTCTGTGACCACCGATAACTTCACAACCAAATTCACTACAAATACAAAGTTGCCAATATCTTTGCAATTGTTACAAACAAGCGAAGGATAAAAAGATGCTTCAAATGAAAACTGAGATGACTGCATTAAAAGATAAATAGCCCACCTACAGTATAGGTTACATAGGCCTATATACTGTATTTCAATGATATTGAAAACAATAATCCTGTTCATTCAATTTAGTTATATTTTGCTATTTGGCTACCGTCTCATTTTCACCTGAATATATTTCATGTGTAGCCTACCATGTGTGCAATGATGTGCAAAATCTTTATTTTGTGCATTATTATAGGGTAAGCACTAGGATAAGCCACCTCAATATTTGCAGCCATAGGTGATAATCTCTCTTTAGGACCTGATCCAGTGTTAGTCTTGTGGAATAACTACAAT